>NW_016817730.1:812608-829193 GCF_001698545.2 Rhinopithecus bieti
TTTTTTAATCATTTCCAAGCTGCAGGAAGACCTGAAGTTTAATCATGCAACACCGGGGAAGTCTTTCTGCCACCAAAGGGTCAAATAGAATCGACAAGCATACGTTTTCACAGATTGTTTGACAATGATTATGCTTTATCTATTAATAATAATCGGGGACTGCAGATGGCTTAAATCTAAATGCAAGCCTCTTCTGGAACTTTCATCTCTGCAGTCCATCCAAGAATGCGTTAGGTGTAATTACAATTTTTTAGAAAAAAAAAATTTAATTGTAATTTCAATGGAAATAAGTATCTCGCACGTAGAATGTCTTTACCCCTCCTAATGCACGCATCCGCTGTATAAAGTGCGACTGCTTGTAGAGCACTCTAGCCTCGTCTAAAGCAGCTCGGGGATTTCGACAGAGCTGGGTTCAGAAGCCAGTTGTTGGCGCTGTCCGTGGTGCTGAGGAATTCCCGGCTGCCGGCAGAATGAGCTCCAAATCAGCAATCTGCAAACTGCTCTTACTGATGCAGAAACCCAGCTAAAGTTGCTCCTTTCCTTCACGTCCACAGTTAGTATTTTCCGGTGTGTAACAGGGGATTCAAGCAACATACTGTGGATGATGGTGATGGTATTGCCAGCGGAGTGGGCTTTAAGCTACAGCATGCTGTTGCTGTTTGTGATCCTCCGAGCCTAGCCAAATCACCTCTACTGCCGTAGCAAACACTGTGTAAGTGAACTCATGTGTGGAGGAGGCGTAATCAGCCGGGAAATTTCATAGAAGGAGCTAAGAAAATGCTAAAAATAAGTTCAACATGATTCTGCTACTGGGGTCTGGATTTCTACAGGACCAGCATTGCTTCTTGCTTTGAATTCTGAAGACAGGTCCAAAGCAAATTTCTTATGTGTTTCTGCTGTGTTTCTTTCTGGAAGGGCGGGAGACTGCTTCTTTACTGTGTTTTGAAATGGGAGGTAGAAAGAATGGATTGCCTTTAATTCATGCCTAAAAATGTATTCTTTGGGTAATTAAAGAGGAACTGCTTTCTTAAAACATAGCTGACCTTTTAGTTCATTTTGGGCTGTGACCCCTACCACCACCATTAACCTCCAGAGTGATTAGGTAAGTGTATCTTATGACATGAGTTATGTTTGTTTTCTCAAAGAAATAGATGCAGTCATTTTAAATCATATATAGCAATATGGGGAGGGGGGAAAGTTAAGCTGGGAAGTGATTCTCAGTTTAGCAGTGTTTGCTTTCTTTATAAAAATCTTCAGGTAAACATTATATTTGATTTATCCCATGTTTCTTCTGTTAAATAAATAGTATCTTAAATTGTACTAGGGCAGCTCAATTATGAAGGCTTTTTTAAAAAATAGCCTAAGAACTTTGTTATATTGAAAATAAAATCTTGTTTTACCATGCAGATTTTAAGATATATTTCATATAATAAAAACATCTTTAATGTTTGTATAAAGTAGATATTACATTCCTATTTTTACCTCTAAGTTTACATTTACCATAACCCAACACATTAATGCCTACCTGTGGCTTACAAAGAGATCATTTTCTGTCTATGTCCCTTTGAAGCAGAATCATATGTGTATTTTATATGGCTCATCTTGCATGTGTTGACAGATATTGCTGGAATATTATAAGAAAGCACAGTAGCTTTCTTTTCCTCCAAGATAAACTTTCTAAATATATGATGTATAAATGCTTGCTTTAATTAGTAAATTATATTTATGCTTTTTCAGAAGCTTCTGTTATGTTTGTTATCTCTGTAGTAATTTGAGAGAAAAAAATGCTTTGTCAAAGGGAGCTTCCAGATTCCCAAGTAGAATTATAGGTTTGCATTTTCTTGTTCTGTCATGACTCATTATTTTTGACATATTTTATAAGAAATCATCAGCTTTATTACCTACCCAAAGGGAATTCTAATATCAGAGGATATCAGAGGAATTCTAATATCAGCTTTCTCTGGAAAGAGGGCATACTACCTTCCATTTTACTATTATAGAATTTGCATATCTACCTTAAAATGCAAATATAATAGTTTATGAAGTTTCCTAATGTCATCTTTATCTTAAGTTATCATCTGTATATGTTAGACTGAAAAGAGATGATTTATCATTGCTCTTAATATAATCTGAAAATAAACCAATGTATAACATTAATAACTGACCTGAAAATGTCCTATATACAATCTTAGTGATATTGGCATTAAGCCAATAGCATTTAAATAAACAAATGAGCTATTTGACAATACTTTTTCTTATTTATTACTCCCTAAACTCACAGTTTCCCCAGAGCTTCTGTGTAAGTTAGTTATTCTAAATATTTAAATAAGAGCCCACTCCCAACACTTCACATCAAGCACCAATACTAAGTGGAGTTTACAAGAGTCAGTGTCACAAAATTAGTAAGGCATATTTTCTATGAATGGCTAACACTTAATTACTGTTTTAAGCAACTTCCATAAACAATTTTATGCTGGCATCTTTGTGCAGATTGCATACATGCAAATATTTTTGACATTTCAAGAGTTATGTTGTCAAGATCTCATAAATTGTATTTATATTATATTGAAATATTTAATTTAAACAAATTACATATATACTAGATTCAAGTTACTGTGAAATAAATTTATAGATAGATCTTTCCTGCCCACTAGGAGCTTACTTCCTATGTAAAATAATGTGGACAATAATACAAATAAATTTGTTTTTAACACATTATTTTAAGCACATGGAATTCTCTTGTATTATTTATTATTTCAAATTTTCTTAAACACCATGGAATAGTTTTGTTGTTTTGTTATCAACTATATTTCAAAATCCAGATTCATGTTCACTGAAACAGGTAACTGATGTGGATACCACTGTTGTTCTTCAATTATGGGCATAAATAAGTAGGAAATCCTTTATAGCAGCTCCATCCTAAATATAATTTATATTCAACTGTTGGTTTATTCCCTTTCCTTTAGAATTAGATTTTTTCACACTAATCTCTTGAGTTGACACAGATAATTATAACATATGTTCCATCACTGACTAGTCCAGTTTAAAGAATAATAGAAAATGTGAGTTCAAATATTCTTGAGCTATTTATAAGTGACTCCTTGTAATCACCTTTTGGGGCTCAGTAAAACCATTTCTTTGCAATTTAGAAAAAGCCAGACCTTTGAAATTCAGAAGGAATATTCAAACTGAAGGTTCGTATATAAAATAATCCAAAAGGACAAATTTTAACGCATATATTGCAAAGTATCAACTCTCCAAACCTCACAATATGGCATAGATAGTTGCATCAACTTAGTCTATTTGAGGCCTTCGTATCTTCAAATTGATCCCAAACAGTTTAAGAGCATGGGCTTAAATGAATCTATCTTCATTTTATATATGTCAAATTATTCTTTTTAAATATTTATTTTCAGCCTACCCCTCTTGTATTCCCATGGAAGGAGCTGAGTGTATTTAATATTAGGAGTACATCCAGAAGTCTTTGAAGAGGGGGATGGCTCTTCATATTCATGAAGCTTGCATACTTCTGTTGGTCATCCCTGGATTGGTCACCTCTGCTGCTATCAGCAATGAAGACTATCCTGCTGATGAAGGTGACCAGATCTCCAGTAATGACAATCTGATCTTTGATGACTATCGAGGGAAAGGGTGTGTCGATGACAGCGGCTTTGTATACAAGTTGGGAGAACGATTTTTCCCTGGGCATTCCAACTGTCCATGTGTCTGTGCTCTAGATGGACCTGTTTGCGACCAACCAGAATGCCCTAAAATTCACCCAAAGTGTACTAAAGTGGAACACAATGGATGCTGTCCTGAGTGCAAAGAAGTAAAAAACTTCTGTGAATATCACGGGAAAAATTACAAAATCTTGGAGGAATTTAAGGTATGCATTACCCTCCATATTTATTGAATATCAACTTTTCATACCACGTGCTTAGTATATTGCTACATTAAAGTCAGAGTTGGAAAAATGTACTTTTAAATTTCCCTTTAAATTACAGCAATTTGATTCTAATTACCATAAGTAGCACCATGGTCAACAAATGGCTAATTGATTTGCTGATCGTATTTGTTAAGTTTCACAATAACCTTTCTTTGTTTCCCAGAAGTATCTGGGGCATACCTAACACCTTTTATTTTTGCCCTTAAACATTTCTTCTCTGTTATTACAAAATATGTTTTCTGAGGGGAACAATTTTGTGTATAGTGTGTCTCCTAAATTAATTTTTAAATTGTGTCAGTTTTGTGTGTGTGTTGCTTATTAGCCTATATTTGAAGTCATTTAACAATATAGTCTAGAATCATTTGTTTATTGTGTGGAAAAGCTGCAGAGATACACTTCTTAGCTGTGGTCCTCATATCAAGAAAATGCATCGGGCCTACTTATTGTCAAGCAAGATCCCCGTTCTGTTCTCTGCTCCCTGGATTTTTTGCTTACAGGATTCCACAGAGAACTGAATTTTTATCACAATCCAAGTAAAGAATAGTAAAAAAGACTGTAATTTTTTTCAGCCTACATGGTATTTTTTAGTTTTTCTTTTATGCTTGTGTCATATTTTCAAAGTAGCTTAGAGTTCATTTTTATCCCTTATTGGACTTTCTTTTCTCCAATGGGCAGTTTTAATTGGGATATCCTACAACCGTGATCTGAACTCTGAAGGTATGAATATGTGAAAAATGTCCACCTTAAATGTAATGGTAGTTTGTGCCTGGAGTGTCTGTCATACTGGTGGCTTTATACAAAATGTTTCCATTTCATCTAACCAAGTTCTGTGACAAGTGCTCAGAACCTTAGAGGTAAAAGTAGATATAGCTAGTTTTCAGTGTGGGTGTTTATGTATGAGAGAAGACATTTCCATTACTAACACTGACCCAACTTCTCTCACCACAAGAGTCAAATGGTGCCAGAAATCAGTATGTAGAAAAAAGGTCTCAACTGATCATCATTAGCGTAATCTGTGTATTCATAGTTAATTGTATTTGGTTCATTATTAACCAGGAATGAACCAGGTTATGTGTTCAAGCCAGTTCTGATTTACCCAAGAATACCCAGTCATAGAAAATAGATTCCTTAGGACAAAAGGGAAATTTTAATTATGACATTCAACTTTCTTAGATGTGTTATTCTCAACTTTTGTCTTTCGTGTATTATTTTATTGCACAAAATTAAGAAGTAAAAACATGAGAGTCTAGTAAAAGTATCATTGTTGATACCAAATAATAGTTGAGAGTATAGTACATTTATTAATGGTTTTATATCTCTAAAATATTGTATATACTTTGACATTACCTATTTTTATTTTTATTTTTTTTATTTTTATTGTTTATTATTTTTTTTTTATTTATTTATTGTTTTTTTTTGTTGAGACGGAGTCTTGCTCTGTCGGCCCAGGCTGGACGTCGGCGAGTGCGGATCTCAGCTCGACTGCAGCTCGCGCCTCCGGGTTCACGCATTTCTCCTCGGCGCTGTCAGCCTCCTGAGATAGCTGGGAACTACAGGCGCCCGCCACCCTCGCCGGCGGCTAGATTCTTTGTATTTTTAGTAAGAAGACGGGGTTTGCACGCATGGTTAGGGCCGGATGGTCTCGAACTCTGACTCGTGATCCACCGTCTCGGCTCGCCAAAGGCTCGGGATTAAACAGGCTTTGAGCCCGCGCCTGGCGCATTACTTACCTATGTTTTAATTTCATCTTAATGGAAGTAAAGTAGAAGTACTCAACAGCATTTGATTCTAGGCATGGTTTCTCACATACAGTCATAATCACGCCTTTTCTAACATGTGTTTATATCATAGAGTAGAATACAAAAAGGTATTGTAGGAACAGGCATTTCATAACTAGCACAAATAAAATAAAAGTTTCTGAGATTTATATAATTTGGTAATCCATATTTAATGAAGAAAAAAGATTGTCTAATTAACTATTAAAATGCTATCGTTTTCCCTCTATTTATTAGATTTCACTACAATGGTATAGCTATGTTACCATGTCAAACAATATAGAGATATTTAAAGAAAAAATTAATAATTTCTGTACCCCTTCTAGTTATAACCCTACTATAATCTAATTAATCCCTACTACTTCTTTCCTAATGTATGATCCATTAATATGCACAGCTTTTCACCTTGCTTTTGTGTCATAAAATTTTGATGTGATTTTAAAATAATAGATATCACTTTTTTTAACAAGAATTTTGAGTCATAAAGAGCTTTAGAGACTATATAGGGCAAATGTACAAGAATGAGAAACTGAGACCAGTTTTGGATAAATTACGTATCCAAAACTGTCAAGTTATTTACCTTAATTCTAAATGCTGCCATTCAAACAATACTATATGATCTCTCAAAGCACTTTGTCACTAAGGTCAGATAGACCTGAATTCGAATCCTGAATTCATCACTTGGATATAAATTTTTGAATGGAGTTCTTAAACTTCTTGATCCACAGTGGTATTGACTATAAAATAGCCATTGTAATAATCACTTCCCTTGGAAGGAGAGGTTGGAAATTCTTAATGACATATAATTTCTCTAAAGTCACTAACCTTGTGATGACGGGTACACAATAGGTATTAAATAAATGGTTGTCCCCTCCTTCTTAACTCTAATATCCAGGGATTTATTCTAAATTCTAAATTCCTCTATGGCTTTGCCTACATTTTATAATGAAAGTTTAACTTTAAAAGACTTTCAAATGAAGAATTCTAATACCTTTTTAAAATGCTCTACTTATCCATATGAACCATATAACTCTAAGTAAATATTAGCCATAATCTGTCACCTTGATTCTCTTCCAACTCAGCTTGCAAGGAACAAGTCATTAATTATTAAAGATGCATAAAACTTTCATATAATAATGCTGATATGTTAATTAGGGAGGTTGTGTTATGAGATTTTACATTTAATATATTCATCCAACAAGCATTTATCAGACTGTTCAGTAGATAAGATACTATAGATGTACTTACATTTTAAAGTAGGATATCCAGAAACCAAAATCTCTGCTCACAAGAAAGACATGATCGATGTGAAGAGAGAAGGGGAAAAAGCAGGTAAAAAGTTAAGTATATGATTATAAAATCCCATTGTAACTCCTAAGAGATTGTGATGTCAGAAGCTTATCAACACAGTATGAGGCTAGGTTAAGCAAGAGACTTGTCTTCAGGATGCTCACCCTATACACCTTGTAGAGTTGCCTGTTCTTCAAGAAGTACTTGAAATTGATCTGGGGAGACTGAAACTCCAAGGAGGAACTGCTGGAGCAAATTCAGAGACTGGGATGAATACAATGTGCAAAGAGGACGGAGATGGGTATAATTGGAAGCTAGCTATGACTAAAAGGCTATCCTAGTAAGAGGTAACTTCAGATATGTGTCGGTGGACAGTGGATGGAAGGGCCTTGAATGCTGGGCCAAAATATTTAGAATCATCTGAAGAATAACATGAAATAAAGTGCAGATTGTTCTCCACATAGATGACCTAGTTATACATAAATAAAAACGAATGTCCTATATCCAAGCACAGAATTGAATAGAAGTAAAGGGAAATCAATAGTGGAGGAAGGAAGTCTGTTGCAGAAAAAAAGAGAATGAGGTGCATAAGGACAAAGACATTCAGGACAGTTTTCAGGATAAAATCTAATTTCCCTACTGTAGCCTAGATTCTACTCATCAACCTCTCCAAATCCCTCAAACTCTTGGTGACTTTTCTTCCCTGTGTGTTTGCACTGCTGTTCCACAGTGTGGAACACTTTTTCAATGTTGCTCCCTGTTTAAATCCTACTGGACCACTTCAAGGCTCCATTTAAATCTCACCTCAACTGGAAACCCCTCTCTGTCTGTCCTACCTCTTATCTCCCACACTGTATCACTCCTTCCATATGTTCCCACGGCCTGCTGCACACCATCATTACAAGAACAGTAGCTGTTGTCTGATACTGTAAAGAGCTTTATGTATATTATAACACATTTTATAACACTGTGAGAATTATACTTTTATTAGCACTGTTTTACAGATAAGAAAACTGAAGCAGCAGAGTGTAAGTAACTTGTCCAAGACCATACAGCTGGAAAGAGGAAAAAGTAGGACTCCAAGCCAGGCAGCTTGGCTGCAGAATCTAAGCTCCTTACCACTTCTACTGTTCTATCCCACAGCAATAATGTAATACATCACACTGCAATCATATTAAATCATATGAAATATAATGTGAAATAATATCATGTGAAACCACCTGTCTCTTCCATTAGTCATTGAACCCTTTGAGGCTAGGGACACTGTTTTCTTTTATCTTTTCCCTTCTATTCCCAACACCATATGAGCTACGTAACAGTCATTCAATACATTTTTTGATGAGTAGCATACCAGGTCAAATTGTAATCAAACTTATAGGATAAAGAACTTAGAATTTCTTTAGAATGATTTAGTTTCTGTTTATGTGTTGATAACTTCATTTTAATTAAAGAAGCACTGAAAGTTGAGATGAAAAATACTCTTTGGGCAGTTAAAATGGCACACATTGTTCTCTTATGATAAGAGTGCCTATTTTCATCCTGCCTTTACTTTCTTCCTCGCTTGACCCCTTCCTCACCAACGGTTGTCTTGGATTCTGTCTCCATCCCAGTATCGCAATGACTACCCAGTGTTTTAGCTGTATTGTCTCACCCAGTGCAGTTGCAAATCATAGGTCACATTTCAGTATTTTCTGATCACCAAATTCAAATGTAAATTGATCCACATGTGTCACCTGATAGGAAAACTAATGTCATTTATAAAGGTTGTGGAGTTTTTATTTCATTTACTGATGCAAGCTTTGAAAATGAATTTCTCTCTACTCTTTTTGAAAACTCTAAATTCTCCAGTGTTCTGGTAATATTGTATTAAGATAAAGGTCACTGTATAGTAGGTTCTCTCATCTTTCTTTTATGTGCACCCGGGCGATATGACACTGGAACCTACTTTTTGAGAAATAAAGCATATCAATAATAAATTATAATAGCAGTTTCTACCAGAAAAAGTTCATTGGAAATGTAGGCTTACCTATCTTATGCTGAGTTTCTCAAAGCAAGAATTTATTTTGCTCAGTATTTTTATAACTCTGATTCTGCTAGAATTAGCCTTTTTGACTATTTCCTTATACTTTAGAACTTGTACTGATTTAGTTATAGGTCATACACTGAAGGTTATACTACATGCAGCTGAAAGAAATCTCTCAGCTTTTGCATAGCTTGTTTTATTTTAAAGTGATTTTCCGCAGTCAATTCCCAGTGTCCCTAATTCAGGATTTGGATTTACCCAAGACCAGCTCTTCCCTGCTGACACTGACCTTTGTGTTTTTCCCACTATGGGCCAAAGACAGTGAACCAGGTCTCTGAATTGTATATTTGAAAGGTGCAGTGTGAATATTTTTTGAAGTCGAACATCTTATGGGTTTGTTGTTGCTTTTATAAAAATGAGCATGTTTTCATGACGCCAAGTTTTTGCCCTAAATTTTATACTTAATATTTAAATCTCAAGAGACTAAAAGGGGACCAGCCTGGCCAACATGGTGAAACCCTGTCTCTACTAAAAATACAAAAATTAGCTGGGCATGTTGGCAGGCATCTGTAGTCTCAGCTACATGGGAGGCTGAGGCAGGAGAATTGCTTGAACCCGGGAGGCAGAGGCTGCAGTGAGCACAGATCACGCCACTGCACTCCAGCCTCGGCAACAGAAGGAGACTCCGTTTCAAAAAAAAGAAAGAAAGAAAAAAAAGAAAATTAAGCAGTGGGATTATTTTTCCAAATCATTACACTCATAAAAAATGTTGATGCCAATATGGATTTAGAATTGATTTGCCCTTTAATGGGTATATTCACAGAGATAAAATTTTCAACCTTCTCATTAATAGGTGCTACATCATTAATGGCTAATATTGTAAAATTAAATCTGTAAAAATGTTTGAGTGGGGAGAATTTTGGAATTCAGATTTGGAAGAGTCATTTGATGTCTAGTTGTTTTTTTAATATGGAGAAGAAAATGGAAGGCAACATGTTCTAGGAGCTGAGGACCAGATTTATGAAAGAACAGGGAAAACCAGAGGCTGTAGAGATATCTCATTTGAGGGGACTAACAGGTAGGTAACACTTCGCACAGCACAATTCACTTCCCCCTACCCACTTACCCACCTGCCATTTCTGTCTATGAAAAGCACAGGAACTAAGTCAGATGTTTACACAAGGCAAAGGAGTACAAAAGCATATTTTGAAGTATGAAGCCTGTATTTGTTTTAATAACAGAGAAATCAGTGGATTGTGAGAATATAGGTGCAGTTTTTAAAGAATTTTATACAAAAGAGAGTTTTCACTTCTCAACAAATGGGTAGTCGAGTCACCAGTGGCATTTTTAAGATACTATCCCAAGAAAGAACTAGAAAGCATCATGATTTTATGCGGCAAAGATAATTGGGGATCTTTGTAAAGAGGTTGAGAAGATTAATTCCATAATTATTGGCTCTACAAAAATGCAGTTTCTGTTTTGCAGAGCATGTTGTAGGCTTTTAACATTAAAATGGCTTTGAGTGAGTTAAAAGGAATGCCTTCCGCTTTCAAGTTGCTACAAAATAACAGTGATTGAGACCTTACTGTTGCTTATCTGAGGCTCAGCCTCAGCATGCAGAATGAGTGGGTTCAAAGTCGATATTCTCAAAGGGGGATTCCCATCTTTGTAAGTAACCGGGGAACCTTTAGTTAATTTTTATACTCTCTGAGTGATTTCATTTCAGAGATTAGAAGTCAATTTCATTTTAAAAATTTATAATGTTCATTGCACACTTTGTGCACTCACAAAAGTACACAAAGTTTTTTGCACTCACAGAAGTACATGACAGCTAGGAAAAAAATCAAATTTTAAAAATAATGTATTTTTTTTTAAATTCCATTGATAATTGAGTGTTATCCTTTTCATATTAAGTACTTTCTAAAATAGAGTAGAATTATAAGAATAAATGGCTTCCACATTAATTCCCAAAGGAGTGAATTAGCTCATTTACAGTCAGAATTACAGTCTCTTACTTTACATTTTAAGAGAATTGATGGTCAGCTAGCCCTTTCACTAGTTATACATAGGAGCAGTTTTTCATACTTACTTACCAATATTTATTGCTGTCCTTCATATTGGAAGATGCCGCTGTTAATGGTGATAACCGTGTGACAAGCATGACTACCGAGATTTGTGACTGGGCTTCTGCGCCCTGTGCACATTGGGAGATCGGCGTTGATTTGCAGCCACATCTGAGATTTGCGGAGCTTGTCACTGTTAGTGACTACCCCAGACTTGAGGTCAGTCATCAGTAGTTTACAGACATGATTGCCCATTCCTTACTGACTCACCAATATTGAGAGAAGATGAAGCTGAAAAAAAGAATGACCTGGTAGTCTCCCTTCCAAATTTTAACTCCACCTGTACAAGGTTTTGGATATGTTAAAAAAAATCGCCTATTCTTAATTGTTTTTCCTCACCAAAAGATAGAATTGGTTAATAGGGTGATATGAACAAGCATAATTTTTTTTTCTATTTCCTACATCTTATTTCATAACACAGGCCTACATATCTTTGGCAAATTTTGCAGATTAATTTATAATCTCTATAATCTAGATTTTAATTGCTCCATACACACATTAATTTGGGTGTGTGTGTGTGTGTGTTAAACTGGAGGGAGCAAGAGTGTTCTTTCTTTAAGAAAATCTTATTTTAAGATTATTTAAATCTTTTGTTCCTACTTCTTAATCACCATGAACATATCTTCACTTTGTTTTGTTATGCTGCATCTCGATTTATACATCAGGCAGTGTGTTTTATGAAGGACAGCACAAGAAAAACCTATCGGTGTATTTTTTCGTTGTCTTTTAGGGAAGCGTTTGAAACAAATAACTAAGAGGAGAGTTGAAGTGATCAATGTCTTTGCTTTCTCAAACAATAGGCATTATTAATTGAGAACTGGCTTATTTTAGAGTCTATACTTTGGGTTTTATTATCACTACTGATTAGCATCAGTAATTTCAGTCTAACACACTTTCATTGTTGATTTCCTTGCCTCTAGCCTGCTGTAAAGCATATCACAATAAAGCCATCTTTGCAAAGATTTAATGACATCATGGAAAGAGTGAATAAAGTACTAAAGTGACAAGAAAGATCATTCAGTTCTTGAAAAAGTTTTCAGATGACATTATTCTATGGCTGCATAAAGTTGTCTGCAGTGTATAAACATGCACTGAACACAACTCTTAATTTTCCCGTTATGTCACATAACCATGAACAAAACTTGATATACTTTTATTCTATCTATAGAATTGATACAATAATGAGACCATATATGTCTTATGAAGGATATGTAGTATTGAAGATTTGAAGATTATAGTATTACATATCAATTTATAACAATTACCACTGCTCAAAAGGTTTTTTTTTAATTAAACATTATTGGGTTGGGATTTTGAGTAATTTTTGTTTTAGTATTTACTACCATTGTTACATCTTGGTTTGGGATTTTATTTCTAGTATCTGCGTTTATATAAATTTTCTGTTTGTAAAAGGCAGGCATTATGGTTTCTTTTTCATAGTCTAGGTCCTTTCTACTTTTGAGCACTGACCATAGAATTTTAGATCTGAAATAGCACTTTGAAATTATTTTATCTAACTCCCTTATTTTAGAGGTGATAAAAGAAAGACTAACAGAAACTTCGTGATAACACCATAATGGCACAGCTCATTATTTGCAAAGGCAATATTAATATATCACTTTCCTGTGATCTTTTTTCTATATTTTACTACCTTCAGGTTTAACAGAAAAATGCCAGCACATTGCATCTTCTTTTCCAATAAATATGTTGGATGCAATGATTTGTCTCAGCCAATTGTCTATAGAAATGTGATATGAGGACCTATCACCATGACAACAGAGTTACAAGTAGACAAGAACAATAAAATATTGGCATATCAGAAATCAGTCTTTGATACAGACTGAGTACAATTTGTGAAACTAGCCTAAATTTCCAAAGGCTGTAATAAAAATGGGGCCCATTGTCTAAAACAGAAAAATTATGTAATTAAACCAAATAATATAGGCCAAAATAAAATTAAAATATATTACATTAAACATTACCTATTTATTTTCACTGAGACTACTTCGTACTTGGATGTAACAAAGGAGCAAAATTAGCTGTGCTTACTCATGTATTTCGATGGTTTTAGAAAATGAAGACCCATTTTTTTTTTCACTTAGCAAACTCTCACCTCTCACTAGATGGCAGGAATGGAGTATGCAAAATAGATGGCATATGCAGAAATCTCTAATTCTGTGGCATTAGAACAACAACAACAAAAATCTCTAAACTGACCGATGATCAATATCATCTAAGGAAGGAATGCTGCAGAAATTCAGACCTTCACCTTTCCATCTTAAATTCCAATTTAAATCATTTAAATCTATGTTATTCTAAAGGTTCTGAGATTATTATAATTCTCAGCAGGGTTTGGGAATCACTGGTATAATTCAGCCTTTTCTAGGTTGTTTTCTAAGGAATACTAGAATCTTGTTTTCTAAGGAATACTAGATTCTTCATAAGGATTTCAATGATTTTTCATGGTCAAATAAATTTGAGAAGTGATGCATCCTTTAACCTCTCTTGGAAATGAGCAGTACACGTTAGTATACTGAGACTACTTGAGCATATTGGAAAGTAGGTTTGTTTGAGAGTTAGTCTGTAGAGTTCAACAGCTGAGAACTCAAAAGTGTGGTGAAAACTGGATTTTAAAGCAGACCCTACCACTTACCAGCCAACTGACCTAGGACATACTACTTTACCTCTTTATGTCTCCATGTACACATCTATAAAAGAGAGATCATAGTAGATAGTACTTGGCATATACCACGTGATTTATAAAAACTACCTGACATTTTTACTACTATTACTATTAATACTAAACTATATTTAATCCAGAATTTCACAAATTTATGTGACAGTAGAACACTTTTTTTTTTCCTCAGAACATTTATTAACATCTTAAAGTTCACAAAAGTTCAGTGAAACACAGTTTAAGAAATATTTTGCTAATGATTCAAGATAGGATAATTCCTTTATTTGATTTTTATGGGCAGTTAATGATGAAAATCTATTTTTTTCTCAGCTTATCTTTTAGTATATTTTTTTTTAGTTCCCAAAATTGTATTTAATGTGATTATTTATGGAAATTTATTAATTTGTGTTACAAAAAACAAGTTAGTTGAAAATGACTTTTTAAAAAATAGTGGTAATATCAATTACAAATAATGGATTATCTAAGACAAGGGTCAACACACTATGCTCCATGAGCCAGATCCAGTTCACAATCCACTTTGTTAATAAAGCTTTATTAAAACACAACCATGCTAATTCAGTTACATATTGTTTATGGTTGCTTTTAGAATGTTCCAGACACTGTATGACCCACAAAATCTAAAACATTTACTATTTGGCCTTCTATAGAAAAGGTTTTGCTGATCCTTGCCTAAGCTACAATCAGATATTCTTCCCTTTCTACTTCTGTCAAACTGTGCTGTCACCAAATCCTTCTAACTTGCACTCTTGAAGGTTACAGTCATTTGGGTACTGGTGGTTATCAGTTCTCTTTCGGCAGTGCGTGGTCTCAGGGATCTCTTCTCACACAAGTAAATTTCAAAAAGCCTGTAGATTTGCCTATTTTAAATGTATACATACTTAACAGCAGGCATGTTAAGTCCTATTTCTCTGCATTCCTGACTCAGAAGAGTATAGCTTTGCTCTTTGCACTGATGTGGTATAACTTAATAATTTTCCATTTTCTGAAAATTCTCAAAACAGATAAAGATTAATTTTTTATCTTTTTTATATCCCATGTGTTCTCTTTTGATAAGCCAAAAAGTTGTCTTTACTATAATAGATATACTCAGGATTATATTAAGTGAAAACATGTATACATTATTTCTGCTTACTTAGGTACTTAGTCTATTACTACATTTTTAAAATCAGCTTACCTAGACAATCCATAGTTTGATCCCATTAAATAAATATCCCTTTCATATAGAGAAGTGGTAGATCTTGTGGGCTGTACCAAAATACGGAAGACAGAAATCTGACCCTCAAGGTGCTCCTAGTCTATCTAAAGGAATAATACAGGTACCATAGATGACAAGTGGCTTGTGATGACTGCTCTAGGAACTCAAATGAAGAAGGAGTTCAGACTGGGCATGGTGGCTCACCCCTATAAAACCAGCACTTTGGGAGGCTGAGGCAAGCAGATCACCTGAGGTCAAGAGTTTAAGACCAGCCTGGCCAACATGGTGAAACCCCGTCTCTACTAAAAATACAAAGATTAGCCTGGCATGATGGTGGGTGCCTATAGTCCCAGCTACTTGGCAGGCTGAGGCAGGAGAATCACTTGAACCCCGGAGGCAGAAGTTTCAGTGAGCCGAGTTCCAGCCATTGCACTCCAGCCTGGTTGACAGAGCAAGACTTTCTCTCTCAAAAAAAAAAAAAAAAAAAAAAAAAAAAAAAAAAAGTAATTCAAAAAAATGCAAACATAAAGGTAAAGCTTAGAGAAACGGTGTCAACCTGAGTGACAAGAGCATAGGGTATAGAGAGTTAGAGAGAAATAAGAGTGAGGCGGAAGCACAGGACCAGTTCACAGCATGAATGCTAGGCTAAGGAGCTTGGGTCAAAGTCTGAACTGAGTAGACAGCCACCAAAGGGCTTAGATCAAAGAAGCAACAAAACTAGATTTGTGCCTGAAACCAATACCAATAATAGTTGGCAATTTCATGAAGTATGTTGCACATGCATTTCCTTATTAAATTACTGAATCCTAAAATATTTTCACTCCCATTTCACAAATGAGAAAACTGAGATTCAGAGAAATTTGTGCTTTTGTCTTTGTCTTATAAATGGAGATTATCAAACTTGACAGATCAAGAAAGGTCTTCTAACTCTAACTCTGGTGTTTTCTCTCGTATCTTATCAGCTTTGATTAATTCACTATGAACATTATGCAAGTAATGTGGTAGAGATACTGTAGTTTTCATTTTGGGTGTATATATTTCCTATATTGTTGAATGTGTTCAATTATAAGTCTATTTCATGTTTAGTCCCCTCTTTTTCACAGAAATGTGGCACATTGCTAACATAAGGAAAATTCTTTTCCTGCTCCAGATTTATAGGGCTTGATTGGTTTCATTTTAAAAAGCTCCCACTGTCAAAAGAAGTATGCTTCCAAGGCACATTCCTATCCATTTAAAAAACAAACTGCATTCTGAATGCAGTGAGGATTGGCCAGGATTATTTTGCCAATTTAGAGATTAAAACACAATTCTAAATCAGTGAAATACAAATTTTAAAAAAGAAAATACAAAACTTGTTAATGATTCCTGCAGTCTTAGAAATGCAGACTTCTGCCATTGTAAAACTCATGATGATTACCAAATGAACACGTTTTATAGTGAGAGAAGAGCTACAGCTCTCTAATACTTCACTTACTTTCACTGCATGTTAGCTTTATTGCTGTCTCCTAAATATGACAGAGAAAAAAATAAAATTG
>NW_016817730.1:829243-855309 GCF_001698545.2 Rhinopithecus bieti
ATCAGTGAAATACAAATTTTTAAAAAAGAAAATACAAAACTTGTTAATGATTCCTGCAGTCTTAGAAATGCAGACTTCTGCCATTGTAAAAACTCATGATGATTACCAAATGAACACGTTTTATAGTGAGAGAAGAGCTACAGCTCTCTAATACTTCACTTACTTTCACTGCATGTTAGCTTTATTGCTGTCTCCTAAATATGACAGAGAAAAAAATAAAATTGTTCAGTGTAACTTTAATTTTCCCCAACATTAAAATAAAATCCTGCTAAAATTGCAAACCTTTGACTGCTGAGATGTAGAAAGCTTCATTAGAGACAAAAAAGGAGAATCAGAGAATTTTCTTTTGTTAATGAGACTCTAGGACATTCACATTGAAACTAAAAGATACTTAAATCAAGACTCCAAAATCTGTGAGCTAAAGTTACCCTGTTAAAATCTGTTTTGGCAAGATTCTGATTAAAGATTGAAGTTTCATCTCTGTAAATAAGAATCTAATTAACTATCTAAAAATACTGTCCAATGCCATTCTCAATCGAACCACAATTTGAGTGCAAACATTGCTGTGTTTTAGAGATGTAACACAGATTGCTTTCAAAACTCTGAAAGATGTACAATTGTCCCTAGGTGTCTGCAGAGGATTGGCTCCAAATCCTCTCCAATACCAAAATCTGCAAATACTCTGTAAAACTGTAAGATACAAATTTCTTACATAAAATGGATTAGTATTTGCATATAGCCTATGCACATTCTCCCATACACTTTAAACTATTTCTAGATTACTTATAATTTCAAATACAACGTAAATGCTATGTGGTAGTTTGTTATACTGTATTGTTTAGTAATAATGGTAAGAAAAATAGTCTGTAAATGTTTAGTACAGACAACCATCCATTTCCTCTCCAGTACAGTATTTTTGATTCACAGTGGGTTGAATTCATGCATATGAAACCCACGGATATGAAGGGCTGACTGTATCTTTTATAAATTCAACATTTCAAATAATTCATAATGAATATCATTATGCCATAATTTTATAAAAACAAGTTATAACTAATATGCTCCCTTGAGGAATACACAGCCATTGCAAATGGACAAAGAGTGGGGAAGGAAACTCTGTTGAAGTTGAAAGCTATGATGGCAATCATAGTCATGTAATCAGTGCCTCATCATTTACATGCGCTTTCACATATTATATAATTTAGTCTCAAAACAATCCAATGAGAAAACTAGAGTACTCTTAATATTATATTATTAACTCTATCTTGCAAATGAAAAACCCAGGCTCAAGAGGTTTAAGTAACCTGTCCAAGGTAGAAGAGCAAGTAGCATCTCATGCCAGGATTTCAACTACAAATGTGCTTATTTCACGTTATCATATAGCCAAGTTCCACTGGGTGATAGCACTAACAATTTTTATATGTAGTTACAAAATTATCCCTGCTTCTGCCATACCTTGTCCCAAAGTTATACACTAAAGCAGAGAGGTTTATCAAGAAAGTACTCAGTCAAGATTTTTTAAATTAAAATATGCTTTCATGTTACTGCCTATAAGCCATCTCAATATATTTTTGTGGAGTGAGGTAAGCTATGAACTAAGCATCCAATAATGAACTATCAAATTCAGTAGGAAATTACTGTTTGGACTTTAAAATTAGAAATATATTTCAATACCAGCAGTTATAAAGTACTTACTATTATTACATTTTAATTACTCTTTCTTCATAACCTGTCAAAGTATGACATCAGCAAATAGTAAATGAAGAAAAAAGTTCAATTTTTAGAAAATCTTTGCACAGAGACAGTGGCAAAAAAAAGGGGGGGGGGGCAGTTCCTGAGAAATAATCTGATGGGCACTTCCAATACAAATGGGTTGGTTGTTCCAGGGTGATAACTCCCATCCCTTAGACCCTAAAAGGCCTTGAATTCAGTGTCATCCACACACTTTTAGCAGACTGTTATGGCTCTTTCTCTTTTCTGTTATCACTTCCTTTCAGTGTTTTCTGAAGAATAGGCCAGGTCGTATTCATCTCCTATGATTCTTTCAGGCTGTAGAATTCTCACAGTGATGTACTCTTCCCCAACCATATGTGACCTTGCTTTATTGCTCTTGTAGGTGACTGATTCTTTGTCTGATATCAAAAATCTCTCCTTTCCAGTGTCAAGAGAAAAGTTTTGAAGTTATACAGTTGCTTTTTTCCTGTTGCATAAATGGGTGATAAATGTAGCACCTTCAGCAGGAAAATACATGGGTTCTGATGACAGTACTCAGTTGCATTGTCAAGAATGTTTTTTGTACCAAAGCCAACTGTCAATCCAGCTTGTCAGTGAAGGACTAAGGACTGCTGCTTTTCCAGAGTATTTCACAAGTATAGGTGTGATCATCAAAACCTTGATTTTATATTAAATCCTCAAGTTTTTGTCTGTATGTTTTGGCCCTCCTTTGATGATCATAAAGGCAGCTAAATTATCTTTTTACTCTCTTAAATATACCCTGGTATTTCCTTGATAAGTATACTGTTCCTACTTAAAAAAAAAATAAAATTTGATTGTAAATAAAGAGATATTGTTGCTTACCTTCTCCTTACCTACATTTTTTAAAATTTACATTTATATGTTTTCTTCATATTTCGGAAAAAGCTGCATTTTATTGTCATGAGACACCTTGAAAATGTTGAGGAAAAATATTGGTTCTTCACACCATCAGTTTGTTGGTATACGCAGAATAAAATTATGGGTTACCTGCCTTTAAATAGATACTAAAGTTTATTTTTAAAACTTTATTTAGGAAAAAAAATTATTTCATTATTTATTATTATTTTTCTTTTGAAACAGAGTCTCACTGTGTTGTCCAGGCTGGAGTGCAATGGTGCAATCTTGGCTCACTGCAACCTCTGCCTCCTGGGTTCAAGCAATTCTACTGCCTCAGCCTCCCAAGTAGCTGGGACTACAGTCACCTGCCACCATGCCTAGCTAATTTTTGTATTTTTAGTACAGGTGAGATTTCACCATGTTGGCCAGGCTGGTCTCGAACTCCTGACCTCGGGTGATCCACCCACCTCAGCCTCCCAAAGTGCTGTAATTACAAGCGTGAGCCACCGTGCCTGGCCAGGAAGAAAATACTTTTAGGGAAAAAAAACTAGAACATTGATAAAATGTCACTGTTGTGTAGCAACAATGACAAAATTTCAAGAATGAGTAAACTTTTTTTTACTTGATAATTAATAATTACAATTGGGTACTTCATCAATGTTTTCCAATCTTCTTATATTTTACTTTAGCTCAGAGAGCATGCAAATAAAAAGAGAAAGATTAAATCCAGTGGTTAGGTTTTCTACTGTAACAGTACCATCAGTTATTCTTACAGAAAAGGTATTTGTTTTTTAAAAACATCAAAATTTGTTTTTAAAATTNAATATTTTTTTAAATTAGACATTATATTTTTGAATTGTAGTTTATTACCTACCTAGTTTATTATATCTACATGGGCAAAGCTACATGCACTCTGCAATCATTTCAGTAAAATGCTTATGTTTTCATCAAAAATGAAATGTTTTTTGATAGACACACTGAAAATAATATATTCCACAATGTATTATCAAAATATGAACTCCACCAGAAAAAGCCAGAACAGCTACTACTTAACTCATAATGCAGATAATAATACCACGATACACATTTGCTGAGTAACTAAGATGATTATTTTTTAAAAAAACTCTGTGCATCTTTTTTTATTATTATTTGCTTCCTCAGTATTAAAATTCTTAAAGAAGTTTCAGCTTGATGTCCATAATTTGATGAGTTACAACCTCAGTGTTCCAAATATGCTCCAATCAATAGAGCGGATCGCTGAAGAGGTCATCACAATCTCATTAGACCAGGAACAGTGAGGAGCATTTTAATCAGTGATGCTATGGGTCATCTTTTAGATGACTGTGAATTTTGGTTAAAACCCATTGGATCAGTTGATTATTAGGTGACATCTGTTGCATGCAAATTACTGGCTACGAGAGTGGCAGTGGATGCTAAATACTTTTGCACTTTGTAATTTAATGTATATTTTAATGAAGTGAACAGTGACATTCCTGAGAGGCATCAGCAACTTTGAAACAGAGTCTTCCAAATTTTCATACAGTTTGAAAGTAATGAGATTTGTTCCTTAAAGTGATAAAAATTTATGGCATAAATTATCTCTAAAAGAAGAGTGCTTCTAAAAGCTGTGTTTTTTCCTTTGTGGAAAAGATTAGATTTTAAATAGTTGTTTAATGGGAGTTTTTTGAAAAGTAAACAAAGATGTATTTCTTTGATCATTTTCGCTTATTATGAAAGAAATGAAGTACCCCTTGGTCTCTGAAGCCTCTTATCACTTGATCAGAAGGAAACCCATTTATAGGGTTAGTAAGTATAAACTTGGCTCTTAGAATATATCCCATCTATTTGTGTATCCATCCCTTCAGCTTTCAACAGTATTCACAGGGAACTTTCTAAGAATCGAGTGTTGTTTCTCAGAATATTCAAAATGTGTGCTGTTGAGCTTTACTCTATCCCATCCTTTTGGAAAATTGACATGTTTAAAATCAGGACTTTTTCTGAAAAAAGATTTTCTACTATACTAAATTGTTGTGCTTAATAAGCAACCATTAAAATTGATACACATTATAAAATGAGACTAGCTTTTTCTCAGATCCTTTAGCAATTCCTCTGCATATATTCTTGTCCAAATTTAGTTAGCACAGTATTTTCTAATGCAATAAAAGTCTGTAATCATCTACTGCTAGATAGCCTAGTCAATGGAGTGCTTGAAGATTGACTTACCTGTGATCTGCATGATGAATATTATGAATTTAAAATTACCTTTGGATGGTGAGTTTATGTGCATTGCCATAATGTTGGAACCCAAATAGTTATTTCATGACTCACAGTCGGAAACCTTTTTCCCCAAAGTGCCCTTTATAATATTTAAATAAGGCACAAACATCTCATTGACTCAAAATCATTCACACGCATAATGAACACAGATGAAGCCGCCCAGAGATATGGTTTAGCAAATAAGAAAATATAGATTATACATAAATGATTATGCATTTTAGTTAACAAATATTTGTTGAGTATCTATCATGTGCTAAGATGTTTTCTAGGTGCAGAGAATACAACAATGAACAGTATATAAGGAGATTAGAATCTATGAGGACAGGAGCAAATTTACCAAAAAATGTAAACAAATCAATAAGATAATTTCACAGACCGATGAGAGCTCTGAATGGTTGACATGATGGACAGAGAAGATGAAGGGGCTGGATGACCTGACTCATCAGGGAAGACCTCCCTGGAGAGGTGGCATTTGAGTTGACACCTAGATGATGAGACTTCAGGAAAAGAAAATGGGTTCATTGCTTTTCATTCTTTGATTTTTCCTTAGTGATTTATAATGACCAGTCTCACCATTCACAATTACTCTTTATCTGAGGTTTCTAATAACAATTTTGATTTTAGTCACCTAAACCAATATTTATGAAAGAGTCTCATTTTGCCCTATTATCTTTACTGTATGTAGCAGGAAATCCCTTTCTAATCTAGGGCCAGCTGGAACAGCATTTGGAATTGCCATACAAGGTATACATTTAGGACCAGGCACAGTGGCTCACACCTATAATCCTAGCACTTTGGGAGGCCGAGGTGGGTGGATAATTTGAGGTCAGGAGTTCGATACCAGCCTGGCCAATATGGTGAGACCCTGTCTTTCCTAAACATACAAAAATTAGCCAGGCCTGGTGGCGTGCACCTGTAATCCCAGCTACTTGGGAGACTGAGGCAGGAGAATCACTTAAACCCAGGAGGCAGAAGTTGAAGTGAGCCAAGACTGTGCCACTGCACTCCAGTGTGGGCAACAGAGTAAGACTCCATCTCAAGAAAAAAAATATGTATATATGTATTCAGAGATAGCAGAAATTGCTTAAATGGATTTCCATATTAGTTATTTAAAAACACTAAGCTGGAGAAATAACAAATTTAAAACAGATATATTCACTGCTCAAGCCACCTGATATACATATTATATATAAATATATGTATAAAAAAATAAATTTGACCTCTAATCCTAATTTCAACTAAAATTTATGAAAAAGTAATGAGTGACAGGCAGGGATACTAACCACGATAAGACTTAAATGTTAGACCTAAAACCATAAAAACCTGAGAAGACAACCTGGGCAATACCATTCAGGACATAGGCCTGGGCAAGGACTTCATGTCTAAAACACCAAAAGCAATGGCAACAAAAGCCAAAATTGACAAATGGGATCTAATTAAACTAAACAGCTTCTGCACAGCAAAAGAAACTACCATCCAAGTGAACAGGCAACCTACAGAATGGGAAAAAATGTTTGCAATCTACTCATCTGACAAAGGGCTAATATCCAGAATCTACAAAGAACTCAAACAAATTTACAAGAAAAAAACAACCCCATCAAAAAGTGGGCGAAGGATATGAACAGACACTTTTCAAAAGAAGACATTCATACAGCCAACAGACATATGAAAAAATGCTCATCATCACTAGCCATCAGAGAACTGCAAATCAAAACCACAATGAGATATTATCTCACACCAGTTAGAAAGGTGATCATTAAAAAGTCAGGAAACAACAGGTGCTGGAAAGGATGTGGAGAAATAGGAACATTTTTACACTGTTGGTGGAACTGTAAACTAGTTCAACCATTGTGGAAGACAGTGTGGTGATTCCTCAAGGATCTAGAACTAAAAATACCATGTGACCCAGCCATCCCATTACTGGGTAAATACGCAAAGGATTATAAATCATGCTGCTATACATGCACATGTATGTTTATTGTGGCATTATTCACAATAGCAAAGACTTGGAAACAACGCAAATGTCCATCAGTGATAGACTGGATTAAGAAAATGCGGCACATATACACCATGGAATACCATGCAGCCATAAAAAAGGATGAGTTCATGTCCTTTGTAGGCACATGAATGAAGCTGGAAACCATCATTCTTAGCAAACTATCACAAGGACAAAAACCAAACACCATGTGTTCTCACTCATAGGTGGAAACTGAACAATGAGATCACTTGGACACAGGAAGGGGAACATCACACACCCGGGCCTGTTGTGAGGTGGGGGCAGGGGGAGGGATAGCATCAGGAGATATACCTAGTGTAAATGACAAGTTAATGGGTGCAGCACACCAACATGGCAATGTATACATATGTAACAAACCTGCACATTGTGCAAATGTACCCTACAACTTAAAGTATAATAAAAAAAATTGATAGACTATATAGATGCAAGAAAGAATACATAATTTATAAAGATAAATAGAATTTTCTAATAAAATATTTTCATTAAATAAGTCAAAAAAGTACTTATAGTTTAATCATATAACTATTTGTTTTTGCTTAATCCCTCCAAAATTTATTCATATATTCCTCTGAATTGTCCTTATTATCATTATCTTGTGTATGCCATTCTGTTACAATCTTTTGATGAATAACATTTAAAATTAATTAAGAGTTTCTGCATTATCAATTTTTTCACAGTCTAAAAAAGCTGGTACTAGCTGATCAATTGTTGCATTTAAAATCCTAAGCTAACCTTATTACATATATTTTCTCATTTGTACAACATAGGTGAGTGATGATTATTATTATGCCATTAACTGAGGATTGCAAGTAGTAAGTAATTCGTCTGATATCACATAGGTAGCAAGTGATGGGTTGAGGATTTATAAGCAGATAGTTTAACCTAAGAACTTATGCCTTTATGCTGTGCCACTTCTCACAAATAAAAATGCATGCTAAAGTAAAAAGGTTTCTTAGAAAAAGAGTTTTCTTGTATAAAATTTTAGGATGGTATAATCCAATCACCATACTTACCAATCTCTAGCTGGCAAAAGCCATGTACTAGTCATAATTTCACATGTTCTTCTTAAAAAAATGCTAGTAGAAATAATTTTTCCAGGTACTTCTTTCAGCATTCTCTGTTTCTCTAAGGATAGCTTTATTCTTTAACCTTTGGTTTTACAGGGACATTTTCAGGTTTAATCTATAGTTTTCAACGTGGAACAACCCAATACAAGAAAATCTGTAACCAGCTCAATGCTTAAGATGTAAAGATTTATCCAAAGTGCCATGCGTTTTACACTGTAAGTGGGAAGTATTTTTAAAGTTTGAACTTAATGTCAAAGTAGCACCCTGCACACTCCTAGTAACTTACTGCTGTTCAAGCAATATCTTTTTACAAATGCAGGGGCAGGCAGGGGCAATGGAGAAAGTCAAGTTGAGCAAGAGGACGACAATAGTGCCAGAATTGTAAGATTATGAAAGGAAAGAGGGTTGGCAAGTCTGGAGAGGATGGAAAGGGTTTCTAGCGTGAGGTCGATGGGTTACATTTGATTGAGTGTTTATAGTGGGATCAGAGGGGCACATGGAGGCTTGACACAAGAAAAAGTGCACTAAAATAGAGACAGATCATTTGCAAAAACAATTTAATGAAAACAGAAGAGGAAATCACATGCATATAAGAGATTCTGAGTCAGAAAGGGATGGCGTACAGTACATAAATAAAGCCAAGTTCAGGGCAGGGTGAGAAGCCACCAATGATTAATGTGATGTTTTATTTTCTCATTTATGTTTTCACTATTTAAACCCTCTTCAAAAAATCAGATATACTCTTATCACTAAGCCTTGTGGTCTTAGCTCTTCGTCAGAATATTTCTCAGTTTCCAATGCTTTATTGGTCTTTACTGGATTATTACCTGTTAACACTTCTCCAGATGCCTGCACATCTACTTACCGGGCTCCAAAGCTTGAAGATGCTGAGGTCCCCAAGAATGCAACCCTTGTGGCCACCTAACTTTGGCAACTACAGTTTTCTAACTCACATTTGTAGAAAGTTAAAAAGCTCTAAGTTTCCATTAATGATCTCATTATGCACCAAACACCCAAGTTAATGAACCTCTCTTTCTTAGCAAGAGCATCAGTACACAGAATGGTGATTCTTGTTATCAAGTGGCAGTCCATTATAGCAGTTAGGCTACTGGATTCAAATCCTGCCTTTGCCTCTTACTACCATAGGCCCTAGGAAAGCTATTAAACCTTTCTCAGCCAATTTCCTCATCTGTGAGATGAAGATAAAAACAAGTCTTGCTTCACAGAATTATTATAAGAAATAAGTGAGTAGATATAGGAAAATTGCTTAGTACAATGCCAGTGTTTACATTAGAATGATGTTCCTCATCAGAGTTGGGAATCTAATCATTCAACAAATCTTTCTTAAAGACTATAGTTATTTTGAAGTAAACATTTTGAATTTGAAAATTTAGGATTCTCTTCAGAATTTTTATTCCCTGAATCAGTTCACTAGAGTTGTACAAACCAGCCCTTCCTTCAACAAGAAGGGAACCAGAAAGAATAAACAATGCTAGCTGTGGGGAAGGGATTATACTAGTGGCTTCCTTTTTCCCCCATACTGGCAGTAAATACAGTCCAAGTCTTTGCTGCTTTTCAGAAGGCTATGTGAAAATACTGCCTTGTAATTAACCAAGGAAAGGGGAAAATTCTGACAAATTTGCTTGGGAATTTTAGATATCGCAATGAGGTTTGCAAAATAAGGAGCAAAAGAGCAACAAGAGTTTCCAGCTCTTATTTGCTAATTTTCTCCATTAAATAATGTACTGTAGGTTCTAATCTTTTTCTTAATTCTCTGAGATTATTTAGCAGAAAAGCATCAGAAACATCTCACCCTGAGAATGCAATAGATTTCTCTGAAATCTTTAAACACAACTCACCACATGGTAAAGACTTTAACTGCACCCTTCAAAAATGTATCGATCATGTTAACAAATAGCAATACTTTACCACAGATCCTATGGCTAATTGTTTTGTTCATAGTAAATTTGAAAGCAAAGTAATTTAAGGTTAGGCTATCATTCTCCAAGCAAAAGCAAAACAAAATGAATTTTAAAATAATTAGTTGAAGGGTTGCCATCTACACCTACAGACTGCCTGAGTTAAGAAGCATTGATATTACAGATTGCCAGATCCAGGGAAGAAATAAGAGCTGACAAGGGTTTTGGACAGTAGTCACTGGAACAAGGGAAGAGGGCTTTAATTAGCACAATTTGCAGGTGAGGATCTGTGGCATCAGATTGGAGGCAGAACTTTCTAAGAACAAATGGCTTGATTTGAAAAGTGTGGACATTTTATGACTTCTGACACCTTCAAATTTTCATTCCAGAATTTTAAACTGCTGTTCCATGAGAAAAGTAGAGATAGAATTTACAAAGGATGAGAAAGTCAGAGGGTGGCCCCTGCTTTAGATTATTTGTGCCATAGGCAGTTTCTAGAAAGGAAATAGAAAATTCCAAACACTCTCGGTCGGTAAGTACTGCAAAAACAAATGTTCTTTTCTGATGCTTAATTTTTTTCTCTTAATTATCATTTTTAGTTCCATTTTAGAGTCTTTGACTCTTACATAGTGGCTTTTTAAGCCAGTCGATTTGTTCATTCATAAAAGCAAGCAGGCAAGATGAAAGGTATTCACTAAATCTTTCAAGAGGCAGTACCTGGATGTTTGGTTCCTAAATGCAATCTTCTCTAATATTCACATTGAAAAATGCCATTTAGAGTCTAAGTTAGCTTGAAAAAGAGTTCACACAAAGGGTACAGATGTCCACTTACCATTTTCTTGTTTCTCAGTAATTCTCCTTTCTCAAGAAGAATAAAATGACAGATGGCAAAAATTATCTTACATGTTCCAGTAGAATGCCTATTTACCAATGAGGTCAGAGCAACCAGTACATCTGGAAAACAAACCAGGAGATGACATATTAGTTATGCAAATATTTCTCTGGAAAGTAGGAACATAAGATATAGGAAAAGTCATAAACAGGTGCTTTACTTGTTCACAGCATCCCGAGTGCAGGTTGTAATCCACTGTGGCTTGGGTATCTAGGTTACCTTTCACCGGGGGAGAATGATCATAGACATGGTAAATGGAATTAATACAGTAAAGCCAAAATAATAAGCACTGATGTTTTGTCTTCTGACAGCATATGAATGTGCAAGCATTAAGTTATAGGAGAAAAGGGGCTAATTTTAGATTTGTTCCTAGCCCTCTCCATGTGAATGGTGTCGCTGTGAGCCCAGCAATGAAGTTCACTGTGTTGTAGCAGACTGCGCAGTTCCTGAGTGTGTCAACCCAGTCTATGAACCAGAACAATGTTGTCCTGTCTGCAAAAATGGTAAGACTACACTGCATTAGCTTTCGAAGAGGGGTTAGCACAAAATACAAATATCTCACTACTGCACACCATTCAATGCAAGAGCCCTCTAAGATCTGCCTGTGGCTTTCCAATATGGGCATGGCGGATGTATAGTTTTATCCCACCTTAAAGTGAAAATAAAGCTGCAGTGGGTTTATCGTGCAGCTTTCCATCTGGGGAATGAAAGCTGTTGTAAGCTGACTTTGTTGTGATCCCTATTATTTCGTGTTGATTTAAAAGGAAGATATTGGAAAGAATACAGTACCATCCTTTTGTAGTGACTGCATTTCTCTCTTTTGTAGAGCCAATGAAGCAGTTCACCCCATTTTGTGGTACATGACCCAGGATATAGAGTAGGGTAAAAGCCAGGTATTTTGTTTTGAACATAGATAAGACCTTACGTTTAAAGTTAAATATAAAATTCAAGAAATAGTAAATAAAATTATCAATGCACTTAAATTGAAGTAATAAAGATTAAACAGTTTAGGGCTTTTATTCAAGGTTTTTATTATAGTGGAACTGTTCTCTCACAGTAACTGCTACAGAGGGAAACTTCTTTTATTTACAACATTATAGTTTCCTTTTTGTCCCTCATGGAATGGAGAGGTTGAACCAACTATAATATCCTAATCACCCCAGATCAACATGATGCTGCAGAGAAGACAATGCAACTCTATAAACCCAAGACAGTGCATCAACAGAGCCAATAGCGCACTTTGCCTTGTGACCATGTACTACCAAAAAGGAAAAAATAATTCTTTACTAGGCCACATTCCACAAATGTTCCCTCTGTCAATAATATTGCTTGAAAAATGGTTCTAGCCCCCAGTTAAGATAAGCTCACTCACTCTCATGCTGAATTACTATCCCTTTTCTTGAGTTGGCAGTGGCCATCTTTCTCTGTTTTTTGCTCTGAATTTGGAGCTCACTTACTAATCTTTTCCTTTACAGAAGGATAATTAGTACAAATAAACATAAAGGTATCTTTCATCTTTTACAAAAGATAAAAAAATCTTTTCAAAAGATTTTTTAAGTAGCTCTGGTTGTTTCTGATAATTTTTTGTGTTTTGGTATCTTCCAAATGACTTATTGAAAACCTTTGTGACATTTTCCAGACACAGATTTTGCTATTTCTGATCATAGAAATCCAATAACTTGAATATTAAGTTGTTCATCTGGCTTCTCTTTTTCTTCTTATCTCCTTTCTCCAATCTACCTGTTATAGTGACCGTCTCTCTCACTTGGCAGGAAGAAATAACGTTCCTCAAGTTCTATCTCATCTAACATAAATATATGCAAAGACATTAAATTTAAGGCTTCAAAATTTTAAAGGGACTGAAGAAACTGGAAAAGATACAAGAAAGAACAGTAAGATGATTTAATGGTTGAAAAATAGGACCTATGGGGACAGACAGAAAGAGTTAGCATAATTTGTCCTAGAGAAGAGATGGCTCAGGTGAGACCAAACTGTCATAAAGTATATGAATGGTGAGTCTAAAATAGAAGAGAAAGTGTTATTTTTCATTTTCTCCAAGGATAAAAGGAAAAAAAAACTCAGCTACCTAATCAATCTTTAAAAATTGGATTGACAGGTCTTGGACTGAAGACCGCATTTTTTTTTCTTTTTTCCCTTAGAAACAACTGTGTGAACAAGTCCTTGAGGCTCTTTCCTTCCCCAGGTAGCTCTGGTTAGCTTTGTCTCACTTTTAGCTTTGTCTCACAATTATGGTTCTAGTTAAAATTTCTTGTCTAGACACTTCCAGCATACTCGTAGAATTAGAACATGTAATGCATATGTTTAAAATATAGTTTTTACACATGCATCTATCACATCCTTCTAGCGATCCCACACTAAAGCCCATAATATACCCACAGTTAATGTCTATGTCATACGTTAAATCAGCCACTACAAACTAGTCACACTTAATTTGATGTCACCCAAGATTATCCTTTTTCTCTCAATCATGTCAGAGGAGAAATTTTTCTCCAAATGAAATCCTCTTTGTACAAAAGTGTATAATGAATAGACTTTACTTGTTCAATCAGTTAATTAATTAGTAACCACTGGTATTTCTGATAAACAGATGCTAAGGACATAAGGTATATTAGTTAAGTTTTCTGATATTTTTAAATCATGAAGCACTATGAAATGGCCACTTCTGTTCCCTCTTGGTACTTTCAAACAAATTTTCTTTTCTTAAATAAGTGAAATGAATCTGAATTTAAATTAGTGGAAGGACTGATTGTAATATAACATTATGAGATGTTATCTTTTTGTTATTAAATGCCGCTAGCTAGTCACATATGCCCCAAAACTAAAGTATAATCATTGCCAAAGGAGAGTATATCAAGAACCACCGAAGACAGACTGAATCCCAGGTTTTGTTGACTCTCATTCTAAGCCTAGCCCAGAAAAGAGAAACAGATGAATGACATAGAGAAGATTTGGAGGAAAAATAAATGTTTATTATGACAGCATAACTGGAATAACTTAAATTTCCAACACATGATTTAAGTCTATCTCATTATATATGGTTATTAACTATAACCATAATAAATATGCCCATTATAGTGTAAACTATTTTAACTATAGTTGCTATGTTCATAGATTTTTAAAAAACAACAATAAGCTAAAAATATATCCTATGGATTCAAGGTAGACACAATGAATTTTAATTTATAAACAGTCATAACATTTTCTATATTTTCTCAAATCTTCATAAATGGTTGTTTTGGCGGGCAAGTAATTTTCAGTTTGCATAAATGCTGATTACCTTGGCTGTCAAATACTTTCTTTTTTCATATTAAAATTGATTTTTCTCCCTTCCTGAATTACAACTTGCCAAAAGCATGAGGCATTAAAGTTATAAAACTTTTAAAATATGATATAAACTTTATATTAAAGATATAAACTTTTGAATGTGATATAATCCATCACACCTAACCCTATAACTCCACATTCAACTAACATAGAAATATTTGTTTTGATATTTAAGAACAAACAAAACAAAGAAGCATAACAATATGTACATAGTTTTCTGTAAAACAGTTCTAAAATAAACAATTATCTTTAGAAATAAATATTTTAATATTATAAAGTGCAGGGTAATCTACTCCCTAAACAATGGTACCACGTCTTTATTCTTGATAATATAATTTTAAGAATAAATTTAAGAACAAGTATTTCCAGGAATTTTCTCTAATTGTATAGAGAGTTTTAAATTGTCTTGTCTCAGTGATTACCATAAATAAGATTTTCAATGGCTATCAATGACTATACCCAAACTGTAAAATATACAGTAATCTATCATATTAAAATTAATTTAGCACCAAGAATAGTCTATCACTGTAGCCTGAATAAAATAAAAACACTAAGGAAAGATATGAATGACTGGACAGAGTCTATGTAAGACTCATGATAGGAGGAAAAGATGAGAGTAATTTTTTATTTGGTGAGAATTGGGATTGGCATAGGAATTTATTGTTTCTAAAAATATTAAGCATTTGTTTCTCTTTCCTTTACACAGCTCCAAGAGCTAGCAATACAAATGCCTTCCTGAAAATATGACATTTTCAGACTGTTTTCTTTCCCTAAGATTGTGTTACTTTGACCTATCTTTCAGCCCCAGGCCTTTCCATGTGAATTAATGAGCACTCTTTATGGATTTTTGTTTTTATGGTATGAAAAAAATAATTTAGCACAGCATCTGTTTAAAGAAAACAGTATGGCTTGGAATGTCACAGAAATATTTCAAACATTTGGAAACTGACCATAAATTTGACTAGTAATGTGGCTATAAGTATACATTATATATATATAGCTAAGAATACCCATCATTTATTTTTGTGTGTGAATTAATATTAATTTCAAACTCTTGCTCTGCAGCCACTCATTCTTCAGTTGTTCATACATGCTAATAGTTTTGTCCCAAGTCATTAAGAATCCATAGTTATAGAATGCTGAATCTCTGCATTAAAAAATAAAATATGTAGTCAGTTATCAAAATATTTGATCATTGGAGCATCCAAATGACAGACTGCATATTTTACATTTCATTAGCTGGTATGCCAGTGAGTTCTGTGTTTTCACTGGAATATACAGTCAGTCATTATTCAAGACTCAGAAGGAAATGTTACTCCATGAAAAATTTGAAAAGACAGAACGCTCCTACAAAACCCTGTATACACATTAAGTTTTCAGTTCCTTTCAACTAAAAGTCACAAGCCCTGTTCAAATATTTAATTCTATGTCCCTCACTCTCTTCTAGTTTAGTAGTGATGCAAAATGGCAGAAAATAAACTAGGGAAAAGGGCAAATATTAATAGAAAAGAGGACAACAAAGGGGATGAGCCATGCACAAATAAGAAAGAGCCACCCAATACCTTCTAAAGGTCCTTGGGAGAACATATTTGCCAAAAAAATTGTTAATATCTCTAATATACAAAGAGCTCCTTAAAATAAATGAGAAAGGAAAACAATTCTACAGGGAAGGAAATGGGCAAAGAGCAAATAAAGGAAATTTACATAAGAAAATGAATTATCTAATAAATATATAAAACTATATAATACTTAATCACCAAAAGGATAAGGAAATAGAAATTAAAACAACAGGAAGCCAATTTTTTATTGATGATAATGTGGGATTGATGGTGCCTCATATCAGCAAAAAGGAAAGAGTTGAGAAGAGTTAAGAAAGAGTGGAGAAAATATTATAAACTTTTAAAAAGACACTTTCTTTCAAAATGTTTACATCACTGAAAGTCAGCAGTTTCACCTTTTGTACTTTGTCCCACATTCACGCCATTTTAAGAGTGAGAAGTTGGTAGAAAATCTAATAATTCTTCACTGGGGTAATTAAATAAAAACAGCCTTTTAAAAGACTACTGATATTTTTTACTGCCAGGTATAATAAAGCAAAAACTGGCCGGGCGCGGTGGCTCAAGCCTGTAATCCCAGCACTTTGGGAGGCCGAGACGGGCGGATCACGAGGTCAGGAGATCGAGACCATCCTGGCTAACACGGTGAAACCCCGTCTCTACTAAAAAATACAAAAGCTAGCCGGGCGAGGTGGCGGGCGCCTGTAGTCCCAGCTACTCGGGAGGCTGAGGCAGGAGAATGGCGTGAACCCGGGAGGCGGAGTTTGCAGTGAGCGGAGATCCGGCCACTGCACTCCAGCCCGGGCGACAGAGCGAGACTCCGTCTCAAAAAAAAAAATAAAATAAAAAAAAAAATAAAGCAAAAACTATATATAAGAATACATATCATTTTGTATGTAATATAATGTATACTATATATCTAATGTGTACATTTTATGTTACATAACTTAAAATAAGATAAATATGCATCTTATAATAAAATAAAAATCTTTTTTTATTTTATTTTGAGACAGAGTCTAGTTCTGTCACCCAGGCTGGAGTTCAGTGGCATCATCTCGGCTCACTGCAACCTCCGTCTCCCAGGTTGAAGTGATTGTCCTGCCTCAGCCTCCCAAGTAGCTAGGACTACGGGCACCTGCTACCATGCCCGGCTAATTTTTGTATTTTTAGTAGAGAGAGGGTTTCACTGTGTTGGTGAGGCTGGTCTTGAACTCCTGACTAGTGATCCTCCCACCTCAGCCTCCTAAAGTGCTGGGATTACAGCCGTGAGCCACTGTGCCCGGCCAATAAGATACCATTTTAAATAGATATTGAGTTTGTATATGTAAAGGAAAAAAGGTAAGTGGCTACATAATAGAATGTTAATAATGATTCGATGATTAGTTTTAGGCAGAAATGAGAAGGTAGAGAAAAGAGCTAACGTCTTTAAAACATTAAATATTTACAAATTAACAATAAAAACAATAGAAAGATGTGAACAGGTAGTTCACATACAAAATACAAAGTTTCACAAAATACAAAAATTATTATCTCACTAAAAAATCAAATTAGATTATTTTAAAACCCCTTTTATTTTGCATGTTGCATTGATAAAGTTCTGAAAGAATACACACCAAATTTTAACAGTAATCCAGTGATCACAAGAGGAAATAAGAAGTGGAAGTAAGAATCTAGAAGCAGGGAAATTTTATATTTTATTTCACAGGCCTCTTTGTTAAGTAATTTTACAAATCTATATTTTATAATTTAAAATATTTTATCAAACATTTGAAGAAAAAATAATCCTAATTTTATTGACATTTTCTAGAGAAAAGGCAAGAAAAAAGCTTTCTTTTTTTAAATGGTGTATAATATTGATACAAAGCAAAGATTGCAAACTGAAAAAATGAAGCTAAAAAGCTACCTTGCTTATGATTACTAATGGGGAAATCTTAAATAAAATACCATTACAAAATCCTCAATCTAAATCCCTGAGTTCTAGATTTCACAGAGGAAATGCAGTTCATGTATTGTATGATACATTACTAGTGGTCTAGGAAAGCATTATTCAATCAATTACATGAACATTTCTGCAACAAAATATGTAATAATGATACTAAGGAGACTGGATAAATATAATGAGTCTAATATCATCTCAGGTCAGGGTTTAATCTCACCCGAGTTTTTCTATCAAAGTCATGAAAAGGCAGGGCGTGGTGGCTCTCGCCTGTAATCCCAGCACACTGGGAAGCTGTAGTGGGCAGATGACAAGGTCAGAAATTCAAGACCAGCCTGGCCAACATGGTGAAACCCAGTATCTACTAAAAACAAAACAAAACGAAAAAACAAAACAAAACTGTGTGTGGTGTGTGCCTGTAATCCCAGCTACTCAGAAGGCTGAGGCAGAAGAATTGCTTCAACCCGGGAGGCGGAGGTTGCAGTGAGCCGAGATCATGCCCTTGCACTCCAGCCTAGGTGACAGAACAAGACTCCGTCTCAAAAAAAAAAAAAAAAAAAAAAAAAAAAAAAAAAGTCATGAATAAACTGGATTTTCAGAGGTTGTGAGAAAGGCATTGTATATTTTGTTAGTAAACAGAAGCTAGCAGGAGATTAAAATAATTACACAACCTAACCAAGTGGGATTTAGTAGGGATCTGCAAAGATAGTTCAATATTAGGAACCCTGTTAGTATAATTTGCATTGTTAGTAAATTGAGGAGAAAGAGCAGGTTATCATTTCTATAAAATGACATTACACATGAATACGCAAAAAGTAGTGACAAATATTCTTGATAAAACAAGACTGAAGTGGACAATTTTGCATGGTAAAATATATCTACCTCAGCCTAAAAGGCCAGAATTATGTTTAGTAGGTAAACACTAAAGACATTCTCCCGATAAAGTCAGGTATAGACAAGGATGTCTGCTATCATTTTACATTTCAGATAGATAGATAGATGAATACATTCATACTAGCTAATGTAATTAGAAAAGAGAATTCAGAAGAGGAAAATTAGAAAGAAAGAGGTAAAAATGTCACTATTTGCAGATGATATGAGATTGTATTCTTGAAAGCCCCAAGAAAATTGGCAAAAACTACTATAAACAAGAGAATTTAGTGAGATACCGGTACAAAATGAATGTGCAGATGTCAAAACATATATATATACACACACACACATAAACATATAAAATATATGTATTAAATATATGTATTAATATATGTATTCAACATATATGTATTACAGGAAAACTTTGGCACTAGCGAATGATGCAGAGATATCAATAAAATGTAATAGAAAGTTTAACAGACCTAACTACATATGAAAATTTGGTATGCGATGAAGTTGTACTTCACATCAATGGGGGAAAGCAGGTTTGTAGAACAAACTGTGCTGGGAAACTGGGTAGTTAATCAGGAGAAACAATTTAATACCTACTTTATCCCATAATTCTCATATAGAAAGAGCTCTTAGAAATTGATTGTTTTAAAAGATCAATGACTCTATTTTAAAATAGGCCAAAACTACAAAAGACATTCCAGAGAAAATGAATAAACATTAATTTGGGGGGATACATATTTCACAAAAGCCACAAAATTTATTAAAACCATTAAAAATAATAAGGAAACAAATCAGGTTTCTAAATGCAAAAACTCAAATGTATTAGGTTATCTAACAATAAATTAAACAGAAATTCTATACAATTTTCTATGGGATGTAACTTTTTAAATAAGCTGACAAAATAAACATTTCTTGTGAAAATTTTAAATACATGAAAAAATGCATTTGGGGCATCGGAAAATTCAACCTACCAGCTGTATTAATATATAAAATGTAATTTTAACCAATGTGCTATTGGAACAGAAATAAACAGAAGTGACTAGAATCTAAAAAAGTAACCCATGTGTGTATTACAATTTAGTACACAATTAAGGTGACATCCAAATATCTGATGAAAGAATGTATTGTTCTAGAAAAGTTCATTTTTTTAAAAAAAAAGTGAAATTACATTACTACCTTACCTATTATATAAAAAGATTAAAAAATTTAAGTTGGATTAAAATTATAAATCTAAAAAATAAAATCATGAAGGTATGTTGAAAATACTGTAAATATTAACTTGTTCTGAGAATAGGGAAGCTTTTCCTAATCATAAAAGCAAATAGTTTCTAAAAGAAAAAATGTATAAGTAACATATAATTTCCTCTGTAAGTTTTTTCACATATTAAAAGAAGATTGCTACCATGCTGAGTAGTTAGTTTAAGAAAGAAAAATAAACAAAAAAAATAAATAAGATAACATCTAATTTAGGAAAGGTAAAATGTAGCAAGCATTCTCACATAATACTGGTAAAAGTATAAATGATATATGCTCTCTGAACAGTAGTAAAAATGTATGAACCTTTAATGTGGCAATGACATTTTAAAAAATTGATCAAAACTAATGAGGTAAGAATTTTCAATGATGTATATGGATATAGTTGTTATAAAGTTCTTTGATAATAGCAACGATTTGGAAAAACTGAAACCTAAATATTTAAGAATAAAGTGATTGTTTAAAGAAACCACAGTATATCTATATGAACTAGTAAGAAAGCATTTTAAGTAATATTACAGAAAAAAAAAGCATTTCCCTCACAAATATGTTTATAATATCAAACTAACGAGCCAGAAACTATATATATGTACATACATATATATGCATACATCTTATATGGACATACATATATATGCATATATATTATATGTACATACATATAGTTATAGGTCATATATAGAGAGACCTATTTTAGTAAAATAAAATACACGTATTGGAAAAGACTAGAAGAAATACTTCAGAATATTAGTACTGTTTAACTCTATATGATATAAATCTATATGCTAATAATTTTTATTTTCTTCCTTTGACAAGCCTGTATTTTCTAAATTTCCTGCAACAAGTCCATATTATCCTTGTGATTTAAAATTACTATTAAAAGAGAAAATAGAATTTATAACCAAGATGATGTAATTATTTCTTTTATTATAAAAGCAATCAAGAGCATGTTCCTTATTAGAAATTATACTATGACTTCTTATTAAAATTTGTACTCTATAAACTAATTAACCAACAAATAATTTCTGCCACTTGACTTTTCAACACCTGTAACTATGAGATTCTTTTCAAAGCATTTAGAAAGCCTCATTGACCACTTTATGCACCTATTAGGGAAATTGCTAAAATATTCACTTAAGTATATCCATTTACATTTTATGAAACTATGTGAAAACCAGCTTTTTAAATTTGAGAATTGGGTGCAAATTGTTCACCTTAATTTAATATGTTCTCACTTCTTTTTAGGTAGACAATTAGTGATAAGCATAACAGACATGAAACAAACACACTGAACATGAAACATTTTCTGGCAGCTGCACACATACGTTGGCTGCAGAGCCCCTGAAGCAGTTCATGACGCAAGCATGTCCTATGAAAGGCAGTTTCAAAGCCTGCATCTCTACAACTGAAGGTCAGAATTATCATATTCTTATAAACTAGTTGTCAAAACAGAGTAATTATAGATAGCTATTTTAATAAGCCACAAACAATAATTTCCTATTCCTTTCATAAAGCTTCCTCCAAAATATGAAAGAAAATATTTATGTTTATATTCTCTTATATCAACAGGATTCCCTCTTAATTCATCAGCAAATTAGATTTTAGAAGTATTATTTTACAATGTTGACACAATAAAATTAATGCCACGTTCATTTCCTGCTAATCATGCCGTTTCTAGAATTATCAGGGCTACCTGGTCTTCGAGAAAATGCAGAAAGAAAGGCTAATGTGCAAAATTTTGAACGTTTTCTGTATTTCTCACTTAAGATACGGAAAATACTTGGGGACTATTTTTTCCCTATGTAAATGTTTGAAATGTTGAGTCCAGTCCCCTGACAAAACACATATTTTCTCCCTTGAAAACAGACACATTAAGAAGTTGCATGCACTTCTTCAAGAGGTATGCAGTATTTTAACGTTCAGTACCCCACTCTGCAGGAAGCTTGAGAGACTGATGGAAGGGTGTTGAACACATACATATGGAAATTTTTTCATAAACATTCATATAATCTTGCAAATAATCAGACTCAAAAACAGTAGCAAGGCATACTGTTGAGTGTATCCCTGAGAATTATTCTTACACTTCCTTCCTGTCTCATTCTTGAACCTCTCTTCAATTATGGTTTTTATAGAATATTCCTGTTTTCTAGGATTGTAGACAGACTCTAATAAAACACCTCTGTGAAGTGTGCATGGTAGAAAATGGGAAACTGGGATCACCTTGGAAGTTGGATATAGTTTCAGAATTAAATGCAGTGGGGTCTGAATGGGATGTCAAGGCATTCACTGTTGCCAAGATTCATGAATACTTAGAAATATCTCTCCAGAAAGGTTCAAACCGCTGACTATGGGAGAGCCTCACTGAAAGTGCAATGCAACTCCTCAGTCTCAGGAATGGTGAGTCTCCAGTCCACAGCGACCCCCAAGCTCTTCTTCACAGAGCCCAGACATCCATCTCTCTCTCAGAGGTACCCAGAGATCAAGTGGTCACTGCTCACACTGAAGGCACAAATTAAGGCACACAGCCTAGCTTCATCTAAACCTCCTCTCTGTTGTAGACATGCTAGGAAGTTACATTCACTTCTTCACTTCACATCAGCATTAGGATGTAATACCCTAAGCTTTTCGGGGGGATTGGAATCCCAGTGCAAACTGTGCCCTACCACCCCACCACCATTCCCTGCACAGGTTTGTGTAACCTTTGTGCAGGCTGACAAAAATAAAAACAAAGCTGTGGTGTGTTCTTCATCCTTACATTTAAATGCCTTCGAAAGACTTCAGGCAAGATGAGCCTAGAAGGCCTCTAGGAGGTTATCCCTCTATATTCCTCAAAAGTTTTACACATCCGGAACAAGAGACTCTAAAGTTCAGATTCCTCAGGCACAGAGTCTCATATTCCCAGTCTAAACCTTCTTGGGCCTTTGCATCTCCACATCATTGTTGAAGAAGGAACCCCAGAACTCTGGGCGCTCCTGAAAAGATCCTAACCCCTCCTGTCCCAACAGTCACTATCTTACCCTCACTGCCTGGCTTGGAAATCTTAGGACTGATCTTGTGATGCCCTTTTTCCCTGCTTGTCTCAGACCCTACAAGAAGCCCAGGACCACCAGGGCATCCCTCAAACCCTGGACTGTGATCCCCATATGGTTCTATGAGCTGTGAGTTAACAACCCAAGTCACCACCGACCGCTCCATTTTGCTGCTTTATTGTTCTCCACCATACCTACTGCCACATAAATAACTATGTTACCTATTGACTTGCTGGTCTCCCCTCCTCAGGACACAAGGGTAAACCCCATGAAAGCAAGGATTTCTATCTATTTTTTCACAGTTTTATTCTTACTATGTACAACATATTGCAGATGCAAATATATATGTTTGTGAATAAATGAATCCAGGCACACCCATATTGTATCTTCAATATAGTTGTAATTAAATAAGAAGTCTGATTATTTGAGCTATTTTTAATTACCTTTTGAAATGTATTTGTTTTCTATTTCATACAGAACAACCTTCACATGGAGAGTTTAGGATGCATTGCTTAGTGGGAAAGAAGGTGCTTCTCAGAGGATTACTTTTCTAACTAAGTTTGGTTTAGTTTCCCTCTAAGATTAGCCTGCACACATTAACTGATAGGAGGCAGAGCCAGATGATGTAGAAAAGACAGACAGATTGCCAGGGGAAACAAAGTCTAGCTTGAACTTTTACTGTTTCATAATCTCACTATGGATACCTAAAGTTGTTTATTAAGAACAGACTTCATGTAATGTGTGGGTCACGTTAGTGCAAAATTCATGTTATACATTACCCAGTATCATTCTCAACGATATATTTATCAAATTCTAAAGTACGTTAATGTCTGCAAAGCACCTGAAACGTATCAGGGCTTAATAAACAAGAGCTAGTGTTACTTAATAGTTACGTTAATTATCATCATTAGACCAGCCATTGAGAAAACATGTGAAAAGGGCAGCTGTCCCCTCAGCAGGTGCCATCAACAAACATCCCTTTCCACCCTATTCTCCCAGCACTCATTGCCTTCTGACTCATCCTACAGGCGCCTATCCTAGGTGTCTTCCCCTCTATGGGCCAGGACCCTCCTCCTGCCCCCCGTCATCCAAGGTTTGCTCTTCCCCACATTCCAACAAATTGGGGCTGTATTATATGACTCAGTCATCTGATTAACCCCAAAATGCTCCACTTTGGGAAAATATATGTAACTAAACTGGTGTGTTTAATACCTGATGTCCCAGCTATTTCCCTCAAATGTTTAGTGGCATTCATTATGCAAACTGTAGAAGGGAAAGGGATTGCGAGTGTGAGAGTATTTTTGAATGTGTGTGGGTACCTAGATATACACTGTGGCAGGCTAGAAGTATTGAGCAGATTTTCTGTCCATCTCAGATAATATAGCATAGGGGGTTGATCGGACTTTTTAAGAGGTTAGAAAGCCATGAGCATTGACCAAATATGTGATCTGAAACATTTTGGTAAAATCGACAGAATTTAATGTGAAGACAAGAAACAAAGAAAATGTGCCTTGATACCAGAGCAGTGGGAGAAAAAATTGTAGGGGATAATAGTTAATTCTAGATATTACGTTATGTGACTTAAAAATAAGTCAGAAATATGACATAAAACACGAACAAAGGAAACTTGCAACCAGTACCTCTTTTGACATGTAGTGACTGGGAAATCCTCCAAGAATTGCTGTGGCGGTGGCAGGAAGCCCTTGCAGCAAGACCTCTGATATTTAAATGTAGCTCTGAGCTGCTTCAAATCAATCTATCAGAAATGTTAAACCTCTTTTGAAATATATTTATGGTTGGATGCCCCTCAGTTGAGAAAGGGGAAATAGGAAGTTCCTGCATGCATACTTATTTTGCTTACATGTGCTTCATTTGTACAAGGTGATAGAAAAGAGCAACCATAAATGCTACTGCTTGTCAGCGTGGATAACTAGCCAACCCCGAGTCTTTCCTTCTTTTTTACCCATTACTTTCATATGTTTTGCAGAAAGGTCCCTAAAGCAATATATCTGCCTTCTGGAAGGCTGAGCTCGGTTACTTTCCCATGTTGTTAAATAATTAGATAGTTGGCAGTGTCATGTCCAAATTTTGAAAGCCTCCTGCTCCAACTTTCTGTGTTAGGATTTGAAATAGAGGCAAGATGCAGGGCACTAAGCACTGATTCATGTGTTTAAAGTATAGGATTATTGGTGTCTTTGGATTAGATGTGATGACTCCTTTGAGAATGGGGAAAGATGACAATGACAAGGAACCCTGGAGGAAGGCTGCAGTGAAGGGAAAAGCACCTGAGTCTTTCAAGCCAGAAGTCCTGCAGGCTGATGGCAAAATCTTCTTTGGATTCTATTTTAACTTACAGTAAGTGCAAGAGTCCGGTCTTAGCTGAGTGAAGTAATCAGCCCCCTATGTAGTGTCATCAGAGAGGGACAGAAAAGCTGTTCAACCCATCACTATGGTGACCCTTCTAGCCTATCACAGTATGTGTCTAGGTACCCACGCAGATTCCAAAATACTTTCACACTCCAATTCCTTCCCCTTCTAAAATGGGCATAAAGAATGTCACCAAAAATTTGAAGGAAATAGTTGGAACATCAGGTATGAAACACACCAGTTTAGTTACACATATTTTCCCAATGTGGAACATTCTTGTGTTAATCATATGACTAAGTCATAAAATATGGACCCAATTAGTTGGAACATGGGGAAGAGCAAACCCTGGATGACAGGGAGACAGCAGGAGAATCCTGACCCAGAGAATAGAGGGCTTCTGGGAGAGACGCCTGTAGGATGAGTCAGGGGGCAATGGTTGCTGGGAGAGCGGGATGGAAAGGGGTCTCTGCTGATGACACCTGCTGAGGGGAATGGTTGCCCTTTTCACATGTTTTCTCAATGACTGGTCTAATGATAATTAATATAACTACTAAGAGTAACACTAGTTCTTGTTTATTAAGCCCTGATATGTTTAGGTGCTTGAAGGCATTAACATATTTAACCTTTACAACAGTCCTATAAAGAGGAAATAATTATAATTACTAATTTGTGAAGGAGGAAGCTGAAGCTGAGCTAAAATAAGTAAATTGCCCTAGGATAGAATGCTGAGATTTGAACCACACTCTATCAAATTTCAAAGCCTATGTTCTTAATCAGTAGTTCCTAAAGTGTAGTCCCAGACCAGCAGCATCAGTATTAGGTAGGAGCTAGTTTAAAACGCAAATTTCTGAACCCATCCTAGATTTTTTTTCAATCAGAAAATTTGGGGGTGGGAGCCGCAAAGATCAAGAAACATATACTTCTTTTTAG
>NW_016817730.1:855682-944940 GCF_001698545.2 Rhinopithecus bieti
GGTGGGGGTGGGGGCAGTAAAAGCTGAAATAATTGTCATCCAATGACTACATGTGAGAATGTTCTACTAGGACAACAAGAAAGATAAGGCTGGAAAGCAAGGATCAGACCCCAAAATGCCCAAGAGTCAAAGCAAGGCCACCTGGGTTGGAGAAGATCTGTGAATGCTAAATCCCAGTAGGGGCAAAGGAAAGTCCTCCGGGGCCTAGAAGTGGAAATAGGTAGGCGATACCAGGGAGATAGTATTCAGGTTAAGCTGCCAAGAATGGCTATTCTTAAGGCTCATGGCATTTTTTAATAACAAAGTCATGAGCATTGAGAGGTAAATTCAACCAATTTTTAAAGGCAGCAAAAGTCTCTCAAGAAGGCACAATAATGAAAGGAAAGGCAATGTGAAATGAATAATGGTTGCTAATTCCTTTGTCATTCATCAGAGTCTTCTTTACTGATGTATTATAAAGAAGTGATTGTTTCAAGTAACATTCTTTCTGGATATGAGACATGGCAACTATTAATAAAATTTTATGTCATGATTTTATTTAAAAAATTTCATTTTTCAACAGTTCTATTGAGATATAATTAACATTAAATGAAATGTACATTCTTAAAATTTCCTGTTTTGACATGTATACCTGTGAAACTATTGTCATAATCAAGATAATACATATATTCATCACTCTTAAAACTTCCTTCAAGCTCCTTGGTAATTCTTCCCTCCAGTCCTTCTCTGCCCCATACCATTCCAGGCAATCTCTATTCTGCTTTCAGTCCTTGTATATCAATTTGCATTTTCTAGCACTTTGTATAAATGGAATCATTCAGTACGCACTTTTTTGTTTTTTGTTTTTGGCTTTGTGTGTTTGTGTGCATGGCAGGGTCTCGCTGTGTCACCCAGTGCACCAGCTGGAGTGCAGTGGCATAATCATAGTGCACTGTAGCCTCAACCTCCTGGGTTCAGATGATCCTCCCACCTCAGCCTCCCAGTAGCTGGGACTACAGATGCACACCACCATGCCTGGCTAATTTTTTGTAAAGACGGGTTTTTGCCATGTTCCCCAGGCTAGTCTCTACTCTCTTTCATCTAGCTTCCTTCATTCAGCATAATTACTTTGAGATTCATACATGCTGTGGCATGTATCAATAGTTCGTTCCTTTTTAACTATTTCATCACATATCTATACCACAGTATATCTATTCACTTGTTGATGGACATCTAGATTGTTTCTAGTTTTAGATTATTACAAATAAAGCTGCTAAAACTAGACAGAAGCCTTCGTATGGATACTTTTTTGAATATGCCTAGGAATGGAATCCTAGATCATATTGTAGATGTATAGGTAACTTTTTTTGAAATGCCAAAGTGTCTCAAAATGGCTCTACCATTTCAAATTCCCATAAACAATGGGACTTCCAGTTTCTCCACATTCTCACCAATGCTTGGAATTACCAGTCTTGCTTAATTTTAGCTATTCTAGTAAACATGTATTGCTCTGTCATTGTGGTGTTAAGTTGCATTTTCCTAATGACTAGTGAGGATTAGTGTCTTTTCATATGATATGTTTCCACCTGTGTATCTTCTTTGGTGAAATGTCTGTTCAACTCATTTGCTCATTTTTTTATTAGCTTGTTTTTATTGAGTTTGGAGAGTTCTTTATATACTCTGTAGACAAGTCCTTTATGAGACATATGCCTTGCAACTATTTCCCACCAGTCTATGGCATGTCTTTTCATCCCTTTCACAATGTCTTTGGGAGAGCAGTTTTTAATTATAATAAAGTATAATTTATCAATATTTCTTGTATGAATTGTGCTTTTGGTTATAACTAAGAAATCTTGACCTAACTCTTGGTCAAAAAAATATTTTTCCTATGTTTTCTCCTACTAATAGAAGTATTTTAGTTTCAGGTTTTCATTTATGTCCATGATTCATTTTGAATTAATTTGTGAATATGATGCAACAAACTGATTGAAGATTTTTTCTTTTTTAAAACATGAATATCCAATTGCTTTAGCACCATTTGCCAAGAAAACTATTCCTTCTCCACTGAATTGCATTTGTATCATTATTAAAAATCAGTTGTCTATGCTTATATACAAATGCAACAATTTCTGAACCCTGTATTCTGTTTTACCAAAGTTGTTTAGCTGTTCTAGGTTCTTTGCTTTTCTACCTGAAGTTTAGAATCAGTTTATCAATTTCTGTCTCCACCAATAAAGGTATATTGGAATTTTAATTGGTATTTCATTGACTCTATACACCCATTTGAGGAAAATTAGCATTGAGTCTTCCAATTCATGAATATAGTATGTCTCCCCATTTACTTAGTTCTTCCTTAATTTCTCCCAGCACTATTTTGTAGTTTTCAATGTACAGGCCTTTCACATCTTTTGCTCAGTTTTGTCCCAAAGAATTTTTTTTTTTTTTTTTTTTTTTTTTTGAGGCGGAGTCTCGCTCTGTCGCCCGGGCTGGAGTGCAGTGGCCGGATCTCAGCTCACTGCAAGCTCCGCCTCCCGGGTTTACGCCATTCTCCTGCCTCAGCCTCTGGAGTAGCTGGGACTACAGGCGCCCGCCACCTCGCCCGGCTAGTTCTTTGTATTTTTTAGTAGAGACGGGGTTTCACCGCGTTAGCCAGGATGGTCTCGATCTCCTGACCTCGTGATCCGCCCGTCTCGGCCTCCCAAAGTGCTGGAATTACAGGCTTGAGCCACCGCACCCGGCTTTTTTTTTTTTTGAGGTGGAGTCTGGCTCTGTTGCCCAGGCTGTAGTGCAGTGGTGCAGTCTTGGCTCACTACAACCTCTGCCTCCCAGGTTCAAGCACTTCTCCTGTCTCAGCCTCCCAAGTAGCTGAGATTACAGGTGTGTGCTGCCACACCCAGCCAATGTTTTGTATTTTAGTAGAGATGGGGTTTCACCTTGTTGCCCAGGCAGGTCTCGAACTCCTGAGCTCAGGCAATCCACCTGCCTCTGCCTCACAAAGTGCTAGAATTACAGGAGTGAGCCACTGCACCTGACCTTTTAGATACTCTTGTAGTTAGTATGCATTTTTAAAGATTTTCTGACTATTTGATACTAGCATGTAGAAACAAAATTGATATTTATATATTTATCTAGGGTTCTAAAATGTTGTTAAACTCAACTATTGGATCTAGTAGCTTTTTTATACGTGTGTATGTAGATTCAGTTGAATTTTCCACATAGACAATCATGTTGTCTGTGAATAAAGACAGTTCTATTACTTCCTTACCAATTTAAGGAAGTTTTAGTTTTGGATTTGGATGCGTTTTAGTTTTGTTTTTGTTTTGCTTTTTTTTTTTTTTATCTTATTGTGCTTTTAGAACATCCCACACAATGTTCAGCAGAGATGGTAAAACTATACATACTTTGTTGTTCTGATCTTGTAGGATAAACATTCAGTCTTTCCTAAGTATGATTTTATTCATAAGTTTTCTTAGATGCTTGTTATCGGTTTGAAAAGTCCCCTTCTAGTAGTGCTTTACTACGATTTTATGTTTTGTTTTGTTTTGTTTTAATCAGGAATTGATGTTGGATTTTCTTAAAGGATTTTTGTGTGTCTATTGAGATAATCATGTGGGGTTTATGTTAGTTTACTAATATACTGAATTATATTGATTGATTTTCAATTTTTTTTTTTTTATGAGACTGAGTCTCACTGTGTTGCCAAGGCTGGAGTGCCGTGGCGCGATCTCGGCTCACTGCAACCTCCGCCTCCTGAGTTCACGCCATTCTCCTGCCTCAGCCTCCCGAGTAGCTGGGACTACAGGCACCCACCACCACACCCAGCTAATTTTTTGTATTTTTAGTAGAGATGGGGTTTCACTGTCTTAGCCAGGATGGTCTCGATCTCCTGACCTTGTGATCTGCCCACCTCGTCCTCCCAAAGTGCTGGGATTACAGGCGTGAGCCACGACACCCGGCCTAACTCACCTTTGCATTCCTGAGATAAACTGCACTTGTTCAATAGGTACTATCCTTTTTATATAAGGTCGAATTCGATTTGCCAAATTTTTGTTTAAAAATTGTTCATCTAAGTTTATGAGGCATATTTATAGTTTTCTTTTCTGTTGATGCATTTATCATGTTTGGGTATCAAGATATTGTCAGCATAGAATGAATTAGGAATATAGTCTCTCTTATTCAATTTTCTGGAAGAGTTTGTATAGAATTAGTATACATATATATGTTAAATGTTTGATAGAATTCACCAATGACCTATGATACTATCTGAATTTGTTTGCTTTGTAAAAAAGATTTTTAAATTATTTTATACTTATAACCATGAGTTAGCTTTGGAAGTTTGTATCTTTAAAGAATTATACCATTTTATCTAAGCTGCTGGATTTATGGTCATAAAGTTGTTAATAATATCCCCTTAGTAAATTTTTGATATTTTGATTCTACGTAATTTCAGCTTTCTCATTTTTTAACCAATATATTTGCACATATTTATGGCGTACATTTAATATATTGTCAAATGCATGTAATGTGTAATGACCAACTCAGTGTATTCAGGATATTCATCGCCACTAGCGTTTATCATTGCTATGTGTTGGGGACATTTTAAGACACCTCTTCCAGCTATTTTGAAATATACAACATATTGTTTTAACTATAGTCACCATATTTTGCTGTCAAACATTAGAACTCAGTCTTTCTGTTTGTGCCCGCTAACCAACATAAGATAATCCTCTCATTAACTCACTGCAGAACAATCTCTCTCCCCTGCCTCTGGTAACTATCAATCGACTCTCCACCTCCATTAGATGAACTTTTTTACCTCTCACATATAAGTAGGAACATGTGAGTATTTCTCTTTCTGTGCTTGGCTCATTTCACTTAATGTCCTCCAATTCTATCCATGTGGCTGAAAAAAACAGTATGTCATTTTTTAATATCTGAATAGTATTTTACTGTGTACAGATACCACATTTTCTTCATTCATTGACGGACACTTTGGTTGATTCCATATCTTGGCTATTGTGAATAGTGCTGCAGTAAACATGGCAGTGATGGTATCCCCTTGACATACTGATTTCCTTTCCTTTGGATAAATACATAGTAGAATTGCTGGATGCTACATTAGTACTCATTTTTAGTTTTCTAAGAAATTTGTGTACTGTTTTCAGTAATGGCTATACCAGTTTACAATCCCATTAACAATGTATAAGCTTCCCTTTTCTCTTCATTCTCACCAGCATCTGGTTTTCTGGTTTTTGTTTTGTTTTGTTTTGTTTTTGTCTCTTTGATAATAGCATTTTTCACTGGGGTAAACTGGTATCTCATTGGGTTTTGACTTGAATTTTCCTGATTAGTGATGTTGATCATTTTTTCATATACCTGTTGGCTATTGGCATGTCTTCTTTTGAGAAATGTCTGTTCAGATACTTTGTCTACTTTTTAATCTGATTGTTTGGTTTTTGTTCGGATTTTGTTTGGGGGATTTTGTTTTTTGCTGTTGATTTGAGTCCCTTGTATATTCTGGACATTACCCCCTTGTCAGATGAAAAGTTGACAAGTATTTTCTCCTATTCAACTTACTGTCTCTTCACTCTGTTGACTGTATTCTTTGCTGTGTTGAAGCTTTTTAATTTAATCTAGTCCCGTGTGTCTATTTTGTTTTGTTGCCTGTGCTTTTGAGGTCTTAGCCATTAAATCCTTGCCTAGACAAACATCTTGGAGTTTTTCCCCTGTGATTTCTTCTACTAGTTTTATAGTTTGGGGCCTTACTTTTAAGTCTTTAATCCATTTTGAGTTGATTTTTTTTATATGGAGAAAGATAGGGATCTAGTTTTATTCTTTGCTTATGAATATCCACTTTTCCCAGTACCATTTATTGAAGAAAGTGTTTTTCCCACTATGTGTTCTTGGCGTCTTTCTCAAAAATCAGTTGGCTATAAATACATGGATTTATTTTGGGTTATTATCTTCTGTTGGTCTGTGTTTGTTTTATATCAACAGCATGACGTTTTGGTTACTATAACTTTTTAATTTATTTTGACATAAAGTAGTGTGACGCTTTTGGCTTTGTTCTTTTTGCTCAGTATTGCTTTGAGTATTCAGACTCCTTTTTTATTCCATACAAATTTTAGAGTTTTAAAAAATTTCTGTGAAAAATGTTATTTGTATTTTGAAAGAAGTTGCATTGAGTCTGTAGATTGCTTCAGGTAGAAACATCATTTCAGCAATGTTCTTCTGATCCATGAACATGGAATATCTTTTCATTTGTTTGCATCCACTGCAATTTCTTTCATTAGTATTTTTCTTGTAGAGGTCTTTTGACCTCCTCACTTAAATTTATTCCTAGACAGGTTTTTTGGTGGGGTAAGGGTTAGGTATTGGAAAGTCTTGTAATTCCTTATAAAGAAATTAAAGTCTTGATTTCTTTTTCAACTAGCTCATTGTTGGTGTATAGAAACACTATTGATTCTTTTTTTTGCTCTGTTCCCCAGGCTGGTGTGCAGTGGTGTGATCTCTGCTCACTGCAAGCTCTGCCTCCTGGGTTCACATAGTTCTCCTGCCTCAGCCTCCCTAGTAGCTGAGACTACAGGCGCCGCCACCACGCCTGGCTTATTTTTTGTATTTTTAGTAGAGATGGGGTTTCACCATGTTTGCCAGGATGGTCTCAATCTCCTGACCTCATGATCCGCCTGGCTCAGCCTCCCAAAGTGCTGTGATTACAGGCGTGAGCCACTATGCCTGGCCCACATTATTATTTTTGTACGTTGATTTTGTATTCTGCAATTTTTCAGATCCAAAAGCTTTTTGGTGTAATCTTCAGGTTTACTAACATCATATCTGCAAAGAGTGGCAATTTGACTCTCTTGTATCCAATTTGGATGACTTTTATTTATTTCCCTTGACTGGTTGCTCTGGCTGTGGATTCAAGTATTATGTTGAATAGGAGTGGTGAACGTGGGCATTCTTGCCTTGTTCCAGTTTTTAGAAAAAAGACTTTCCGCTTCTTCCCATTATAATTTTAGCTATGTGTTTGTTATATATGGGCTTTATTATGTTGAGACATGTTCCAAGCCTAGAGTGTTTATCATGAATGGATGTTAAATTTTATCAAATGCTTTCTCCATGTCTTTTGAGATCATCATAATGTTTTTTGTCCTTCATTCTTTTAATATGATGTATCACATTTATGCATTTGGTTATGCTAAACCATCCCCTACGTCTCTGGAAGAAATCTCACTTGATCATGGTACATTATCTTTTGCATGTGCTGTTGAATTTGGTCTGTTAATATTTAGTTGAAGATTTTGGCATCTATGTTCTTCGGGGATATTGACCTGTAGTTTTATTTCTTCTGTTGTATCCTTAGCTGGTTTTGGTATCAGGGTGATGCTGGCTTCAGGAATGAATTGGAGAGAATTTTCTCCTCTTCCGTTTTGTTTTTGTTTTTGTTTTGTTTAATAGTTTGAGGAGAATAGGTTTTTCTTCTAATGTGAAAATAAAGCCATCAAGTCCTGGGCGTTCCTTTGTTGGGAGACTTTTTATTACTGATTCTATCTCATCACTCATTATTGGTCTATTCAGGTTTTCTATTTCTTCCTGATTCAATCTTGGTAGGCTGTATGTGTCCATTCCCCCTAGGTTTTCAGTATGTTAACATACAGTTTTTCATACAAGTCTTTGGTCATCTTTTTTGTTTCTGTAGTATCAGTTGTAATGTTTCCTTTTTCATTCCTGATTTGTATGTTTCTTTTGTTCTTGGTTAGTCTAGTTAACGGTTTATGAATTTTGTTTATCTTTTCAAAAAGACAACTTTTTGTTTCCTTGATATTCTATGTGGACTTTTTTTTAGCTTCTAATTTAGTCTGTTCTGATTTTAATTACTTCTTTATTTATACTCATTTTGGGTTTTGTTTGTTCTTGCTTTTCTTCTTCCTTAAGGGCATCATTACGTTGTTTGTTTAAAATCTTTCTACTTTTCAGATGTAGGTGGTTATTGCTATAAAGGACTCTCTTAGCACTGCTTTTGCTCTATTCCCACAGGTTTTGGTATGTTGTGTTTTCATTCCATTTGTTTTGAGAATTTTTTCAATATCGTTATTTCTTAATTTACCCACTTGTCATTTAGGAGCATATTGTTCCATTTTCATGTATTTGTAGTTTCCACGATTGTCTTATTAATTTCTAGTTTTATTTCATTGTGGTCTGAGAAGCTACTTGGTATAATTTTGAATTTTAAAAATGTGTTGAGACTTGCTTTGTGGCCTAACATATGGTCTATCCCAAAGAATGTTCCATGTGCTGATGAAAAAAAAACGTGTATTCTGCAGCTGTTGGAGAAAATATTCTGTAAATGTCTGTTAGGTCCATTTGGTCTAATGTGCAGTTTATATCCAACGTGTCCTTGTTGATTTTCTGTCTAGATGATGTCCAGTGCTGAGAGTGGTTTGAAGTCCCCAACAATTATTGCATTGGGTATTTCTCTCCTTTTAGATCTAATATTACTTTATATATCTGCATACTCTGGTGTTGGTACACATGTGTTTAGAATTTATATCTTGTTGAATTGATCTCTTTCTCATTATAATAACCTTCTTTATCTCTTTTTACTAGTGTTGACTTAAAGTCCATTTTATGTGATACAAGTGTAGCTACTCCTGCTCACTTTTGGTTTCCATTTCTGTGGAATGACATCTTCCGTCCTTTTACTTTCAATGTGGAAGTGTCTTTAAGGGGGAAGTGGGTTTCTTTTAGGCAGCACATAGTCGGATAACGTTGCTTAAATCAACTAAACTTTTAAATGGAAATTTTAATGTATTTACATTCAAAGTGGTTATTTTGTCAATTATTTTCAGGTTGCTTTGTATGTCCTTTGTTCCTTTCTTCCCTCTTATTGTTCCCACTGGTTGGTTTTCTGTAGCAGTAACATTTGCATCCTTTCTCTTCTTCATTTGTGTTTGCTTTACCAATGAGTGTTATATTTTGTGTGTGTTTTAATGAGGGTAGATATTATCCTTTCACTACCAGATGTAGGACTCTAGGACTCTCTTAAGCATTTCTTGTAGGGCTGGTCTAGTGGTGATGAATTCATTATTTTTACATGTCTGGAAAAGACTATTCTTCATTTATGAATAACTTTGCTGGGTATAGGATTCTTCATTGCTAGTTTGTTTTTTTTCCTTTCAGCATTCTGAATATATGATCCTATTTTCTCATGACCTGTAGAGTCTCTGGTGAGAAATTCACTTAGTCTGATAGACAGTTCCCTATATGTAAATAGATGCTTTTCTCTTGCTGTTTTTAGAATTATTTCTTTTCCTTCGACTTTTTTTTTTGAGATGGAGTTTCACTCTTGTCGCCTAGGCTGGAGTGCAATTGTGTGATCTCAGCTCACTGCAATGTCCGTCTCCCAGGTTCAAGTGATTCTGCTGCCTCAGCCTCCTGAGTAGTTGGGACAACAGGCACCTGAAACCATGCCCAGCTAATGTTTGTATTTTTAGTAGACAAGAGGTTTCACCATGTTGGCCAGTTTTACTCCTGACCTCAGGTGATCCGCCTGCCTCAGCCTCTCAAAGTGCTGGGATCATAGGCATGAGCCACCATGCCTGGCCTTCTTTGACTTTTGACAGTATAATATAGCAAGACCTGGAAATCTTTTTGAATTCTACTTATTTGGAGGTTTCTGAGCTTTTTGTATCTGGATGTGTAAACCTCTAGCTAGGTTTGGGAAGTATTCAGCTGTCATTTTGTTAAATAGCTTTCCTATATCTTTGCTCTCTCTTCACTTTCTATAACACCCAAAATTTGACTATTTGGTTTCTTTACAGTACCCTATATGTCATGTAGGCATTCTTAATTCCTTTTTATTCTTTGGATTTTGTGTGGTATGTGTGTGTCTGTTATTTCAAAAGAACTGCCTTCAAGTTCTGAAATATTTTTTCTACTTGATCTAGTCTATAGTTGAAGCTATTGATTGTATTTTTATTTCACTCATTGAATTCTTTTATTTTAGGATTCGTTTGGTTCTTTTTTGTAACATCGCTTTGATGAATTTCTGATTCATATTCTGAATTGCTTTTCTGATTTATCTGGGTTCTCTTGCATCTCACTGAACTTGTTTAATATCATTAATTCTTTTTCAAGCATTTCATAAATTTCTTTTTCATTGGAATCTGTTACTGGTCAATTATTGTGTTTTATTTTAGGTGTTATATTTCCTTGTTTTTCATGTTTTTTATGTCCTTAGGTATCTGCACATCTGGTAGGATCATTACTTCTTCCAGTTTTTTGGATTTGCTTTCATAGAGGAAGCCCTTTGTGTGAAGCTGTAGCTATTGTATTGTCTGGGTAGGAAATGTTAGTTTTGATTCTGGGTGCATGCAATAGTCTAGTATCCATATGATTTCTTCAGCTATAAACAGCTTAAGTAGTATGATTTCCTCAGTGGCTTGGGCTGTAGTTATTAGTGGAGGCTGTGGTGAGGCTTTGTTAGGAATGGGGATGCCAGATGGGCCAGTAATCAGGCCCCAGTCATGGCAGCAGTGGGACAAATACTCCTGTCCTTGGGCCCCTGAGCAGTGTACACAGGCACTGGTGGTAGTGGATTTAAGTGGGCTAATTCTGGGGCCTCTCAGCAGCTTGCTCGGGGGCCAGAAGTAGTAGCAATGGTCTGGGCAGTTGAGTAGGTCCTCACACCCCTGGGCAGCTTGTGTGGCACAGGCAATGGTAGTAGCAGTGATGAAACAACCCTCAAGTTCCAAGGTAGAACACTCTAGTGTTAATGGTGGTGGTGATAAGCTGGGTAGGCCAGTCCTCAGGCCCCCAAATGTCACAACCAGGTGAGTGTTGGCATTGGTGGCAGGCTGGGTGACGCTAACCATGGTATTCAGGTCAGAGCAATCCCTATGCCTCTAGATGGCCTGCTTTATCACCAGTGGAAGGTGTTCTGGGCCTGTTGCTAGGCCCTTGGTGGTACATATGCACACCTGGGGCGACCAGTAGGATGGGTGCAATCCCCAGGTCCTGGGGCAGTATGCTCAGGCACTGGAACTGGCAGTGCCAGGCTGGTAACTCTGTCCTCAAGCTCCCTAGAAGTACACAAAGGAACAGGTTATGATAGGCAGGATGGGGCAATCCCTAGGTTCTCAAATAGCATGGTTAGGTGGTAATGGCAATGGCAGCAGTGGCGGCGTGTGGGGAGAGCCTGCAACCAGGACAGTTGCAGTGGCTAAGCTACTGGTGTGCATGTGTTTGCTATCAGTGTCAGCTACCTCAGAAAGCTGGCTTCCCCTTCTGGGAATCCTCATCAGTGAACTGCACTGCCCATTCCCTGTAGGACACTATGTGAGATAGAGTGCTGAGGACCCTCTTTGACTAAGTTCAAATGTCATTGCATCACTGTAGCCCTCTAGGTAGACATGGGGAAATGTCACCCATGCTCCATGGATGTGGAGAAGCTGTAGGGTCCCAGAGCAGGATGCAGTCCGGTGGAGGCTAGGCTCTCAAAAGGGCACTGTGCTGCAGCTACTTGGGTTTTGGCAGGTGTGTGAAACCTAGAATTATCCTTTCTGGAGCAATGCCATCTCATGGACTCCAGGCAGCTCCCTCTACTAATCTTAGGGCCCACAGGGGGCAAGGGCTAGCATCACAAGAGTCCACAGTGGGAAAGTGGGCTACTGGGGATCTCTTACTTACCTTTCCCTGCACTGGGAAGTGTCTCCAGGCTTCCAGCCAATCCCAGCCTGGCCAACTGCCTCATTTCTCTTCCCTTCCATGCCTCAGGTGCCTTCTGTTACTTCTTTGCTAAATTACAGTGTGCTCTCTTAGATGCTTATTTAAAATGTGATTATCTTGAAGTATTGGTTCTTTGTGGAGAAAGCTAGTGCTGGGTGCCTCTAGTCAGCTTTATCTTCTTGAAGACCCCTCTCATTCTTGATATTGGTAATTTTTCTGATATATATTTCTTTCGTTAGTCTGACTAGAAATTTATCAGTTTTATTTTCTCAAAGAACCAAAGTAAAATGGCTTTGGGTTTACTGACATCTGTATTTTTTTAATCTACTTTGGGTTTAATTTCCTCTTCTTTTTGCAGTTTATTAAGGTAGGATATAGGGTAATCAACTTGAGACTTTCCTTGTTTTCTAATACTAGAAGCATTTCTATAAATTTTCTCTAAATTCTGCTTTAGTATCATTCTGCAAATTTTGATAGGTTGACTTTACATATTCATTACACTTAAAATATTAGTAATTTCTCTTTTAATCTATTCTTTGAATCATGAGTTATATAGGATATGTTGATTAGTTTCCAAATACTGAATATTTTGCAGGTATCTGTGATTTAATTTCACAAAGATGAAAGAACATTTTTTATAACTCAAAATTTTTTATATGTATTGAAACATGTTTTATGGCCAGGAATATATCTTGGTAAACATTTCACATCCTGAAAAGAACATATATTCTGCTATTCTTGGATATAGTACTCTATAAATGTCAATTAAGTCAAGATGATGAATAGTATTGTTCAAAATTTATATATTCTTAACATTCTGCTTTATCAGTTTGGTGGGTATTGAAATAATGAACCATATTTGAATTTGTCTATTTCTTTTAACAGCTGTATTAACTTTTGCTTCTAGTACTTTGAAGTTTATTATGTACATAAATAGATTATGACTTCTTCACAATTTACCTATTTATAATCAGGAAATGACATTCTTCATGCCTTTATATTTGCTCAGTAATCTACTTTGTCCTGATATTAGTACAGCCGTTCCATCTCTCTTGTATCCTCATTCTACTTTTATTTGTATTTCTATGACATCCTTTCCTTATAGACAACATATAGTTGGGTCTTTCTTTTTAATCCAATCTGATAATCTCTACTTTATAACTGAGATATTTAACCCACTTATGTTTAATGTGACTACTGATACATTGTTTGGTTAAAATTTATCAGTTTAATTGTTTCTCTTTCTTTTCTTTGCTATTTTTTGCATTTTAAAAAAGTAACTGAATATTGTATGATTCTATATTTGTGTTTGTTGGATATTTAAGCTACAATTGTTTAATTTTTTATTTTAGTGGTTGCTTTGAGGTTTATAATATACATCTTTAGCTTATCACATTCGACCTCCTTGTAAAGACCAATAACTCTAAGATTTGCCCTTTTGAGGATACTTTCTAGATCTTGTAGGCATGCTTCATGTTTTATTCTTTTTTCTTCTGTCTCCTCTACATATTTTCAAATATCTTCTCTCAAGCTGTTTTTCTGCTTGATAAATTCTACTGCTGAGAGACTCCAATGCATTCTTCAATATGTCACTTAAGTTTTTCAGCTTCATAATTTCTGCTTGTTTTTTAAAAATTATTTCAATCTCTATTAAAATTATGTTAGAATTCTGGATTCCTTCTCTGTATTATCTTGAATTTTATCGAGCATCCTGAAAACAGCTTTTTTGATTTCTCTGTCTGAAGGGTCACATATCTTCATCACTCTGAGATTGGTCACTGGTGCCTTAGTTCATTTGTTGAGGTCATGTTATCCTGGCTGGGCTTGATGCTTGTGGATGTTTGTTAACGTTTGGGCATTGAAGAGTTGGGCATTTATTGTAGTCTGGGCTTGTTTGTACCTGTCCTTCTTGGGAAGTTTTTCCAACTATTCAAAGGGAATTGTGTGTTGTGATCTAACTATTTGGTTACTACAGCTGTATTTGCATTAGAGGGTACCCCAAGACCAGTAACACTGAGACTCTTGCAGACTCATGGAGGTACTACTGCCTTGGTGGCCTTGGATAAGAACTAGGGGAATTCCCTGGATTACCAGGCAGAGTCTCTTGTTTTCTTTGCTTACTTTCCCTCAGAGTCTCTCTCTCCACGCTGAGCTCCCTGGAGCTGGAGGAGGTGTGACACAAGCATTCCTGTGGCCACCACCACTTAGACAGCACTGGGTCAGATATGAAGCCAACACAGCACTAGGTCTCACCCAAGGCCCATGGCAACGTTCACTCAGTTACCAAGGGCTCTTCAATGGCAGGTAACTCATTCATCCAGGTTTATGTCTTACACTTCAGGGCAGTGAGCTCACCCCTGGCCCAGAGCAGGTCCCAGAATGTTGTCCAGGAGGCAGGACCTGGAGTCAGAAAACTTAGAAATCTACTTGATGCTATATTTTACTGTGGCTGAGCTGGCACCCAAGCCACATGACAGAGTCCTTCCTTTCTCATGCAGAAGTCTCTCTCTATGGCCACCACTGCCCCAAGCCTGTGTCAATTACTGTTGGGCTACTGTCAATGTTCACTCAAGGTCCAAGGACTTTTTAGTCAGCTTGTAGTGAATGCTTCCAGGCCTCGGTCTCTCCTTTCAAGGCAATGTGCTCCCCTCTGGCTCAGGACGAATACAAAAACAGCTGTCCATGAACCAAGGCCTGGAATCAGGGACCCCAGGAAATTACCTGGGGTCCCACTGGCCAAGCTGGTGCCTCAGCTGCATGACAAAGTCTCCTTTACACTTCCCTCTCCTTTCCTCAAGCAGAAGGAGTATCTCCCCATGGCCACCAGAGCTGGGAATGCCCTCAGCCACATATGAAGCCAGACTGACCTAAGTCCCACAGTGAGAATTGCCTGGTTATCACTCATGTTTATTCAAGGCCAAGGGCTCTTTGGTCAGCATATGATGGATTCTGCCAGGACTGGGGCCTTCCTTTCAAGGCAGCATGTTCCCTTCTGACTCAGGGTGTGTCTAGAAATGTTGACTGGGATCTAGTGCTTGGAATGGTGGCCGCAGGACTCTGCCTGGTGCCCTGTTCTACTGTGACTAGGCTGTTACCAAGATACAAGATAAAGTCCTCTTTACTCTCCCTTCTCCTCTCGTCTAGTTGAAGGAATAACTCCTGGACCTGTGAGCTGCTCTACCTGGGTGATGCAAGCACTTGCTTGACCACACTGGCTGGTATCTCACTAGGTTGCATGCAGCCCAAGTCCACTGGCTCAGAGCCCAGCTCAGCACCAGGACTTGCCCAGGAATTGAAGTCCTGTGGCCTAGACTGCCTTTCAACATTATTTGGGACCCCAAATGCACTTTTTAGCCTGTGGTGGTAGGTCTAGCCAGAACTCAGGTTCCCACTGTTAAGATGGGCAATTCCTCTCTGGTTAGGGTTGTTCTAAATGCTTCCTCTGAATTCTTCCCTATGTTGCTTTCTGCTGCGACAGGGCAGCACTGAGTTCCAATGCAAAGTTGCACAATCACTGCCCTCTCCCTCCCCCAGTCACACAGGTTCTTTCTCTGTGCAATGAGGTCACTGCCAGAGGATGTGGGAGGGGTGGCATCAAGGATTCAAAGCTGTCTTTCCTATCCTCTTCAGTGTCTGTTTCCTTGATATGATGTTAAGACCAGGTACTGTAATTGCCCACCTGATTTTCATTCTCATGAAGGTGCTTTTTTGTGTAGATAGTTGTTCAGTTTGGTGTTCTCGTTAGGGGAATGACTACTGGAGGCTTCTGTTTGGCCGTATTGCTCCACCTCTCTCAGTAAACCTTTAGTTTTGAAAGATGCTATCACTGGTGTAAAATTCTGGGTTGACATTTCTTTTTTCTTTTCAGCACTTTGAAAATGTCGCTCCACTTATCACCTGCATGTTTTTTCTGACAAGGTATCTACTGTTATCCTTATCTTTGTTCCTATGTATGTAAAATGCCCCTTCCTAGCTGCTTTTAAGGCTTCTCCATCACTGCTTTTGTGGAATATGTGTCTTGATATAGTTTTCTTAGTGTTCCTTGTGCTTGTATTTCTATAAGCGTCTTTGTCTTGTGGGTTCTTAGTTTCTGTGAAATTTGAAAATTATGCAGCATTTTTTAAAAATCTGTCTACCTGCCTTTGAAAACCCCAATTACACATGTACCAGGATGCTTAAAATTGTCCCATGGTTTAACATTCTATTTTCTATGTTTTCTATTTTGTATAGCTTCTACTATTGTTTTCAATCCTATTAACCTTCTTCACTGCAATGTCTAACCTGTTGATAATCATATCTAGTGTATTCACACTTTGTAGTTTTCAAGTCTAGAAGTTGGATTTGGTTTCTTAAATGTCTGCCTGTTTCTACTTAGATTTTTTGAATATATGAAATGCAGTTAATACTGTTTTAATGTTTTTGTCTGCTTATTCTGATATCTTGGTTAGCTCTAGATCTCTTTTATTGATTGCTTTACCTCCTCATTATGAATCACATTTTCATGCTTCATTGCATGACTAGTAATTTCTAATTGAATGTCAGACATTGTGAATTTTACCTTGTTGAGTGCTGGACATGTTTTCTATAAATATTTTAGAGTTTTGCTGTAGGACAAAGTTACCTGGAAATACTTTTCTCTTTTTATGCCTGGCTTTTAAGATTTGTTCAGCGTTACCAGTACAGCACTTAGTCTAGGGCTAATTATTTCCCACTATTGAAGCAAGAACTTTTAAGTATACCCAATACTCTTTTAATCATCAGGCTTTCTAATCTTGCTAGCTGGAACAGTCACTTTTCCCAGTCCTATACCCTGGTGGTTTGTTCCCTAGCGAACGACTGGTTTCCCCACATGCATGTGCTGATCGATACTCAGCTGAATACTTGAGGGGAACTGTCTCCAGGTCTCTTGAGTTTTCTCTCTGAGAAGCTTGATCCTCACCAGTAGTTTGTCTTGCAAACTCAAGCTGCCTTGGTCTTTCTGAAATCTTAGCACTGTTTCCTTAACTTTTGCAGAAGTCATCTGATTTTCACTACCTAGGACTATGGCCTAGAAACTTGCAAGTCAGAAACAAGGGGCAATCACAGGGCTCCATTTATTAGTTACCCATCTCTTAGGAGTCACTGTCCTTCATTGCCTGATACCCAGTGTCTTGAAAACCATTGTTTTACATATATTGATTTTTTTTTTTTTTATGGTCTCTAGTGCACTATTACTATACCTTGACCCCAGCTACAGTAACATACTTTACAACTTGGATTTTTTAACAGAGATTTAGCTCCATTCAGTCTGGCCCAACAATACAGCAATGTTGATCAATTCAGAGCTAATCAAATTAAAATGTAATATTCATTGTCCCTCAATAACTACTAAATGGTCATTTAGATAATTTACGTAAGTTATTTATATTTTTAATAACATAGCATGAAGCCAGGAACAGTGGTGTGCACCTATAGTCCCAGCTACTCAGAAAGCTGAGATGGGAGAATCACTTGAGCCCAGGAGTTTGAGACCAGCCTGGGCAACATAGTGAGACACTGTCTCAACAAAGACAAAAAGTAAATAATAATATATTATGAAGTTTTATGTCTTTTGAGACGGAGTCTCACTCTGTTGCCAGGCTGGCGTGCAGTGGGGCAATCTCAGCTCACTGCAACCTCTGCATCCCAGGTTCAAGTGATTCTCCTGCCTCAGCCTCCCGAGTAGCTGAGAATACAGGCACTCACCACCACACTCAGCTAATTTTTGTATTTTTAGTAGAGATGGGGTTTCACCATATTGTCCAAGCTGGACTTGAATTCCCAGCCTCAAGTGATCTGCCCGCCTTGGCCTCAGTGCTGGAATTACAGGCGTGAGCCACTGTGCCTGGCTGGTTTTACCTCTTTTTAATTTTACCTTTTATGTATATGAGGAAAACTAGTGTTAAAAATGTGAAATGCTGTTCCAAATACCTTGTAAATTATGGATCTAGCTTTCAAATCCAGATTTTTCTGATTCCAAAGACATTGTGCTTTCCATAGCAATATGGTTATTAACCCTTTAATAAGGAATTTTCTAATTATGCTTTTCAGCTAAATACATTGAAACATTACTAATTGACTACCTTAAAAATGTTAGCTGACTAGTAGAATTTAAAAGAGATTTTCTGTAGATCGGCAGGGAAAATTATATTGCAAGAACAAAAGCGATAAAATGAAAACAAAATTAAAGTAATTAACTTTATCACTCAGTTTCATGCCAAATGCTGAGAATTAGAACTTGTAATGAGAAGACAATGGGTACCCAGAGATGCAGGCAATCAAAGGAAGACTCAGAGGAGATGGATCATTTGACAAACCACCAAAAGCAGCACAGGTTTGCCGACTTAAGACCAAAACTGTCGGATGTTTTAAAAGTTAGATTATCTTGATGGCTTACAAACTCCATTTAAGATATGGAATATAAAAAACTTTGTAAAAATTAACATTACCAATTTAATCTTCATTAAAGATATCAAATAATTTTTTGACTTAAAGATATTACTAAAATGTATGTATTTTTTGAAAGCCACTTAATCTTAGATCTTGGTTTAAATATTATAAATACTCACAGTAAATGCTTTCAGTATAAAATAATCATTTTAAAACTTCTTTGTTATCAAAATGTCACAAAATCAAATAATTTTATCTTATTACTGAATTAAACCAGTGATGAAAAATACACAAAATGCAATAAAGCTAAAAGAATTTTCCATACATATTGTGCAAATAATTCTATCAAATAGTCAGGAAAGACCAATTATCTCCAGTGTAATCCATACAGTTAATGGCAATCTTATATAAGAAGTTGGTCTGCTTCAGGTCTATACACCCTCACTAAAAGCTCCTTAAAATATCATGGGCTGTGTACAGCGGCTCATGCCTATAATCCCAGCACTTTGAGAGGCTGAGGCGGGCAGATCATGAGGTCAGGAGATTGAGACCATCCTGGCTAACATAGTGAAACTCCATCTCTACCAAAAATACAAAAAGTTAGCCGAGTGTGGTGGCGGGCGCCTGTAGTCCCAGCTACTTGGGAGGCTGAGGCAGGAGAAGGGCATGAACCTGGGAGGTGGAGCTTGCAGTGAGCCAAGATCACACCACTGTACTCCAGCCTGGGTGACAGAGCAAGACTCCGTCTAAAAAAAAAAAAAAAAAAAAAAATCGCAGGTACACTGTGTATGAGAAGATGAAAAGAAACTCTATACAGCATTAAAGATCTCTGCATTGCCTTAGGGATAAATGGAAGTAAAATATCACCTTGAAAGGCATTAGGACAAAATAATAAATTTTCCAGAACTACTTTCCATTCATTTCATCTATTTAAAGATTCCTGCATTGAAGCAAAGTGTAAACTTTAAGACTATTTTATTCCTGTTGAAGAGAGGACTAAGAAAAAATCTTGGCTGTACGAATGAATACTCATGATATGATGATTTTTCTTTATGGCATGGTTGTAAAGAATGGAAATGGAAATGATTTTCCCTATGTATTAGCATTTTTTAAGCATCCAAGGAACTTAAAGTCAGATCCATTGGAAAGAGAAGAAACTTTGATACCTTAAACAGTTGAAATTTAAAGAAAAAAAATCAAAGGCAAAATGGTATTAATATTACATGTAAGTCCTCAGATGAACTATTAGTATATGCAAAATATTATCATGCTCATTTAGACACAAGTATGAGCCCATTACAGAATAATTGTTGTTCAGAAAGAAAAGCTGGGATACATACGGTAAAGCTGAAAAGGACCTTGGAAATCATTTTTTATAAATGCTTTTCTTTTTTTTTTGTTTTTTTTTCACTTGAAGAAAAGAAAATCCAGAGATGGAAGGTGAAGATAATTTGCTTAAAGGACTAAAATAGGAAGAGTTAGAACTAGAACACAACTCTCCTCATTCTCGGGGCCCTGTGGTTTAAACTAAATGAATACATATTCTGTGTGATATCCCATAGGTACTTATTGGTTTGTTTTCATTTAACAGGGATGCTTGTACATTTTATGACAAGTATTTTATAGGATTTAATTTGTTTTTACGTGCTACTGGGTGTCGAGTGCCAATCAAATGATTCTTAAGGTTATTTTTGATTTTGCAAGTACTTGAACACTTACAAGTAAAAATGTGTGGTTAGAATAGTAAAGGCAACATTTACTGAAAAAGATTGAAGCCTTTGTTTGAAACCTTCTATTGAAACAGGTGAGGCTGGGTGCAGTGGCTCATGCCTGTAATCCCAGCACTTTGGGAGGCTGAGGTAGGTGGATCACTTTAGGCCAGGAGTTCGAGACCTGCCTGGTCAACGTGGTGAAACCCCATCTCTACTAAAAAACTACAAAAATTAGCTGGGCATGGTGGCACATGCCTGTAATCCCAGCTATTTAGGAGGGAGTCTGAGGTCAGAGAATCACTTGAACTTGGGAGGCAGAGGTTGCAGTGAGCCATGATCGTGCCACTGCACTCCAGCTTGGGCAACAGAGTGAAACTCCATCTCAAAAACAAGAAAAAAAAAAAAAAGATAGGTGATAAATAGTTGATCATGTAGTGGGCAGATTAAGACTAGGTCAAAATTAGGTTAAAGGTCATCCTTTGATAAAATGTATATCCTGATTACAAAGTACCTTTTCTCCCCAGGAGTTTAAATTGATTTTAAAGGAATGTTTCAATGATTTCTCAGATTTCTCAGTCTACAAGAATGTCTCAGTAATCTTTCTAGCATAAGGAAGAAGACACTATCCATATTTGCCATGCTATGAGCTGCATTACATTCTTGGAGTTGGAAGAGGAAAAATGCAAAGCCCAAATCATGCTTCCTGCTAGAGATTGCAGACCCATTACATTGCATGTTATGTGTCTATAATTACATATAATTTAAGTAGAAAATGAAGGTAATTCATAGAAACTCTTCAGTGACTGAAGTTGAATGAACAAATCAATTGATGGACCAAGGCAGAATGGATAAAGTACAATTGTTTTATACACTGTAGAATGAGTAGGTTGAAGGAAATTAAAGCTGTAAAAAGTAAATTTATAAAATAAACATTTTAGGGGCAGCTACATCAGTTACTGTACACATGTAATCTCACTTAATCTTCACAACAGCCCTTTTGCAGATGAGAGATGGAGACTTAGAAACATACCTATCACTGGGTCGCATGGCTGGAAAGTTGTAGGACATGTATTCACCACTATTTCCTATCAGAAGCCCATGCTCTTTCTACTAAACCACACAGCAAATGTGTGCTCTATGAAGAGACTACTTAGATACAACACTGTCAGTAATAAACTCTAATAACAAAGGGCAAAATCAAATGGAGGTTTGGAGCTCTGGAACATATTCACAGGGTTCTATAAATTATATTACTCTAGATGTGCTTTGCATACTAGTTTTAGCTTATTTTCTCTGGTTGCATTGGTGATTACTAGCTCATTGCCAATGACAGGAAACCCAACTCCAATGAGCTTAAACCAACAAGGTTCATGTATCTGTAAAACCCAAGGGCATCTGCCTTTAGGCCTACATAAATTAAGGGACTCAGACAATGTGAGAGAATCTAAATTTTTCTCATTTGTCTCTTCTGCATTTCTCTTAATGATCGTGTTTTGAGGAACTTCTTAGTGACATGATGGCTGGCAGCAGGTACAGGCTTTCTTCCTCATACGTCTCTATCTAGTAGGGAGAAGGGAAAGGGATTTTTTCTACCATAAGTATTGGGTGTGACTCACATTGGCTTGAATTGAGAATAAACGGATTCCTGCAGCAATGTCCCTAACCAGAAGGATGTGATACACAGCCAGGCTGGAGCCACATTTCTATTCCCAAACAAGGAAATGGAGATATCATTAGAGTCACAAGATAGTGAAAGTGAGTGGCTCCCCAAGGAAAACAAACACTATATTCAGAAAAAAAGGGTAATATTTGCTAAGTGTCAAAACTGTGACATTTTTCACTAGAGTCTAGAATTAGGAAGAAAGTAGAACTATTAAAAAATTTATGTGCACATATACCAAAATGATAGGCGTTTGCCAATAAGTGACACATAATGGATCATTTAAAACCAGGTAAATTTTGATACAAAATTTATCATAGTCATGTTTCTGAATGTTCAATTCATACATGATGAATAAGAACCACCTTTGAATAGAAGAAATCTTGACAGAGCATTACCCAATGTCAGGCAACAGGTTAAAGAGACCTAAAGCACAAGTTCTAGATCCAATAGATTGGCATACCATGTCACCATGGTGATGATATTGCCATTATCACCATTCCAGGCTGGCCTCACCAGGTTGCTGTGGAAATGAAATTCTTTGGTACTTTTAGAAAATTTTATTTAGAAATTAGAGCCAACAAGTCTATCATACAAGTCAGTGAGCACTATATTCATCATGGGTCCTGACAGCAGGCTTGTCTTTTCAGTGTGAAAATATATATGTAACATGCCATAATTAGGCATCTACTTGGGTTCTCTAGCCAAAGTGATACGTCTCATATGTAATCACCATTTTTTAATGATAAAGCCATTTCTTTTCCTCCAACAATAAAGATATTATATATTGAAATCACTTTCCAGAAATGTCTGTTTAGAATTATTTTTGTAAACAGTTTAATGAAACTTCCTACCACCAAATAGTCAAAAGTAAGCACAAGCAAATATTAAATGAAAAGTCTAGAATAGTCCTAAGATCATTTGAAATTAAGCTAATTGCTTACAATAAAAGCTGAGTACATTTCAATCACACCCTAATGATTAATAATGACAAAGAACAAGGTGATCATAATGAGAATCATTAATACATGCCTATTATGTCAAAAAATATGTTTGACTTCTTCTATGTATTAATTCTGTATTAAAGTACAGTCAAGTTGCTGTAACAGATAAACCCCCAATTTTCAGTGGTTGAAGGCAATAGTAGTTTATTATTGCTCAAATAAAGGCCTAAATAGGTATTTCTTATTGGTGGCTAGCGCTCTTCCAAATTAAGTTTCAAAGACTCAGTTCCCATGCCTTAAGAGTTTACCATATTGAAGTTGAGACATCCAAGTCTTCTTACTCACCAAGCCCAAGTGAGAAAAGCATGGAGGACAGTCTATGGGAGATCTTTAATGGACCAGGTCTGGAAGTGAGACATTTCATCTCCACTCAAAATCACATGGTCACATCTAATTGCAAAGGAGGCAAGGAATTGGGATCTCATGTATGTCCCGTTTTGGGGAAGCCACATAGCTAATTTACCCAAACCCAGACAGGTTTTACACATACAACAACTTTAATTCCAAGATGGCTTTTTATGTTGTCTCTTGGTGCTCTCAGGTATAGCACAACTTCATAATTTAAAAAATACTCTAACCAACATGTGTAATAAAAATGTTTTATAGGAAAATATATTGCTCGAATTAAAAAAAAAAATCCAGAACTTTTTTTAGCAGAGGGCCAATCTGTGTCTATGGACATATGCAAAGTTAAATGGTCATCTTGGTCTCATTAGCACATGTGTTAACTGAGCTAATTGATTACAAACAAGTTCCCTTACACTGTGAAGAAAGACCTTAATCATAGCAGACACTTCTTAAAGATGACACTTCTTAAAGATACAATTTTATCCATGAAAGATAGGAAAGTCTACAGGTTTAAGAAGAGCAGATTGCTAAATTATTGCACCCTGATTTTCAATAAAATTATTTTTATTACCATCTGCACTGCAACATTGAGGGAAAAAAAAGAAAAAACATCTTACTGTTTACATTGAAGGTATCTTATTTTTCTTCACTTGGTAAGAGAAGCATCTATGTCACACATAAAAGCTTACCAAAGTTAGCCTGAAAGTGAAGAGGCAACATGGCATAATAGGATATGGCTTTAGAGGACTGCGGGTCAATCCATTCACAGTGTGACCTTGAGCAAGTCCCTTCATCTATCTGGGGCTCCGTTTTCTCATTTGCCAAGTGAAGTCAGTGAGACTTTCTCTGCCTGCCTCCCAGGCCTGTTGTGAGAGCTACATGTGTGTGCAAGTATTTTTTCCAATATGAATTACAGAAAGAAAAAAATGTGTATTTGTAGAAAAATATTACAACATTTGAGGGGAAAAATACTTACAATTATTGCATAAGTAGGCCATTCATTTTGTTCCCTGGTCTCTCTTTTTCAAAACCACAAAGGCCATTGTATAATATAATGAAGTGGCTTTGAGCGGGGCCTGTGGCAATAGAGAGACTAGCTCTCCAATGCTACTTTTGTGACCTTGAACCAGCTCTTTATTTTCCCAGCAACTTAGACTCTCCATGTGAATTGGGGAAAACAACATGTTCCTAAAAAGTAATTATGAGGATTAAATGAGATAGCATATGTAAAACACTCCACATAGTTGCCGGCACATAATAAATCCTGGCAATGTATTGTATCTATTATCAGAGAAGAGTGTTTGATGATAGGGCTTGCTTCTCCCAGCCTCCCAGTCTGCTCAGTTTTCTACAATTATCCAAAAAAAAAAAAACCAGTATCAACCTGAACAGGAATCTTTGGTTCCTTGTGGAAATGAAGGATTTCAGAGAGAACTGGGAATTTGGTTTGGGACAGCTGTTATGTCTGGCACACAGTGGTCTCATCAAGGCCCCTGACTTGATGCGAACTGTTTGTAACTACTCAGCATGCTACTTTCCTGACCTCCAGAGCCCTTCTTTTGAAAGTTTTACATTGCAGATGTAAAAGAAATTATTTGTTGTACATCAATGGGACATTAAAATAAAGTATCTGTTGAGAAACTTTTCATGATATTATAGAATTGTAGCATTTTATGCCCAAATGGACCAGGGATGATCAATTCAAATGCTAGATGGACTGCGCAAGGAACAAAAGTAAGTGAAGTAGGGTTTGTATTCTTTGAACATGGATTAATTTTTAGCATATTCAAACCAAAACATGCTTGTTAGCAAATTAAAAACAAAGAGACATGTAACAACAACAACAAAAAAAGTAATGTGCTTTTCTCATTTATTTTGAGTATGTCTTGGATATTTATTTTTGCTCATTTTGGAAAGACACATAGGTACTGAAAAATATACCCATACTATTTTTTAAAATAACAAAGGTAATGGAACTAGCATTTAGTCCCAATGTTGGAGAGAGACTATGGTGAAGACTGTGAGGAATGAAATAGAAGACATGACATCTGCAATGGAGGCACCATTCTGCTCTGGTCAATGGTTGTCATGTAAGAATGTGACACTGATATTACGTCTCCCAATTTTTGAACAGAAACCAGAAATCTGATTTTTAAGTGAAATCTCCCTATTTTAAATGTCGGCTCAAAAAAACATGTAAAACTTGTCAATAAAAAGTACCTGTAGGTCAAATTTGGCTTTCTCATTGCTGACAATTACATGAATCCCCTGTTGCAGGAGTAACTGATTGCAAAGGAACTAAATGATCCATGCCCAAAGTCACATTGATATTGTCAAAGTCAAAAGTTGAATGTGGATGTCCTGGGCCCCAGCCTTGGAAAATCAGTCTGTCTTCTCACATGCAAAGCAGCCGCAAAAAGACTGATGAAACAGAATCTGTGAAAATGGAAGCAGTTAAATGTGTTATTATTTCTGCCCTTCTTTTGTCTCAAGAGACTTCTCCATTTTCTCATGTATTATCCAAGACATAAGGCCTCCTTTCTTTCTGATTGTGTGATAATAATTTTCACATTCACAGGAAGCAATCTTCTGCTTGATAGATACCATCTTTCTAGAGTTAAGGAAATATACCACAGCCAATATGCAAAAGGGGCACAAGAAGCACATATTGCATTATTGAAATCAATATTTCAATGATGTATATTCATAACCAAATCATGCACTTTCCAAATGATAGTTGATGTAGTTTTTAATACTCAGTATGAGGCTTATGGACCACATATTGACATACTGGTCAAAATGCTAGTTTTCATATAGTAATAGTATAGTAGTTGCATATACTATATATACACACACTATATATACACAATATATATACTATATATACACTATGTATACTATATAGACACTATATATACACTACATAAATAGTGTGTGTGTATATATATATGCTATATATATATATAGTCATTGGGTTACAGAGCAGAGTATCAAATGCCAAATACAAATGACAATGATTGTGGGGGGGGGGTGCATATTAAATCTAACTTACCCAGCTTCTCATACTCTGATGTACCACAGGCTTAAACTAAAAAGGTTACTTGTAGTTACCCAGTGAACTAATGCCACCCAACCCAAAATCTGTATAGCAGCAGGTGCCGAATAGCAAATTATTAGGTAGTGTGGAAACACTGATTAAAACCTGAAGCTGGCCTCATTACATCCATAATTAGATTTATTCAGTGAATTTTGAAAAGAAATCCTATTTTCGCCCGGCTTTCTCATGAGCATGCACACTCACTCTCTGTTTCCCTTTCTCTCTCTCCCTTTTAAGATACTGAAGTATTTTGGTATTTCATCTACTTATTAAGACTGTGGAAACTCAGGAAGAAAAGCTGAACTTCAAACATTTATTTTGCCAATTTGTTATGTAGCTGATGCAGAGGTGTTCTTTCTACATCCAAGAGTATTGATTAACTTCTCTTAAGCATTGGAGCCCCTTTTAGAACCCTACACTCAGGAAACTAACTTTTATGTTGTGATGAAATCAAAGGTTCTGAAGAGGAGAAAAAGGAAAGAAAAGGGTTGCCACTGTTAATTTATTTTCCATTTGCTAAAGCTATGTGACACCTCCAGCTAGTACTAGCTCTTCAGGAAAACTGAAGCATCAGGAATATATATGTTAGGTGAAAAGGGATAGAGCTCAGTTAGTCAGAAAATGCCATTCATGTGAACACTTCACTCCCTGATAGGGCTGTGAGCCGAGTTCTTACTATCCTACAGCAATGTTGGGAAATTCCCCTAGCAATGGAAGGAGCCAGGATGTTTTCTCCTTCAACCCTCCATTTCTCTGGGAGCCATAGCTGTGCATTCACATTGCAAGCAAGCCTTGAGAAATATGCAGAGGTTGTCCTTAGTTCAATTCAAATAGGACTTATATCTCTGGTACAAATCTGTGGTAGCAGATTTACAACCCCCTCTTGATTTATAAGAGTGTCTTTTTTGTTCCTATGACCACAACTTCTGGAAAAAGGCCAGTTCTGCCTAATTTCATCACCATCCCTGGAACGTAACAAAAATGACAGCAGTTTGGGAGTGGGTGGAGCACTTACTACTTTACCAAGGAGCTTAATCCTCAGAACAACCTTATGAGGCAGCTGTGATTAGTAGTAGTATTCCCATTTTAGAGCTGAAGACACAATAGCCTTAAAATATTGTATCTCTTGCCTAACATCATGTTACTAGTAAATGATGTAGCAGAACTTGAACCTAGTCAGGCTCTTAATTCCTGTGTTATGCTGAATATATTATACAATTGAAGCCCTCATCCTTGAGTTTCATTCATTGTTAGATAATGCTATTATAATATTAAGGGAACTCTTTTGAAGGAAAAACAGCTGTTTGAAAATGTCACTTTTGTTCTGATAGTTTCTGTATGTCCTAAGTTGTTAATCACAGCTAACAGAGATTATGAAAAAAAAAAAAAAAAAAAAAAAAACTTTTTTTTTTTTTTTCCTCTTCTCTTTAAACTTGTTTGGTGGAAATTCTTCCCCAGCTCTTAGATGAAAACTCAGACAGGCCTTTTGGCACTTTAAATCATGAACATCATCTCAGCTCATTAATTAGAATGTTTTGTCCAAGATATTAATGAAAACTCCAACCTGATTTAATGTCAAATTTCTCCTCCTCCAGCTTCAGTTTGGCAGCCAGGAACAGGTGAGAAGATGTGATCTTATTCCTTTAATTTCATCCTATTAAATATATTTGTTGTTAGTTTTTATTATTTTAAAAAATAGTGACTGTTGGGAGGCCAAGGCGGGCGGATCACCTGAGGTCAGGAGTTCAACCCCGTCTCTACTAAAAATACAAAAATTAGCTGGGCGTGGTGGTGTGCGCCTATAATCCCAGCTACTCAGGAGGCTGAAGCAGGAGAATCGCTTAAACCCAGGAGGCTTAGATTGCAGTGAGCCGAGATGGCGCCACTGCACTCTAGCCTGAGCAACAAGAGTGAGACTCCATCTCAAAAAAAAAAAAAAAAAAAAAAAAAAAAAAAAAAAAAAAAAAAAAAGAGAAAGAAAGAAAAAAGAAAAAAGAACTGGCTGCTGATTTTGTATGTGAATAAAAGAGACAGGTAACTTGAATTAACACAATTAGAAAAATCCAAAGTCACTGCTTTTCCTAGGGTTATCTCCTCTACCCACTCCCAAACTGCAGCTTCCATGGGTGTCCTCACCCTCCAGGTAACACTATTGGGCAGGATCCAAAACAACCCCACGCTGGCTCCCTCTGTCGTGGAGCCCATAGCTGTGCCTTAAATACTCAATCCCCTCTTGCCTTGAGGAACACCCCAAAGCAGCAGCTGTCGTGGTTCTGCCACAGAAGGAGTCCATCTGCCATTTACTTGCCTTCATTATTTCCCGTCCCTAGTCCCTAGGCTGCCTTACCTTTCCCAGGTAGAGGTCAGCTATCATTCTGCTCTGCCTCCCAGATGCAGGAAAACATATTTCAAAGCTCTCACTTCTGCCGCCTCATTAGGCTTGGGATTAGGAACTCATACCACCACACCTTCCTCTCCAAATTGAGACATGAGGGTTCAGGTAGAACAGCTATTTCCTCAAATTTCAACGATGCCCCCTCCTCACTCTCACACACATTCTGACCCCCTCTAATAACTTAGATCTTGCAGAGGACCCCAAGGATCATGGGACGGGTCACTCCCTTTGTAAATTCTCCACATGGAGAAATTCTCATCTCAAACTAATTTTGTTACCATGATATCATGTCATTTATAACTGATGAAGCAAACTTCCCATCCTAATGTCTTTTACAGGTATATTCATGGTAAGTGGACAATCTTTTCCATTAAAATATCTTATCTTTTGATAGTCATAGTGTTTATCATTTTAATGACCACATAATTTTTACTTTATTTATTCTATTTTATCTATTTGTGCCCTGTTGGACTTTTGGACTGTAAAACTTCAAATTTTATCCATTTTGCATCCACCAAAAGAAGCAATCAAAATATAAAACCTGCTAACAGGTCCACTTTCTCAAGGAACTGACTGTTCCCAAATTAATTTTTAAAAATAATCTGAACCGGGCATAGTAGCTCATGCCTGTCATCCCAGCACTTTGGGAAGCCGAGGCAGGCAGATCACCTGAGGTCAGAAGTTCAAGACCAGCCTGGCCAACATGATGAAACCCCATCTCTACTAAAAATATAAAAATCAGCCAGGCGTGGTGGTGGGCACCTGTAACCCCAGCTACTCAGGAGGCTGAGGCAGGAGAATCCCTTGAACCCAGGAGGCGGAGGTTGCAGTGAGCAATGGAGATGCACCATTGCCCTCCAGCCTGGGCAAGAAGAGCAAGACTCTGTCTCAATATAATCATCATCATCATCATCATCATCATCATCTGGATATAGAGCAAGAAGAAAGAACATTAGATCTAATAAGATTGTATTAGTTTTTACACTTCACTGCACTTGGCCCTCTCTATCTGTGGTTCTGCCTCCAAGGATTCAACCAATGATGGATCAAAAATGTGGTTAATCCTAGGATGGTTGTGTCATTACTGAACATGTACAGACTTTTTTTCTTGTAATTATTTCCTAAGTAATGTAGTATAACAACTACTTACACAGAATTTACATTGTATTACATATTATAAGTAAAATAGAGATTAAAGTATATGGGAGGATGTGAGTAGGCTATATGTGCATACTACATATACCATTTCACATAAGGCACTTGAACATCTGCAGACTTTGATATCCATGGGAATTCTGGAACTAATGCCCTGTGTATACTGAAGGACAAATGAATTTTTTAAAAAATTCTTACTAATTCTTGATATTGTATGCTAAAAGAGATAATATGAATTAACAAAACTAGAAAAAAACTAAAGTCACTGGTGTTGGTGATACATTTTAAAGTTATGGTTGACTAAATGCAAGAAGATGATTAAGTTTCCATGTCTGCATGATATCGGAATATGAAGGGACAATTACTTGATATGGATTCAGTACATTCAGAATGGCTCTCTAATTGTAAAATGAAAGGAGATATGTTAGCATTCAGGTTCATCTGCAAATATTAGAAAAGCCCAAATAATCATGCTCAGTTTAGAAATATCTATCTCTTGCACATTCAAGAAATCTAGAATAAATCAGTCCAGGGCTAGTGTAGCACTTCTTGGTGTCAGGGACCCAGGCTCCTTTCATCTTATTACTCCACTAGACATTGTTTTCATTCTGGGGATAACTTCATGATCCAAGATGACTAATGGATCATAAGTCATTTCATCTGCACTCCAAGCTCCAGGAAGGAGCTTGGAAAACAGGCACACTCCCTTCCTTAAAGTACATTCCACTTGTCTACATCCCACTGGACAGACATCAGTCCCATGACCACAACTAACAGAATAAAAGGCTGAAAAAGTCCTCTTTATTCAGAGATCCATATGCCAAGCCAAAAACAAAACAAAACAAAAGTAAAGGTACTTCCAATGAAGAAAGAAAGAATGGATTTTGGAGAACAACTAGTAGTATCTGCTGCAAAAGATGAAGTGACTTGTTTAGTATTATAACCTAAAGCCAAACTGAGCTGAAGTACTGAGCTAAGTGGGAAGAAGACTGTAGGGGCAGAGAAATGCAAACCTCCAAAGAAAAAAATCAGCTTAGAAAATGGCAATAGGGATTCACCATAGTAACACCAAAGTCCTTCTCTGTGTACCTCCCTTTTCAATGTGACTCTCTGCTTTTCCCATTAAACAGAGTTAGAGTCTATTTCTCCACTCCCCAAATCTGGGCTAGCTATGAATTGCTTTGACAAATAGATTGTAGCAGAAATGATGTTGGGAGGGTTGGGAGGCTTCTGAGGCTAAGCCTTAACAGATCTTACAGCTTCTGTTTTCATCATCTTGCAACACTCCTACCATTATGTAAGGAAGTCCAGGCTAGACTACTGAATTATGAGAGACTATGTGGAGAAAAAGGCTCAGCTGACAGCTAGGACTGGGATCTCAGACTTGTGAATGAGGCTATTTTTAGATGTTCTTTAAATCTGAGCTCTTTAAATCTGAGCTGACAGCTGACTTTAGCCTTGTGAGTGAGCTCAAAAAAGACTAACAGAATAAGTATCCAGTCAACCCCCAGAACTATGAGAAAGAATTAATCTATTGTTTAAAGCCAGCAATCTTTGGTGTGATTATACAACACTAGAAAACTGATATATGGGTATATTTTAAAATAACCACAAATAATAGTTTGACATCTGATATACCTAAAGATGCTGGCTTTTAAATTTTACACAAATTATATAGTCCTGATGTTAAGCTGCATTACAAATACTGAAATATTGACTTACATTCTAATTTTGTAATATGATAGCACTGGTCCCATCAAGTTTGCTCTTTTGAAGACATCATAAATACTTTATTGCATTCTTGAAAATAAAAATAACAGAAATGCTTGTGTTCATGCAAGATGTCACTTCCCAGATACTGGTGCCTAGTGTAATTTTGCAAACGTTCTTAGTTAACAGGGGAGAAGAAATGTTCAATACAAGGAAGACAATGCAATTAATGGAGAAAATAAAATTGCTCAAAGCAAACCAACCCCTGATTTTAGAGTATATAATCCACTAAGGCAAACAGTATCAGGATCTGTGATACTGATGATTGAAACATTGGCAAAAATATGAGAAAGTATATGCAGCTGTACTAAACATGGCAGAATAACTAAAATGAATAGTCAAATAGGGCTAAAAACCAAAAGGGAGTCTATGTATTTACAACCTTAAGAAAAGTGTTATTTGCCATAGGCCTTCATGGTCTTCGGTGCTCACCGATAGCATTTGATAGTGTGCAGAAAAAAGATTTTTAATAATTCTAATGTGGATAAAGAAAATGTAAAGCAAGCAATCTTCCTCCTAAAACACTCTACTCGATTCCTCCTCCCTCATAATGCCTTCTTGAGCCTGTGGACCATCCTTTCCATCACTGACCCCAGTACTAGCATGGAGAAAATTTTTTCTCTCTCTCCAAACTGGTAAAAAATATATATACACACACATATATATGTATATATGTGCATATATACATACACGTGTATATGTGTGTATATATATGTGTATTTATGTGTGTGTATATATACATATTACTCTTCAAACTGGTAAATATATGTATATACACACACACACATAAATACACATATATATACACACATATACATGTGAGAGTGAGAAAAATATTTCATATTAAAAGCTAACAAATAAATATATATATATTATTTTTGTTAATGGCCAGGCCATGTGCTGTAACACCTATAATCCCAGCTACTTGGGAGGCTGTTTAGCCTGGGCAACACAGTGAAACTGCATCTTAAAAAAAATAATAAGGTTCATTTAACATCGATTTCAGTCTACTCAATAGCCAGTTGGATGTTTGATTTTTTTCCCCCCTATTTCTCCCTAACACCTGTTGTACTGGATTCTGAACATGTGCCCCATTCAAGGGGCAGGAAGAAATGTCAAAAGACCATTTGTTCTAAGAGTACTTGTGTGTAGTCTCTCAACCCACTCCTGGTAGCAAAGCAGCTACCCCTTCCTCCCTCTCCTTTGACCACAGCAGCAGTTTGCAGGCAGTGAGCTTGTAATCAATATACTCTCCTTCTGCTAACATCCCTATCATATGAATGAGGAGGCTTGAAATGTGACATTCTAATTGACTGGTTGTTTAACAAGTCATGTAAACAGAACCTAAGTACTTCAGCTGAAAATAGCATTTCTGGTCACAGAGCCTGAGCTATCAGCCCTACCTTACTACTGTCTGGCCTAGATGGAGTACAAAGTGGGAGTACCAGCTACCACTACAATGTCCAGGATGGCAAATAGTTGGAGAGCAGGCAAATAGACTGTGATAAGCCATAATACAGTAATCTGAGTTAATGACTCGTCCTTTTTTTCTGTTAGGCTTTCAATTTCAATTAGCATAATAAAAATTAGAATAATGTATCTGGCAAAAGCAAAAAAAAAAAGGGGGGGGATTGCAAGGATTTTGAAAATTGCAGGGTGCCAGTCAAGTCTTCAATTCCTTGGTGAGTTGGTACCCAGAATATCAGTATTTCTCTCCTTCTGACCTCCAACAATCTGTTCTCTTTTATCAGTTACAGATTTCAAGACCCACAACACCTTGGAAAACAGCAATACATTTACATTAAACTTAAATAGATCACTGCTTCCTGTGATGAGATTTAAGGTGACTTAAAGCTAATTAGAACAAAAATAACAGTACGTGTGCTTCTCAGTAGGAAAGCCGTTTGATTTATGTATTAAAATGCTGCCGTTCACGTTTGAGAATGAGACTCTTAACCCACTGGCAGAGGTGGGATACTTGGGCTTTTTATCTTGGGATAAGACTGTACAAGATGAGCCATGGTGAAACAGAAGGGATTGGATCGGCTTTCTAGGGCTGCCATATCAAGGTACCATGAACTGGGTGGCTTGAAACCATAGAACATTTATTCTCTAACCGTTTTGTAAGATAGAAGTCTCAAATGAAGGTGTTGTAAGGGCCATCTTCCCTCCAGAAACTCTAGAGAAGAATGCTTCCTTCTTGCTTCTGGTTTCTGGCGGTCTCTGGCAATCTTTAGTGTTCCTTGGCTTGCAGATTCCTTGGCTTGCATTGCTCCTATCTCTGCCTGCATCTTCACATGGTCTGCTCCCCTATGCTCCTGTGTGTCTGCTTTTTCTTTTAATAAGGACACCAATTACTGGATTAGCACCCACTCTAATCCAGTATGACCTCATCTTAACTAACTATTATCTGCAAAGACTTCATTTCCAAGTAAGGTCACATTTTGAGGTTCTGGGTGGACACATTTGGGGGAGTACACGATTCAGTACAGTACAGGGATGCTAGGAAGAAAACCAGTTTGTCTGAATGCTTTCCCAAGATTTGCCACTACCTCAATTGTGTGACACTGGGCAACTCACGTGACAGCTCCAGGCCTCAGTACCTTGCCTTAAAAGGAAGGGCTTTGAACTAAATGTTCTCTGGGGGATTGCCAAACTCTAGCCACTAGTGGCTCCCTCATGTATTCAGTTTCAGCTCTCCCAATTTCCCCTATGAACAATGGCATACACTCACCACCCAGCTGGCTGAAGCAGCGATGATACGGCAGAACAATGGAAAATCGTCTCCTGTTAGGTAGCTTAGTTAGAGATACAGGAAGTTTCTCTTAAGCCTCTTTATGGGCTCAATTTTAAGATACAGCATCGGGCAGAAATCAATGACGTTTTTAAAGCTCAAACATTTTATTTATTTCTACCATGTTTATTTTAAAGTCCTTTGAAAACGTTGCCTAAGACACAGTAAAAAGTGAAGCAACATGATAACATCTGTGTAATATTTTCCATCATTTAATTCAGCCCTTTGCAAACTGAATGTTCTCACAAATTCTTGGCATCATGGTAATGTTGATATCAAAATTCCATACCAATGAACTTCTAAGCAATACCTTTTCTGAGCTCATCTATATTTCCAGAGCATGAAAATGTATCATCATGAAAATTATTAAGGGCCTGTTTGAAACTGAGATGTGAAGAATAAACACTTCTTACCTTTAGAAGTGTGTATCTGGCCAGGTGGAATGGCTCACGCCTGTAATCCCAGCACTTTGGGAGGTCGAGGCAGGTGGATCATTTGAGGTCAGGAGTTTGAGATCAGCCTGATCAACATGGTGAAACCCCATCTCTACTAAATATACAAAAAAATTAGCTGGGCATGGTGGTGCATGCCTGTAGTCCCAGCTACTCAGGTGGCTGAGTCAGGAGAATCTCTTGAACCCAGGGGGCAGAGGTTACATGCACCACTGTACTCCAGCCTGGGTGACAAAGCAAGACTCTATCTTAAAAAATAAGAATAATAAAAAAGTCTGTATCTTAACTACAACTTGTTGGGGAGGAAATAGCTTGCAGTGGTAAAGAGACAAGCCTGGATTTGATATCTAGCTGTCATTCATTCTCTGTGTGACTGTAGGCAAATTACTTAACTTGAGTTTCCACTCCCTCTTCTGAAAAATAAGACTAATCAAAACATATTTTTCATACATTGCCTAAAGAGATGAAGGCTGACATACGAAGGTCACATAGCTTAGTGCCCGGCACATGGGGAAAAAAAAGATTCCTCCTGATAAATGTAGTGGGAGGCTAACATTCACACATTTGCCTCACTCCCCTAGGAAATATGCTTTCTTCTTCCTCTGTGCTCACACTGCCTGACATATGTCTCCACCTACACTCAGAGAGTAGGATTGTAACTATTCTCGCAGCCCTCCACTACTCTGGGAGATCCCTGAAGACAATAACCACGTCATATTCATCTCTCTCTCTATTGCCTAGCTGAATTGACACTCCAAAATGAATGAAGTATATTACAAAGAAATATTGGGAAAATTTTAATTTCATAGACTTTAAAAGATATGATGAACTCAGAAAGAAACGAAACTGATTAGAAATGAATTATTTGAGGTAAAATAGACATAGACCCTTGACCCTTAGTAGATAAATTTATTTTTTTCATCATTTCATCTGAAATGACATTAAGCGGTCTTTTTTCTTCCTGTGTCATGTAATATGTGTATTTAGACACTGTGTGTGTGTGTGTGTGTGTGTGTGTGTGTGTGTGTGTGTGTGTAAACAGCAAATAGCCATGGCTATGTTAAACTGTAATTATATATCCAAAGTCCTTTAATTGCTTATTTATCACAACATCCTGATGAGGAATGTCATAGATACTATCATTTTTTACAGGGAAGTCTCTGAGCCATAGAAAGGTTAAGTGGCTTAGTGAAATGCATACTGTCAATCAATGGAAAAGCAGGAGTTAGAGCTTGCAGCCGTGGAGTCCCCTATTTATTGCTTAGTACCACTGCATGTGAGTTACCACCATGTCTAACAGCATGTTCTTACAAGAAATCTTAGGAGACTGGGGGTAAAAATTGATCTGAAACAGACTGTCACCTTCTCTTAATTATTGGTATGCCCCTTAATTCTTCATGTGCCCCAAGCAGACTATCTTCTTTATCTGGCTGCTTCACAGAACTGCTCAGAATAGCCCCTTACTGCACTGGTAATTACATATATCTGCATCAATGAGTAAAAAATAGCCATTGGTGAGGGGGACAGGGCTAGGAACCCTACTGACCTCACATGCCAGAGGAATGGAGGAGATCTCTATATATCTAAGAATGTTGCCCATACACTCAGCTAGCTGGACCTTTAAGATGTTTTTTATTTTTTTTCTTTACTGCAACTTTTCCATCCTATCCATGGGTCTGCCTAAAGCTGTCTTTACTCTGCTTTTAACCTGCTTTCTACTTTAACCAGGACTCATTTGACATAAATGATCTGAAAAAAAAAAAAAAAAAAAAGGCAGAATTCAGAGCTTCCAAGGAAACCACAAACCAGACTTGGAAATTTAGTGTTATGAGCTAAATTGTGATCTCCCAAAATTCCTATTTTGATGTTCTTACTCCCAGCATCTCTGAATGTGATTGTGTTTGGAAATAGGGTCTGTAAAGAGGTAATCATGTTTAAATGAGGTCACTAGCATGGACCCTAAACTAATAGGACTGGCGTCCTTATAAGGAGAGATTAGGACATAGACACATGTCTTCCTTGTGAAGACAGAGGAAGGTGGCAGCCATCTAAAAGCCAGGGAGACCTCAAAAGAATCCAGATTGCTGACACCTTGTTCTCAGACTTGTAGCCTCCAGAATTGTGAGAAAATAAATTTCTGTTGTTTAAGTGACCAGTATTTGTTACTTTGTTGTGGCCACTCTAGCAAATTGATACATTAAGTAATCTTGACATCACTTTCATCATTAATCAGCAAGCATGGACACGAAGAACTGAAAGTCTTCACTTTATCACACAGTAAAAACCTACTGTGTGCCAGGCTCTGGTCAGTTGCTGGGGCTACAGTGCTGAGCAAGACACAGTTGCTGCTTTTAAGAGGTTTTCAAGCCTCCTAAAGACAAAACAAAGGAAAGATAGCACAGTGTAATCAATTAGCAATAAGACAGTGGCATGCCCTATGTGCCATGGGGACCCAGAAGAGTGACACAATCCAAAACGTGCAGGAGAGAATAAGGTGTCAGGTAAGGCATTCAAGAGGATTTGCACCTGAGCTATGTTTTTAAGAATGAATAGAAGTCAATCAAAGACAATGAGCCTTCCATGAAACTTTTGTCCTTGGAAAAGCAAGAGTCCCTGGAGCAAGTGCATTCAAGAATGCTGTAGAGTCCAGCATAAAGAATCTGATGTGAGTGGAAGTCCCAGGAGAAAAGCTGCAGGTCAAGAAGAGAGCAATTCACAGTACCTTGTAGGTCACGATGTCTTTTGGTTACAAACTGCAACATTCAGTTTAATTCAAATGATGGGGCTTTAATAGAATAGGTAGAGGAGTGAAGAAACACAGAAAATATCTCATAAACCAAACAGGTCTCACAGAAAAGTGGAAGGCTGATCAACTCACAACACCACCTCTGGGTTCATTGATACTCTTGCTATTTCAGCAAAACTTATCTCCTCCAAAATGAGTATATGTTAGTCCTACTCCAGGGACTCACCATACCTTGTATTTTATTCATTTTGGTCTTGGATTCTACTGTGGCTACATACATATCTTCTGCTCCACCAATTCTATCCTCTCCTCCACTCATAAAGGATTCTGCTTACCCCAGCTTCTACTGTTTCATAGCCTTTGTTCATCAATGTCTTTACTCAACAGACTTCACTGTAAGTCTATTTTCAGTAATGCTGGTACAATTTATGTCTGTCATTTACAGCTCACATTCAAACTTCCTATGATAGAGAATTCAACCTGGTCAAGAAGTCACAAGGCTGGGCATGGTGATTCACACCTGTAATCCCAGCACTTTGGGAGTTCAAGGCAGGCAGACTGCTTGAGCTCAAGAGTTCAAAACCAGCCTGGGGAACATGGCAAAACCCTGTCTCTACAAAAAAATGTAAGCATTAGTCAGGCATAGTGGCATACACCTGTAATTCCAGCTATTTGTGGGGCTGAGGCGGGAAGATCACTTGAGCCCACGAGGTCAAGGCTGCATGAGCCGTGTTTACACCACTGTACTCCACCCTGGGTGACAAACCAAGATCCTGACTCAAAAAAAAAACAAAACTAAACAAAAACCCTGTTAGTCACATGTCTTAGTCTGTTCTATATTATTATAAAGGAATACCTGAGACTGGGTAATTTAGAAAGAAAAAAGGTTTAATTGACTCATGATTCTGCTGCCTGGAGGACTAGGCGTCTGGTGACAGACTCAGGCTGCTTCCACTCATGGCAGAAGGCAAAGAGGAACCAGAGCACAGAGATCACGTGGCAACAGTGGAAGCAAGAAAGAGAGGAGGGAGGTGCCAGGCTCTTCTTTACAACAGGAACTAATAGAGAACTCATGTTCTCACTCATAGGTGGGAACTGAACAATAAGATCACTTGGACTCGGGAAGGGGAACATCACACACTGGGGCCTATCATGGGGAGGGGGGAGGAGGGAGGGATTCACCAGTGGGGAGTTATACATGATATAAATGATGAATTGATGGGTGCTGACGAGTTGATGGGTGCAGCACACCAACATGGCATAAGTATACATATGTAACAAACCTGCACGTTATGCACATGTACCCTAGAACTTAAAGTATAATAAAAAATAAATAAATAAATAAATAAAGAGAGAACTCACTCACTGCCACCCTAGGAGAGCATCAATCCATTCATGAAGGATCCACCCCCATCACCCAACACCTCCCATTAGGTTCCACCTTTAACATTGGGAATCACATTTCAACATGAGATTTGATGGGGACAAACCTGTAATATATTCAAACTACGGCAGCAGAGTTGGAGTCTTGGCTACTTCATTACCCACTACATACTAACCAGAGGCCTGTTTTGGGTTCAGTCCCCAGTCTCGTATCCAGTTAGCCTTGTCCAAAGTAACAGGCCATAGTCCTATCAGCTAGCGCTCAAAGAAATCATTTTTATCAATTAGTTCTGAAGGAGTCTGTGGTAGTGACAGGCAAATAGCATTTCACAGTTATTATCCAGAAGATGTTAAGGAGTCATTAAAAGATTTTAAGAAGAGAAATAGAATATAATTTTTTGTTTTTAAAAGTCTATAGCAGAAGAGAAAAGGATGATTTGAAGTGTTTCCCTAGAGGTACAAAGCCACTGTTGTAACCCAGCAAGAAATGCCAAGGGCTAGAACTGAGGCACTGAGTGGTCATGACAAGAAGGGGATAGAGTATACAGATTTTAAATATGTTAAATTAATAGCATTTAAATGGTAAACAAGGAAAATTACAAAAATTACAGAAAATGGAGCAGTCAAGTTTGATGCTGAGATTTCTGGCTTAATGGATTTTGGAACCATTCACTAAGATAGGGAGCTCTGGAGAGAATGAGCAGATTATGAGTGTGTTGAATTTGAGGTGACTGTGACACCACAAATTAGGGCAAGTAACACTTTTACAACTGTTAAAGCTGAGTTCCCCAAATCTCCAAGGCTTAACACCAGAAGAATTTTTTTCTTGTCAGTTGGTGTTGCACTGTGGGGGTGCTCTGCTCCATTTACTTATTTAGGGTCATCTATTTTTAACATGTGGCTTCAAGGTCACCTTGGCAGTGTCCAGCACTGTATACAAAAAGAGAGGGAGTGGAGAAAGCATGCTTACTCTAAACATCTAAGACCAGAAGTGACACATCACCTTAATCACATTCTTTTGGCAGGAACTAGTCACTGGGTGCAGGAGAGCTGGAAATAGTTTAACTGTGTACCTGGGAAGAAGAAATTGCAGTCATCCAGCCAGTCTGCCACAAATAGCTGAGTGGAGTTTTCAGAGGCAAGTGGATATACAGAGCAAATTCTGAGCTGATGATATATTTGGGAATAGATCAGTTGGATCCCAAGGGCAGAGATGCAGACAAGCTCCAAGAACAGACTGAGACCTGGGCTTAGAAGGGCTCACTTTGCTTATATCATCTCTCTTCTTTGGTTTCTTAGACCACATGGTAAAACATGACCTCTGATAACTACTAGTCTGATGTGCTTTAGGAATAGGCACATTTTTAAAAACATTAGATTTTTTTTGTCCCAATGACAAATTTCTAGGAAAGGTTTCTGAGTGATTCAGTATAGATCATATGTCTACCTTCTGACCATTTAATTGGCTGACTCATGTCACAGGAGCTTAGCTGCTCAAAGTCACATTGAAACATATAGATGGGAGGGGAGGAAATGATCAAGCTCAAGGCATGCAAGCGGTGATTGCAGGGAAGCTGGGAGAAGGAGGAGGACTGATCCGGCAACCAAATAAATAGCTACTACTGAAACTGAATAGAGTGAGTATGGTAACTGAAGCCTTGGAGAGATAAAAGTGACCAAAAAGAGAGTACAAAGGGAAATAGGCCCCAGCTGAAACCCTTGAAAATACCGCTCTACAAGTGCCAGGAGAAGAAAGTAAACCTGCAAATAAGTTTATGGAAAAAATAAAAGAACCTCAACTGTATGTGATGCCCAGGAAGGCATGAGGCTCAGGAGGAAGAGAGAGGTCAAGCTTTCAACTGCTGTATAGAAGTCAAGTTAAACAGAGAAAAATAAGGTAACCTTATGGTAAATGTTAAGGAGAGCAGCTTTTTTTTTTGTTTGTTTGACACTTCACTTTTTTATGCCAAAGATATAAAAGAGAAAGTAGCACAACTCAAGGAATTGGTATCAATGTGACTAGGCTAAAGCTTTAAAAAGCTAGCCTACAGCTACAACACGAATGACACTTGGAAACACCGTGTTAAATGAGAGAAGAAAAATCCAGAAATCTACATGTTATATGATTTCATTTGTATGACATTTCCAGAATATGTACATTCATAGATACAGAAAACAGGATTCCAATTGCCAGGGGATGCGGGGAGTGGCTACTCAATGGGTATGGATTTATTTAGGGGGTGATTAAAGTGTTCTGCAATGAGATAATCCTGAAGGTTGCATAAGCTTATGAATGGACTAAAAGCCACTGAATTATACACTTTAAAATGGTGACTTTTATGGATTTCACTTCGATTTTTCAAAAAGCCCATTGCATGGCAAATGATATGGTAACAGATGAGGGAGGGGTTTTATTTTTTAATGGGAGAGTCTTGATGTGTTATGTGCAAAAGAGGACACAACAAGTTGGGAGAAAAATCTGCAGAAGAAAGGGGTAATGTTTGGTGCATGTGTCTGATTGAATGAGAATATTGAGGATGCAGAGCATGAGCAATGGGTTAAATTTGGACTAAATAGGGTTTTCCAAGAGAGAAGAGACTAAATCCCAAAGTCAAAGAATTTGTAAGAGAAGGACAGTAAATTAAAGAAATAGCTCTGCTTTTCTCAAATAGAATAAAGTACATGGGTTTTTCGATAACCATTTTAGATATATGTAATGTTACAATACCTTAGGGGAAATTTTACTCAACTCCCTTACTAGGGAGCAAGGTAAAGTAACTTCCCCAAAATCAGAGATTTCCCTTTGTGCCCTGAGTCCTTTCACTCAATTCTAAGAAACAGCATTACATAGAAGAAAGGAGAGAACACTGGAGTCAGATGGAAATACGTTTAGGTCCTAGTTCCATTGCTTATCAGCTGTATCACCTTGATCAAGTTACTGAACCTCCTGGGTTTTATTTTTACATGTGTAAAATAGAAAAGAATATTTCCTTCTCAATTACTGTAGTTCCTACCCCTATCATAAGCTACATAATAAACATTCTTCTCCCCCTTTTTCTCTTGTCCTCCAGCTTCACTTGCCTCTCACTTATGGGATAGCTGAAATTTACAGAAATATGGTAAATGTTAAGGAGAGGAGCATTGTGTTTTTATTTGACACTTCACTTTTTTATGCCAAAGATATAAAAGAGAAAGTAGCACAATTCAAAATACTATCGAGCACAGTGAATATAATAACAGAAGGATAAAAGTAAGCATAATGACAGCTGATCTAAGAAAATTAAACATAGTAAACAAATCAAAGCAGGGAGAAGTCAAAGAGTATTTTCTGTGTGTAGTTCTGGGATGTACCAAATGACATGGGGTGACACACTAAATAGCATAAAGCCTCCCATAAGCAAGAGGGCGTGTGATGACTATCCCCAGAGGTAGAGGTTCGGATCAGGGATGCACCGCACTCGGAGTATGGTGTGTGACAATGGAGAACAGCTGTTCAAAGAACTCCACAGTTCATCAACCATGACCACAAAAGGCGGTGCCGCTGAGACAAGCACCTTGTGACATTTGTTTGGCAGAGCAGCTAAGGAGCTGTCAGCTTACAACAATAATGCATCAAAGAGATCCACCAAATCAGCAATCCAGCCCACATAGACCAATGTATCTGTGAGACACACAGAATAACCAGAAGCCAGAGATGACAACCAAAGAAGAAAATGGAGAAGAGCTTATATCAAGGATTGGGGAGGACGTTACAAAGAATGTGTTCACTTATCATGTGTAAATAAATGTTTTGGTAAATTCAGTATTATAAATGCACCAGAGGAACTTTTAATTTAAAGGAGACATCGATTGCTACTATGAATCATTAACTTTAAACAAGCATTTTTTTTTTCTTGAGTTTTGGTATGTCTGATGTATCAGTCAGTGTTTATTAGGTTTTGCTGCTATAACAAACAAACCCCACATCTCAGAGGCTTACAACAAAGTGTTATACTTGGACTGAAGAAGAGTCCAAGTTTCTTGCTCACAGTATATAAAGGATGTGAGTTTATTGGGGCTTTTGCTCACACAGGGAACTCATCACTTTCATTCAGGTTTCATTGGTCAAAGCAAATCCCCTGGCCAAGCCTTTATCAATGGTGTGGGGAAACAGAATTGATTTTCAGGGAGAAGATGACAAATAATTGAGAATAATATTAAACAAAATATATCATAACTTATATTCCTAATATGGGGTACACCTGCATATGTGAATCTGTCAAACTTTTAAAATTACATTAGCACAAGTTAGATTAGACAGGCCTCTCTGAGAAAATTAGGCAAAATGTAGCAAAATGAAACAAAATATAACCCTGTCACATCAGAAGAATATTTCAAGGAAGAATTTTATGGCTTCTGAGAAGCAAGGTTTAAATAAAGTATGACTAGTTCAATGAGTATTATTTCTATTAACACAGATGCTACTTGATGAGGCAGCCATCTTTGTGCAAGTGGCAAAGCCTAAGCCCATGCTAACAAGAACAAAAGGAAAGCTATTGGTTCATATAACTGAAAAATCTAAGAGTTGGTAAAATTTTATGCATGGCTAGACCCAGAGGCTCACAAGTATCTTAACGATACTGTCCCTTTGTCCTTCCATCCTTTGGCACTGCTTTCCTCTCTATTCCTTTGCATTCTTATGCATGCTCCCCACCCCCATGCATTTTTGTAGCAAAGGTGGCCACTACTGGTTTTCTATCCCACCAACCTAGTAAATATACCGAAAGAGGAAATGTCTTTCTAACAGTTCTGGCACCATTTCCAAGGAGGATTCTGATTGGTTCAGTTTGGGTCATGTGTTTACCTCCATAACCAGGAAAGAGGACATTCTGAGGTCAGGTCTCTAACTGTCCATCTAAGGTACTGGAGAGGCAGAGTGTGTGCAAAGACACCTGGACCCCAGGGGCTGAATAAGATTGTTGAAATGACAAACAGGTTGTTGACAAAGGAGATGCTGTGCAGAAAACAAATAAAGAAGCAAGCAAGCGAAGTCCATCTAAGACCCTACCTGCAGATGTTTCTGGGGTGAGGTTGTATCTTACCTTATTCACCAACTGTCATTTATTTCTTCCAATCTTTCTCCACAATGAATCAGTGCAGTACACCAGCTCCTAACAAGCTAATGAACTAATCTGCAGCAAAATTCTATAATACTATTCGTAATTTTCTAAAGTTCAAAAGGAAATCACTGGAGACATCCACTCCATTTTGCTATAGTTACTGTATTTTATGTTAAATTCATCCACTGTATCCTCATCTACTATAGTAGTCTTATTTGGCATAACTTCATTCGCACATGAACAGGAAACACTGTAAATTGCTTACCTAAGGTTTTCTTTCCTGCTTCAATGCCTTTATTTATCCAGTCCTAGGTGTAATAAAATATTATAATTTACTATCATAGACATGAAATGAGGTACTTCTCAATTATTCTGATTTGGAATATTTTTAGCAAAGAAAGCTGCTTTGCCATGCAAAATGAGTACAAGACTATTGGAAAGACTTAAGACAGATCTGTTTGCCAGTCACTCTGCCAGAAACATTTTAGGAGCAAAGTAAACAAGGAGACCCTACCCTCTGCATGTCTCTGAAGAGTTTCCCAGATGAGAGTCGGGAATGACTTGGGCCTTTTCGTTCTTCCAAGTCAGTCTTCTATAACCTCTCATGTTTGTGACAGTTTCCTCCATTTTGAAGGAAAATCTCTCAGCTCATTTTTGAGTCTCAAAGTCTCTTCAGATCATCTTTGTTTATCCTGTTTTCCTATACATTCTTAAAGGCAAATCAGAAATTAAAGTTTATCAGAACTAGGTAGGTGTTGCCTACCTCAAGACCTGAACGTACTTAAAATTCATCCTTGAAATGTTACACAACTGTGTTTTTTTATAGCACTCGGTACTTTTTTTTTTTTTTTTTTTAAGTTTCTAATTTGGTGTCTTGGGTGTTTTCTTCTTGTTTTTTCCTTTCAAGGGCACACTTCACTTAAGGTAGAAAACTTTCTGGAAAAGTGACAAATATACTGCAGTTCTCATTAGCCCATGAAATAAAGTTTCCATCCAGGCCAACTCTTAGATTTCTAAGGTCTTTACATTACTTTGATTGTTCCTGAACTTCCTTCCACTACAGCATAGTCTTTAGTTGCACTTTCAAAGTGTCTGGTTTATTAAAAATTTTCATAAACAACTATGTCATACTTTCATGTGAACGATTGGTTCAACTGTTTTTATTGTTCTTGCTTTTTTTATATTGATTTGACTTTAAACTTCTCCAGATTGGAAAACATTCTGCTAATACTCTCTTTTCCCACTGTATAGTCACTGAGAGCTTCGGAAATTAAATTATGAAGGCTGCTAAGAAAATCCCTACTCCCCATCCTTCGCTGATCCTTCGTTACTGCCTTTTTGTTTATCATCTACCATTTTTTGTTGCTGAGCCGGTTGTGACTCTGACGGCCTGCTCAAAGGTTTCTTAGAGGACTGCAACCTTCTTGGTGGCAGGGATTATGCTGTCTCATCTTTGTTTCTTCTGAAATGACAGAATAGATTCTCAGCAAATACTTCTTAACTTGAATGATTTCAATTTTCTGTTACTTGCTAAGATAATAAATCCAGGGGTCTTTCAAACATCAGTTTTGCCCAGTTGATGGACTACCACTTAGGAACCACTGGCAGAGAACCTCACTGGCCTACTAGTTTGGCGGTGCCATCTTTCAGCAGATCACTTAATCTACTCCTGCTTCAGGTTCCTCATCTGTAAAAGGAGAACTAGTATATTTCTACCAACATATTCCCACCGTCTACTGAACAGAGCTATTGCATCAAATAAATTATCTCTGTAAAAGTATTTGCTCACCTTGAAAACACCATTTTTTCTAAAGAAATGCAAGGCCCTAAAACTTTCACACTCAAGCTGTATTATTTTACACGTAAGGATATATGCTTGAAAAGAAACATAACCTCTTTCTGAAATCCTCACAACCAGCTTCAAAACATGTAAATTATAGGAAATATTTCAAAAAAGTCAACAAGTCAGCTATGATTTTTTTGAGCTGAATATCCTACCTACAGTCACATGTTGCTTAATGCCAAAGATACATTCTAAGAAATGTGTCCTTAGACTATTTCATCACTGTGCGAACATCATGGATTTTGCTTACACAAACCTAGATGGCATAGCATACTACACACTTAGGTTATAGGGTATATTTATCTATTGAAGCCTAGGAACAACAGGCCAGTATGTAATCTATTGATCCTATGCTATAAACCTGTACAGTGTACTACTATACTGAATACTGTAGGCAATTGTAATACAACAGTGAGCATTTTTGTATCTAAACACATCTAAACATAGATTAAGTACAGTAAAAATAAGGTATTACAATCTTATGGGACAACTCTTATATAAGTAATTCATCAATGACTGAAACTTTATGTGGCGCATGAGTATATTTGAAAAGAAAGATGCAATAGAATGGCTGCAAGCAAATGAATCATCTTCCTCTCCATGACTTGGTTTTAAACTTACTCACAATAATAGGCATCCTCTTCTGGACCATGCCATCTGTGTGCCGCAGTCTATTATTTTTCAACTGTCAGTTATACTTAGGTCTCCAGATCTATCCATTTACAAGGGCACCAGCTTTCAGAGCATTGATACACCTCCTAATTAATTTGCTATTCCTAAGAATATGTTCAGCAGTCTGCTTCATCCATGTTGGGGTTTTATTTCAACAGTACAGAGCAAAGACATTCTTAACTACAGCATCTGATTTTCCCAAAGGAAGCACAGATTGAAGGGAAATCTTATGTGAGTGTACTATTGCTTAAAATTGTTGCTAATCAACAGTTCAATAATTGAGTGTTGCTTTAATTTAAACAAAAAGTTATAATCTTACCAATGATTTATTCTGAAAATGCATTTCTTTCAGATTCTCTTCTCACCAAACACTTGGTTCTCAATAAAAACTTAGTGGTGATAACGCCTAAAAGCATTCATGTTATGGCTTCTAATTAATCAGAAATGGATGTATATTTGTCATGGTGTCACGGTCCTTCACATGTGCATGTGTGTATTTGTATGTTCTGGTCCTTTCACACTTTGCTACAATCTCTTTTTTTAACTATGTTAAGTGTACAATATCAAAAGACCATATTTCTTTGAAAAGAAAGGATGTTCTGTTCCATCGTTAAGGTGAGATGCAGATTTCCAATTAAAAAGCAAATGCTATATTTCAAAAGGTTGAATAAGCTGGTACTTACAGAAGTTCAGCTGACTAAATTTAGAGCATTGAAAAAGATCCGATCCAAGAATAGTCTTTGGCTTCAAGCATGTGACATTTTTATTTGATAATGTATTGGAAAGGGGGAAAAAAAAAAACCTTCATTTTAAGCTCTTGCCCTTCCACATATTGTTCTTCTGTGATAGGTGAAAGAGTGTGGATAGTGGTGTTGGCTTCAAAATATCGCTCCCCTTAAGCAGTCTGTTTCAATTTTGTTATGCCAGTTTTAAAAAGCTTTCTGTTTGTAAATGTTTATATTCAAACTATCCTCTCTTGCCTCTCTAAATTCAACTGTTTTCTTAACTTCACCCTATTTTTACAAGCTCCTCTTTGAGCCATGATCCTTCTTCATATATGGTAGATTCATAGGTACCCAAGTATTATACTCATTGCTGTAGTATGGAATTTTTCTTTGTTGATTTTCCCATTTATTCACTGTCTTCTAATTCATCCAGCTCATACTTTGGCTCAGGATATAATCTGCTGTCCATTTCTAACCCCGAATTCCCAGCTGCCATTTCCGTAAATTCACTGTCTTTATCGGTGTTTCTCTAAATGTGCATCCAAAAACCTGGAGTGGTGACGAACGAAAATGCCTGTTTCTGGGTCCCATCCCAGATCCAATGAATCAGAATCTCTGGGAGGGAGGCCTGGGGACTTGTATTCATAACAAACTTCTTCCCCAAAGATTCTGCAGTTTGAGAACCGCTGCTCTCTGCTCAGCCATCTTTCAATAATGATAGTAAGTTCACAACTTCTGTTAAAGCTGTAGTATATGTATATTACTTAAAGTTGTGGTAGGTACTGTAATGAATAAAAACCCAAATCTCTGTGGCTTGGCCAAACAGAAGTTGGGGGAGAAATGCTTTCATCATCATGTGACCGACATGATGAATCTAATCAACATGTGGCTGAAGCGAACAGAGGCTCCACATGCTTCAACATGTTTCCCAGGGTCACCCAGGACATGAAAATCCAACCAAGTCCACAGTGGAAAAGAGAGTGGAGAAGCACCTAGGAGATGTTTATCGGCCTGGCCATTTATCACTCCACCCACATTCGCATGGGAATAACTTGGGACTCCACTTAGACATTTCAGAAGTGCTAGAAAATGTAGTTTCTGGGCAGCAGCTTCCTAACAACCACTTTCCACAAGGGACATAGAGAAAAACTCTTTGATAGATCCTTGGCATCTCTGCTGCTTTGCACCATCCAGAGGGGAAAGACACGAAGTGTGTGGTTTCATAACACTCCGTGGAGTATCAGAGGCCTATTGTTCGATGACCCCCATTTCCAGAACTTCCTGCTCAAGCAGAAAGCCACGGTCTCTGAAGCCTTGTCTCTAGGTATGCTTGAATCGTATTTCTTTTCTTAACATTTTCCTCGGCTATCTTAAAATACAGAAAATTTTACGATTTTGAAATGCTATATGAGTACTGTAATATATAAAAAAGTGGATGAATCTTTCAATATGTTCTTTGTTCCTAATATTGAAAACAAGTTATATCTCTATGTGTATATTTATGTGTATATATAATACATATTTTATGTGTGTATACATAAAATATGTATACATATATGTATACATATTTTTATGTGTGCATATATTATACATATATTTATATGCACATATACATATAAATCTACCACTGGATTGTGTATATATGTGCAAAAAAACCCACAGGCAGATATATTTTTCATAAATGTAAACCATTGCCTTACTCATTTTATTATCAAGAAGACATAGAGCACATCAGCCTAAGAAAAATTAGGGACTGCATGACCAGTCAACATAGAGGGGATTTATTGATACCTTCATATCCCTTCTGAGGCTTATACTGTACCATTCTATTTTCTTTTTTTTTTTTTTTTTTTTTTTTTGAGACAGAGTCTTGCTCTGTCACCCAGGCTAGAGTGCAGTGGCGTGATCTCAGCTCACTGCAACCTCCGCCTTCCAGGTTCAAGCAATTCTCCTGCCTCAGCCACCTGAGTAGCTGGGATTACAGGAGTCTGCCACCGTGCCCAGCTAATTTTTGTATTTTTAGTAGAGATGGGGTTTCACCATCTTGGCCAGGCTGGTCTCGAACTCCTGATCTCGTGATCCACCCGCCTCAGCCTCCCAAAGTGCTGAGATTACAGGCGTGAGCCACCATGCCCAGCTGTACCATTCTATTTCTTTCAGATAAAATTGAAGGGAATAAATGAGCAAAGTATGAAAAACTGCCATCAAGTTTAGATACCACCAGTTACACTGAACATTTGAAACAGACGTATTATTGTAATAGGCATAGGACTATTCAGAAGTTTAACCGTCTATTGGAAGTTCTCAACTTGCAATGAGCTGTCATTTTTCATTCATGCATTGATTGATTCATTGATAGTTAACTTAGAAAAATTTCAGAATTAAATGTGCATTAGCTTTCCCTTTATTTGGTCATTGAACAAATATTCATTGAGCCACTACAAAGTGTCAGACAGTCTTCTGAGCACTGAGGAGATAATAATGTACAAGCCAATCATAAAATAAAAAATGTCAAAATTAGGGAGAGTGAGTTTGTAGACAAGGATAGGGGCTATTATGGTAGATAGGATAATTGGGAAAGGCCTTTCTGAGCTGTGGATCTTTGAACAGAAATCCCAGTGAAGGAAGGGTATGTGACTTTTGAATATTCATGAGAGAATTGCATCAGGCAGAGGTAAGAGCAAGTGTTAATGCTCTGATGGAGAGATACATCTTATATGAGAAATCTCTAACATACACACACATAAGAAACCTCCGCCACACAATTTTGGGTGAATATTTCACCTAAATGGCATCATCTATCTTAGAAATACCGTAAACTACATACTATTATTTTTCTGCTCTCATAAAATTGTGAGTTAGAAACTGTATTCAGCTAGTAATGGAAACATTTAAAAAATAGGAGCTCCAATAAAATAAGAGTATTTTCTTTCCTTCACATAGATTAAAGTCAGGGAGCAAATATCAGGGGCTGGTACAAGGGCTCTATGGCATCATCAACGCTGTAGCGTCCTACTTTCTTTCATTGCCATTCTCTGTGCATGGATTCCATCTTCAAGTTTACCTCGTGGTCACTATATGGCCACTGCAACTCTAACCATTTCATCTGTATTCCAGGCAGAACAAAAGGCAAGTAAGTCCTTCCCATCTGAGTCTGTTCTCCAGCTCCCTATCCCTGCTGCCAGCTTCTGAAGACCTTTCCACAAGTCTAACCTAACAACTCGTGCTTACCTGCCCTTAGTCAGTTGGGCCATATGGCCCCTTTATCTGCAACAAAGGCTAGAAAATGTATTTTTACCTATATACATTGCTTTCCTTAACAAGATCGGAGTTCTATTAATAAGAATGAAGGAGAGAATCAATATCAGGTCGACAGCTAAGCCCAGGTTCAGTTATTAAGAGGTGTAAACAAACGATCAACCTCCATTCTCTAACCAAATGAGTTTAAAGGCCTATTGTTCTGTTAATTATTTGTCCTCCCTAGGTTATAAAAGACCTTTCTCAGTGTTTTCATCGCTCACTGTTGATGAAACTATGAGACATTTGTCATAATTTCTAATCTCATCAGGTTGTAATCTCTAAGGAGGCCTATAAACAGCATCTCTCTTCCTTGAATTGAGAAATAAAACAACACAGTAGCAGAGAGAAGCAAAACACCATTTTAGTTACTTCTAGAGTCCAAGTTAGAGGGTGTGGTTTCAGGTTTATTAGCCAGTAGTCAATACTAAACCCCCAAATTAGGCAGACTGGCCTACTGGTGATGCTGAACTTTTTCTATAGAACAAGTGCACTCCTAAGCGGCAAATACGTTCAGTAATTTTTCACAAATTTAACCATCAGATAAGCCACTCCACCTGCTCTCTGACAAAGTGTGGCACTGTCACTACCACCTGGAAAGAAACCTGAGTTGTAGGAAGGAAGTGTTCTATCCAACTCTGGTGGAGTCTGTGACACTAGTGGCCACAGGGAATCATACCTCCCCGAATCCATGCCATTATGTGTACCTGCCCACTCCCACCTTAAATCTGCTTTAACCAAAAGAATAGGCCGGACGTGGTGGCTCACACCTATAATCCCAGCATTTTGGGAGTCTGAGGTGGGTGGATCGCCTGAGGTCAGTAGTTTGAGATCAGCCTGGCCAACATGGTGAAACCCCATCTCCACTAAAAATACAAAACTTGGCAGGGCATGGTGGTGGCTGCCTATAATCCCAGCTACTTGGGAGGCTGAGGCAGGAGAATCCCTTGAACCTGGAAGGTGGAGGTTGCAATGAGCTGAGATTTCGCCACTGCACTCCAGCCTGGGTGACAGAGCAAGACTTCGTCTCAAAAAAAAAAAAAAGAAAGGAAAAGAATGTGCCATCCCTAGGCCTTAAAAAGGCTACATGCTGGTGCCATTGCTCTCTTGGGATCTTTGAGCCACTATGTAAGAGTCCAGCTACCCTGCTGTAGAGGCCATGAGGAAAGGTCACTTACAGAGGGACCAGCCCTGAGATTACAGAGAAAGAGAAGTCCAGCTGTCCAGGGTTGCAGCTAAGCCCAGCGCCCCACCGACTCACCTGCTGACTGCAGCCACAAGAGTGGCCACCAGCCAGATGAGTGGGACTCCCCAGCAAAGTCATCCCAGATGGCATGATTGTGATTAAATAAATGTCATTGTTTTCTATTACCATGTTTTGGAGGTAGTTTGTCGCAGATCAATAACCAAAACAATTAAACACTGCTGTTTTTCCTTCTTCGATATTTTTCATTTTTTCCTCCTCATCTAGTCTCAGCTTCAGTGAGTATTACCACTGAACTTGAAATATTCACATCTTCTCAATAAGTATCAGTGACAATTATGTAAGGTGTTTTGTTCGTGCAAAGTGTAAGAATAAGTGTACATGTAAAGCATAAAAAGTGATAACCATTGGCAGGGCACAGTGGCTCACGCATGTAATCCCAGCACTTTGGGAGGCTGGGGCAGGCGGATCATGAGTTCAGGAGTTCAAGACCAGCCTGGCCAATATGGTGAAACCCTGCCTCTACTAAAAATACAAAAATTAACTGGGCATAGTGGTGCACACCTGTAGCCCCTGCTACTTGGGAGGCTGAGGCAGGAGAATCACTTGAACCTGGGAGGCAGAGGTTGCAGTAAGCTAAGACCATGCCACTGTAATCCAGCCTGGGTGACAGATTGAGACTCCATCTCAAAAACAAACAAACAGAAAAAGTGATAACTATTGAGCATAGTTTGCTGCTAGTTGCCTTGTCAAAACTCTGAAATGATACCGAGTCTTCTTTCCTAATGATATAAAATTGTTATTTTTATGCTCTTCTATCAGTTGCAGTCTCCCCTCTATTTTGTGTAACACCAGGTCATTTTTCCTTGCTTATTCTTAGATATTCTTATGAAAGTCATTCCTGCTTGATACAATGAAATTCCTTAACTAGATTGTGTTTTTCTTCTTCCCTTTCTCATCCCTTCCGTTTTCCTGCTTCCAGTAAAAAGCTTCCCCAGATGAGCAACACTAGGCCCTAATACTTGGTATTACCATAACCTCACATTTCATAAGCTTCTATTTGCATGTAGTTGTTGTGTGCATTTATTAGTGTACATCACCTAAATAAGATGGGAATGCTTAACAAAGCTGAGAACCAGTATCTTCCCCATTTTTGCCTTTGCTAGTATTGGGAAGGCAGTTCAAAACTGGCTACTATCATATCTAGGCACGTGGCACCAAACCCAAGAACCTGCAAATTATCTTCATGCAAAGCTGCATCCCCTGAACTCCAGCAAGAAGTTTTGACCTAGATCTCTTCATGATATGTTAGGGAAATAAAACACTTACTATCTAAATCTTCAAGATATTAAGATTACCATTTTTCTAAGTTAACAAGTCCTTGATTCATTCTGGGCTGACTTACTCAGGAGACAGGAAGCAAAGTGCCTAAGGCCCAAAATACTTTCAGAGGCCCATGAAAATACTTTATTTTAATCAGAAAAAAAAATGTAAACTTAGGTTAGAGAAAATGTTTTAATATGTAATATTATTATATTCATCTTGATACCAAGGCCATAGTAAAATATGATTTTTTATTTTTTTATTGAGGAAGAGAGACACAAAGGGAAAAGAGCTTAGAGCTCATCAAAGTCATAATATGGCCAAAGATTTATTAGGCTAATCGTTCTCAAAATGTAGAAAGCATTAAAATTTCTAGGGGTACATTTTTGTAATCCAAACTCTCAGTTACAATAGCAGTGATTGTTAAGTAGGGCTAGAATAAATCTCAGGAATCTGCATCTTTACTGGGCAATTTAGGTAATTCCACTACATACACAATTAGAAGAAAACTAAAAAAAGTGAAACTAGAAATGAGAAAACAGAAATGATAAAAGTTTCTGCTTCCATGTAGCAAAGTTGAGAGATGGGACAAGTAAGATATGAGTATGCTGCCTTTTGTTATATCTTTTCTGTCCTAATTGATTTGTCCTCACCACATCATATACACCTAGCATTAAACTGTTGGCTCTGTGATCAGCAGCTACCTGATATTCCTTTGAAATTCTTCCATCTGTGGATAGATTATTCTGCAGGGAAGGAGCACAATTTGTTGACTACAAGAAGACCGCTTTCATTTGGACACTGGCTAAAACAAGATGTATCAGGCTAGCCTTGAAAACAGCTGAGAGTCCAGTACATTGTACAAATTGTAACTGGTTCTGTGCACAAATAGGACCAGTTGGGTAGATGACTAAAGTACTAAACAAAAATCAAAAGAATGCAGATTTCAAAATAAGAAATTACTGACCATTTTGACTAACTTTAGCTGCTTTCATTTCCCTAAGAGAAGGGTGAAATCGAAATGTACAAGGTAAACAGAAAATGTGAGATAGTTTGGTTGGAATGACTGATGTTGGAACTAGCTTCCTGTAACCCACGCACTTATTAAGATGAATCAAAGGACTGACACGGATGGGCTGCTCTCCAGATCTAAGTGTTCAGAGTCTGCATCTGATTGCTCACTAGTGATAGAGGGCATAGTAGTTTCTTTCTGCAGCACGTGTCTGACATTTTGGGGAGCTGAAATTTATTGAGAAGTTCAGCAAATTTACCCAGCAAAAATCAGCTTCCAGCCAAGCTGGTTATACACAGGCCAGTAAATTACTCTTTAATTAAGATGAACTGAATAACCACCAAAGGATTTGTTAGGGGGCAGGGTCTGAACAAAGCTGAAAATTGTACCCCAGTATAAATAGGAACGTCTTCCCTAGGAGAGCCCATGACGTGGTCCGCAGCATGAACTGGCATTATTGGTTATTCTCTCCAAGTCCTGGGAAGCATAATCCAGTGCTTCATGATTGCAAAGTACTTCATAACATCCATTATTTCATCTTCACAACAAGCCTGTTGGGCAGCCTGGAGATGTGATTCCCATTTTACACAGGAGGAAACAATCAGAGAGAGATTAAGTAACTCCCCCAATGTTCCAGGATGAAAGAGGATAGACAGACAAGTCCAATTTTGAGCTGTGAATTTCCAGCACATCGTTTAGCTCAATGCCTTGCTCTCCTAAAATCCCAAAATAAATTTGACTGGCCTGAACACTTAAAGATATCATAATTAGTTCAATTGAAGATGTCTTGATAGACAGGAATGCTATTTCCTGTCCACCTCCATCCCCACAGACACGCTCTGTGAAATTTCTTTTCTCAAGGACAGTGTTGATTTAATTGGAAAGAACTGTGTTCTCATTTCCTATTTTGGCTACCGAAGTAGCCCCGGCCATATGCACAGTGGCCATCTGGAAAAATTCGTTCCTAACTTCAGGGAGTATTGCATCAGTTTGCCCTGAAACTGTTTACCCACTGGCTCTGCCCCTCATTTTTAGAAGCAGTGTGATTTCCACTTGGGTTTACTTGAGATTCTGCCTAATAACCAAAATAAACAGTGGTACATAAGCCTCCATGGAGAATCAGCACACAGATTTAAAGAATACTCCCCTGTACTACTCTATAATTTATTCTCTTTTTTGCAGTTTTGGGTTTTTTTTTATCAAGAGTTGCTGAAATCAGCTTTTGTTCCATGTGTTCATAACTACAAGCCTTATTTTTTTCCTTTTCTTTTTTTTTCTGATTAAGAAATACTCAAAGGTATAATCAGGTCCTTGCACAGTATTTAATTAGCCATAATTAAAAGACATCTACACAAAGCACAGTGTTTTCAAAGTCTTTTCTTCTGTTACATTGTTAATGAATTAAGAAATTAATTGGCATTGTGAGTTACCATAGAAAATGTGGCTGAGAAAATTTTAACTGTCTTATAAAATTATCCTTTATTATAGATGATGTTCTGGCCCTGTATTCAATTCAATGTCATTCCCAATCATTAAAAGAAAAAAAAAGCAAAACATAAGAATGGTGGGAAGAGAAGGACAGATAAAGGTATAAAAAAAAGTTCCCATAGATCTATATTCTACTAAGAGTGTTATAACATGATCCAAGCTCCAAACTAGTCCATTGGTTTTTGGGGACTTTTTTAAATCTCCAAATTTCTTAGGAATGGTGGGGAAGGTGGGCACAGGGGCCAAAGGGGTAGCAGGGAGTGCTGGGAAGATGATTCACTTATTTTCATACCCAGTAATCTGGCTTTATTGCTTATTAATATGTAGGAAGTATTATTCATATGATTAATTCTATCAACAATAACAAAGTCTCAGGAAGGAGAGTTTAATAAAGAATTTGAAAGATATTGTCTCATGTTTCTACCTTTAGTCTTTCAAAAGGCTGTTTCCTATAGACATATTTAAACCATCCTTCCCCTTTAAAGATATATAGTGACTTTTATTTGGGCAAAATAGAAATCAAACAAATATACAGATGAAGGATGTATATCTCTAGCATTTGAAAAGCTTGTATAGATTTATAAGATAACACAAAAATACCAGTGAGGGTGAGAAAGAGACAGCAACAATCACACATAACACTGCTAATGCCTAATAAACATCAAATAGCTAAAGAAATACAAATCAAAGTGAGATTTGTATTTCTCCTATACCCTTAACTCCTATATCATTATTAAGAATTTCTTAAAATCTTAATACCTAGTGTTTGAAGATACTATGGTTTCTGTTGGGGCTACAAATTATATCTTTCTGCAGAGCAATTTAGCTATACGTATCAAAACCTCTAGAAATCATCACATGCTTTGACTGAATAATTTTACCACTCGAATTTTTTTCTGAAGAAATGTTGAAAGATGAAAGGAAGGCCTTATATAGGTTATTTATCATAGAAAATGTTATAATAAACTCATAATATCAAGAGTTAGAATAACAAATGTTAAGAGTCAAGTTTAAAACAGGTATTGATCATTCATTTAGTTAATTACGGAACCAATAAAAACATTTCTAAAGAATATATTGATGAAATAAAGGCTTGTGATACAATGTTTTGTGAAAAATGGAATATAAATTACATTATCCAAATTTTAAAAAGTTTTGTGTCTAAATATATAGAGGAGTAGATATACATGAAAATATTAACAGAGGTTATGTCTGGGTGGCTAAAATTACTGAAAATTTTCTCTTCTAATTTTTATAAAATGTTCTATGGAAAAAATAAGCTATTTAATTATTACAAAATATAAAATTGATTTTGTAAAACAAAGTAAAGGTCAACATGTTTCTTTGAAGCGACAAATACTAGAGCATAAGCATATTTTTATAAAATATTTTTAAAATATGTGGACTTCTACCACAATTAAATCTAACTGAAAATATTTAGAATACTTAACCTGTGTATCTAAAGACATTAATGATTCAATTTTCAAACCATAGCTATTTTTACATTGTTAAGGAATTCTCTAATAAGTTTAAGAAGACAAATGATATTATCTACCCAGCGTAATCAGATAGTTTAATTTCTAATTGAACTTTATCTGGAGTCCTTTATATTGTATTAAACGATTCAGAAATCCACTAATGAATGACTTAGACAAAGTAATTGCATGTATAGAATGATCAAAGAAATAAAGGATAATTAATAATCATTTTCACATATATTACCATATTTGACCCTCAGATTTGTAAACAAGAATGATGTTCTCCTGACTAGAGATACAGAGAAAGTTGCTAGAGCAAAACTGATGGCATTCCCCAAGGTCTCCTGGCAAGTCAGTGATGGAACTAGGATTTTGACTTTGTACCTCTGTTTTCTAATCTTGGACTAAAGTCCAGACTTTGTGCCAATGTACCATGCTGGCACCCTAAAATAATTATTATCGCTTAATTAGTCACGTGATGTTATCCAGAACATTTGCTCTTAAACTTTAACATCATCTATATTAGTGAGCTTGATAGACAACACATATATCTATCCAACAGCCTCAGAGATAGTCACGAGCCCCAAGCAGGCTCTGTTTTCCACTAAATGGCACATAGCCTGCTTCTCTTCCGGGGAATGGGTTTCAAGGAATTTGCAGCTACTTGTCACATTTTTCTTTAATGTAATTCAAGCAAAATCTTATTAGATGTTATATTCACATTGTTTAAAAAGCCCATTAATGTAAGGGCTTAAGTTATCCCTTCTTTTGCACACTTTTATTTATGTATTTACTTATTTATTTGAGATGGAGTCTCACTCTGTTGCCCAGCCTGGAGTGCAGTGGCGCGATCTCGGCTCACTGCAAGCTCTGCCTCCCGGGTTCATGCCATTTTTCCAACTCAGCCTCCCAAGTAGCTGGGACTACAGGCGCCCGCCACCTCGCCCGGCTAATTTTTTGTATTTTTAGTAGAGAGGGGTTTCACTGTGTTAGCCAGGATGGTCTCGATCTCCTGACCTTGTGATCCACCTGCCTCAGCCTCCCAAAGTGCTGGGATTACAGGCGTGAGGCACTATGCCCGGCTCTTCTGTGCACTTTTAACTGGTGTACTTAGCTTTATTTCTCATTCTAAAACTATAGAAATTTTCTCTGGATTCTCCATTTGGTAAGATGAAGATGCTACTCTCTCTCCCCTTTTCCTCCCACATTTTCCCTGTCTACTCCCAAACTGCGCTTTCTAGTTTTCATTGTCAAGGTTGGTAACATTTATAGTTTCCCATCAAGCTTTGGTCATAGAATGATTCTAAATGATGGAACTATAAACACATTGATAATTTATTTTTCACTAACAACCAAGTAGTTAACTTAGGATTACATTTTCCTTCCTGTGTAACTAGTGTGTGTTTTATCCTAGAGTTTCCCATTTCCTTTTCCCCCATTTTCCTTTTTTTCATAAGAATCCTTGACTTTTCTTCTAAGACTTCCATAGATTTGTCAAAGTCATGTTTTAAATTCCAAGGGCTGCTTCAAGTTTTTAGATTTTAGTTTGTATATAATATCCTGTTCTTTTGAAATGAAGATTTTAGGGGAATTTTTGTTTTTTATTTTTTTTGTTTCTGTTTTTGTTTTGCAAGTTTACTGGAGAATTTAATCTGAGTTTTACTGTGGAAGTTCTGACCCATTCCCTAATAGAGTTCTATTTCTCAAGGGTTTTTCTTTTTTCCTTTTCCTTCTCCCTCCATCCTCCTTTTCTTCCCTCTCTTCCTCCTTCCTGTCTTGCCTTGCCTTACTTTGTCTTTGTCTTTCATTTTCTGGGCAGAGCAGACCACAGGATGCTCATCCCTCTCTGGAATCATTCTGAGGGGAGATTTCTCGCTGAACTGCCGGAGTTCCCCAGTGGGATTCTGCTCCAGATGCACACAGGCTTGAGCCTCTTTCCCTTTCTAGTTGCACTTCCCTGCTTTCACACTGGCATTTCTAGAAATCACGTCCCATATAAACTGCTCGCATCTAAACTGAGACCGAATTTTCCCAACATGTGTATTACCTTTGACTGTACATTCATGTTTAAACATGAGGCAATTGATGAAATAGTAATATAAGGCTATTTTGTTGGGAGATTCCTACTTAATAAAATTTAGATATTTTGCTCTTGAATCTATACTAGCTATTATAACTCTACTTGCTATTCTAGTCTCTAGTCTCAAGACACAGCCTGTATACCCCAAGACAGATTTTTTTTTTTCTGTTTCTCTAAAGAAAAACTTTGTTACTTAAAAAGAAAAATGTGTTCCTTAATGATGTTGCATCGCCTGGGAGGTAAAAGCCTTAACTCCTGGATATCACAGATTTGGATGGAAGTGGGAGTGGAGGGTAAGAGGGGTAGCAGGAATGCAGTTGATTTGAAGACAGTCATTTGCAGGTATCCTCTTCTTCATTGTCTCCTCCCATCTTCTTGGTGTTTTTGAGAAGTGAATTGCTTTTGGGTCCTGCAGGGCATATCGGCTCTCTGGTTGTAACCCCTTATGCAGAATTCCAGCAATAACTTTCTCTACCCCAGTTTAAAGCTCAGTTATTTTCTTTCTAACAGATAGCTGTTGACATTTTCTGCTGATAATGGCTCCCTTCCTATTCTTTTCATGATTGTGGATTTATACATATTTTAATCAGTCTCTTTATTATCAATTTAAGGATGGCCTTTTGAAGGAAACAAACAGGTTTGATCAGAATTCCGTATTAAAATGAAAGTTAGATGTTTTTGCAAGTAAAGTTATTGGCTAAATATACTTTATCATTTATATGACTATAAACTAGTAAAAGAAGATCCCATTTGAAACTATGGGATTACAAAATACTTAAGATATTGGTACAGAAGCCACCTGACTCAGTTTTGATTGCCTTTGCTTTTAAATTAAATCCCAACCTTCATTATATTATTCTGCCCCTCTTTTTTTCAGAATCAGAAAGCCAGTTGATGCTCATTCTGAAGTTTTCAGTCCTAATAACTTATTCATAGAATCTAGATGTAAGCTGAATTGATGATCATAGATTGTGATCAATTATGTTTGTACATCTGTGGTCTCTGTGGCTGTGCTGAAATGTTTAGAAAATATAACTTATTCCCTTTATGCATTAATGAGTAGGCATTAAATATTTCATTCATTTACATATTATCTGGCCCCTCTATTTGGAGCTGCTGTGTGTTAGTTCTAGAAAGTATCCCAAGAAAACAATATTATTTCATTTCTCCCCCACATTGTATCATTCGATTTATCCCTCTATGAAAAATGGACAAGGTACTTTGTGGTTCTAAGATTTTCTCTTCCCTATTTAAAACTTTATGTAGTAGGGCCCGGCATGGCAGCTCACGCCTGTAATCCCAGCACTTTGGGAGGCCAAGGCGGGCGGATCACGAGGTCAGGAGATCGAGACCATCCTGGCTAACACGGTGAAACCCCGTCTCTACTATAAACACAAAAAAAAAATTAACCGGGCGTGGTGGCGGGCGCCTGTAGTCCTAGCTACTCGGAAGACTGAGGCAGGAGAATAGTGTAAACCCAGGAGGTGGAGATTGCAGTGAGCCAAGATCACGCCACTGCACTCCAGCCTGGGTGACAGAGGGAGACTCCATCTCAAAAAAAAAAAAAAACTTTATGTAGTAAATTAACTTACTTCTAATTTCCTCTCACAGTTCTAGGAAGGACTTGTCAATCTAATATCAAATACTGAAGACAAAATTCATTTTAAACTTAGGACTTCTCCTGATCCTCACAGATAAAGCCTGGCAACTCTTCCAGTCAGCTAGAATCTCATTCTTAATCATTTAAAAATATACACACAGAGTGTATTGCCTGACACTTATTTATTCCCTAACAGATAATTACTAAATAAATGAATCCTAGATTTCCTCTACTCTTGGCTCATGTGGTAGACAGAATAAAGGCAACCCTGAATGTCAGTCCACATCCTAACCCCCAGAAACTGTCATTATGTTACCTTACATGGCAAAGGGTACTTTATAAATATAAGTTTTTGACCTTGAGATAGGAAGATTACAATGAATGTATCCACCAACGTAACACTTTGAACCTATATGTAAAATTTGTAAAAGTAAGGCTGGGCATGGTGGCTCACACCTGAAATCTCAGTACTTTGGGAGGCCAAGGTGGAAGGATCGCTTGAGCTTAAGAGTCTGAGACCAGCCCAGGCAAGATGGAGAGACCCCATCTCCACTAAAAATTAGCCAAGTGCGGCTACATGGGAGGCCAAGGGAAGAAGATCACTTGAGCCCAGAAGACCAAGACTACAGTGACCCATGTTCATGCCACTGTACTCCAGCCTGGGCAACACAGCAAGGTCCTGTTTCAAAAAAGAAAAAATTGTTAAAGTGACCAAAAAATGAAAATCTCCAGCCAAACCACTGTGAACTAAATTGTGTTCTCCCCAAATTCATGTTGAAGCCCTAATCACCAAGATGACTGTATCTGGAGAGACAGCCTTTAGGAGATAATTAAGGTTGAAAGAGGTCATAAGGGTAGGACCCTAATGCCATAAGACTGTGGCCCTATAAAAGGAAGAGAGAGAGATTTGGGAAGATTTATCCTTCTCATTTACTTTCTGCCATGTGAATACTCAGGGAGAAGGTGCCTATCTGCAAACTGAAAGGAGAATCGTCGTTAGAAACTACATCGGCCATCACCTTGATCTTGAACTTCCCATTTTCTAGAACTGAGAGAAATAGATGTCTGTTGTTTAAGCCACCCAGTGGTATTTTGTCATGGCAGTCTGTGCCCACTAGCACACACATCTGAAAAATGTATGTTTCTCCACAAGAGGTATATAATCTTATGAAATCCTTCATTATTTAAACTGAAAGTGTAAGAAAGTTGAATTGGATGAAATAATAGCTACATAACACACAATATTTATATACCCGGTCATGATCCCCAATGAGTCATGAACTTAATGCTTATCCTTTTCATTAGTGTTTCTCTTTTTGCGACACATTATTTACAAGCCATCCCTCTCTCACAATGAACTATCCATTTCACTTGATCAAATTTGATTATAGTCTTGATATCATTTGATTATGGTTTCATATAATGCACACAAGACTGATTAAAATAAATTTTTCTTTCTACAACAAATTTGCTAGCAAGCAGCTGTGTTGCTACCTGCCCAAGCAAAAATAAGCCAGCATGTCTTTCACTTGCCAAGTTCACTGTACCTTCGGGATACCTATGCTATTGTGAGGTGATCAGAATTATTTGCTTTTCAAAATTTTCACTATACCAAATACTGCATGTTCTCTTATAAGTGGGAGCTAAATGATGAGAATTCATGGACACAGAGGGCGACAACACACACTGGGGCCTGCTGGAGGGTGGAGAGTGGGAGGAGGGAGAGGAGCAGGAAAAATAATAGATACTAGACTTAATACCTGAGTGACAAATAATGTGTATAACCAACCCCCATGACACACATTTACCTGTGTAACAAACCTGCACACCCTGCACATATACCCCGAACCTAAAAGTTAAACAAAACATTTTTACTCTAAAAATTTTTGTCAATGTACAGGTACCTGCTGAGGAACAGTAGGATTTATGTTACAAACCAATGGCCAAAGGTAAAAGAGGAGATGCATTAATTCTAACACCCAAGAATTTCAAACCTAAGAGCTGTTAAAAGTAACAGTTTCCCCATACAACAGCGGTAGACCATAAGAAGAATGCATAAGTGGATATAACTGGAAACGGAATCATTTATGACTTTATGTATCAAGGTTGGTATGATGAATTATAGCTAGAAGTAAAATGATCACATAAACTACGGTATCTATGTAAAATATGTGCTAAGAAGTTCCTCCTGAAACATCACTGGTTTTTCAAGGCTGGCTCCTTACAGAATCCACTGAAACTCTGGTGATTTTCTAGGTTGAATGTTTGTAGAATCTACTACAGTGGTAGTCCAACTGTGATGAGTAGATAAAGGCTGCACAGCCCTGTTGAAAAAGGAAAGCTGCATCTTGGTCATCAGGCTCAGTTAAATAAAAGATTATTGCACAGCTACAAATGAGGGAAACCTTAGAACCAGCCTAGCACTGATGGTAACATTTTAGAAATGAATGTCATTTTGGTCAGACAAGTGATTACTGTCAGGTCAAAGAGACCCAGGAATGTCTCCTCAATCATTTCATGCACTAGACCTTTCCCCTGACCTTCAAGCAGTGCTTCCTTCATCTTGAAATTCAATCAATTGGCCCTCCCAATCAGAAACATCCAATAAAATCATGCAAGCCAGGCAAATAGTTTTGTGAGCTGATTATTGAATGATGTCTAGAATGCTGAAATCATAGTCCTGAGCAATGTTTCTGGAGATGTAAAAAGTATGATTCATTTTACCATTAGGCTGATATCAGAGAGAAAGATTCTCATTTGACATTTACTCTTCAGAGACAAATTCGATGCAAGCATTCATAATGTGGCAGAGAAGATTTTCACTTTTGCTGTTCCTTAGAACTGTGACATGAATGGAGGAGAGTCCAACATGATATGTGGTCATATCTGTTATTCATTCATTCACTCATTCATTCAGCTATTCAACATATAATTTTGGAGGACCTATTTAGTGCCAATCAAAGCTTGTTATGGATGGTTCTATTGAGCCATCTCTCCTTCATAGAATAAATGATCCTCAAGTTGGGAAACACAAGTTATAAAACAGAATTCTCTATACAATGCAAGAGTATCATCTTAGCACCCCTCACCAGTGCTCAGTCTCTGGTTCAAATCTTCTAGAAAGCTCTAAAGACAAATTCTCAGATGTATGAAGTCTTCCCTTCAGTATGACCAGTAGCAGCCATATAGCCCTCTGCCAGTGGCATGGCATCCTCAATTCAGTCAACAACTTGAAGGTATATCAGCTGCCAGAAGTGGTCTTTGGAGATGACATCAGGATGTTGGTGGAACAAGTATCTTTGGCTTGGGGTTTTGTTTATAATGAGAACTGATTGATGGTTCGGCCCATATACACACACTCATGCAAATGGCTTCATCTTTACAGCACTAAATGTAGTGCCATGTTAATTTGGATAAGCAGTTGTTACAGTTCATATCAAAGGTTTATTTTTCTCTGTAATCATTTACTTAATATTTTAATTTTCCTTCTGCAGCCTCCCAATTAAAATCATCTAACAGTAATCTCTGTGTTAATACCAGACAGACAGAAAGCATCTGTATTATGTCAAGTGTAAAAGAAACAGAAAAGCATCCTTAAGTAATATTTTTCTTCTTTCTTAACACAATTTTATGTAACGGTAGAATATGATATAATATCAGGGTAAATTTTTGTAAACATATTTGAAATCTCCCTTTCCATTCATTTTAATCTTTGTCCAGATATGGATGTAATACAGATACAGATTCAGAGACATAATGGAATAGTAGTAAACTGAGTTGTTTTTACAACTAAATCCCACCCTCCACTTGAGCATATTCAGTTGCTAAGGGGCAACATTTTGCCAAGCAGATAGTACAGTAAGAGGAAATCGTGATACATTTTGCAATCCTGTGTCCTACAACAACAGGATATTAAGTGCCTGTAGCACTTCACCTAGAAATCTGTTATTGGGTCAACAGCCCACAATCTAATGATGAGAAAAGGAGGGCTGGATCCTGTAAATACACATATATGTTTGAACACTGGCAGTCACTTTTTGGTGAAAATGTGTTATCCCAAAATTGGCATAATCACAGTTTCCACCTCGTTTATGACCAGCATAAAAAATTGCATAAAATATCATGCACAGCTGTATTCAGAAGGAAGATTCAATTTGGGCTTTGTGCAGACTTGACTTGCTGCCAGTGCAGTTACATACATCATCTAGGGCTGCATTCAAAAGGATAAAATACAGTTTTAATTCTTGTGGCAAATTTATTTTTTCAAGGAGAGATAAAATGTTAAAATACATCATAAAAGCATTAAGTCCCTCCCTGCCCCACCCAGTCCATCTTTTGTTAATATAATGTTAAAGGGTTAGCAAAAGATGGGAAAGCCATAAAATTAAAGGTTAGGATTGCAGCTCTATCTGTCCTCAGAATGAGAAGGTATCTGGTGTGATTGCATACTCCTTTTTATTATTTAGACAGCCTCGTTGTGAATATCACATGTGAACAACCTCGAATATCCCTGCTGGTTTCTTTGAGAAATCTCAAAGGCCGCAGTGATAGAGAACAGCATGGGCAAGCTACTAAAGACAGACAAGGTTTTCACCTGAAACCCAAAAGCACATTATAGCACACAGTTTTACAAGGAGCTCTCCTTCACCCCTGTGGAGGAGAGGGCTGAATTGTAGCATCCTGTGTGCGGCTGTATCCCAGCATCTTCCTACTCTCAAGAGCCTCAAAGCGACAGCTGCTTCATTTCCCAATGGGGGTCCAAAGAAAACAAGTGAGTTGGCAAAGTCCACATGGCTAATTATTTATTTATTTATTTATTTATTTTTAAGAGTCTTGCTCCGTCACCCAGGCTGGAGTGCAACGGCACAATCTTGGCTCACTGCAACCTCCGCCTCCCAAGTTTAAGCGATTCTCCTGCCTCAGCCTCCCAAGTAGCTGGGATTACAGGCGCCCACCACCAGGCCTGGCTAATTTTTTGTATTTTCGGTAGAGATGGGGTTTCACCATGGTGATCAGGCTGGTCTTGAATTCCTGACCTCAAGTGATCCACCCATCTTGGCCTTCCAAAGTGCTGGGATTATAGGCCAGCATGTACAGGGATTACACTGAGCCACTGTGCCTGGCCCACATGTCTAATTTTATTGACTGAAGCAGAACCAGACCTCTATTGTTGGGAATTTGAACACAACATTCTTTCTACCTCTTTATGCTGCCTCAGAAAGTGCTTGACACCTCTAGGAATCAGAGCATCCACTGAGAGATACAGGTGAGAACTTTTTATTTCATAGGTGATGGTATGCTAGAGTCAGTTGGCACAGACTCTTGAGAGTCTATTGTTTTCATCTCTCCCTGATTCACATTCAGTGACTTTGTGCTGATAACTTGAAATTAGCCATACTGGGAGTATCTACACCACTACAACTGTCAAATACTACAAACCAGGGCTCCCTCCCACCCACTGCATAGACACTGATCAACACATCACTCTTCTCATTGTATCAGCCCAGGAATCAGCTCATAAATGATTAAGTGTAATGCTGCTCTCATCCAACAGCTCTCATCCCCTACCTCATAAGCTCCAGTGATCAACACTTAGTTGTTTTCAGCACGGCTTGCCAGGAGCTGCTCTGAGGCTCCTTCAAGACCATAAGGAATCTTGTGAATCACCTGTTTCTGGGGGTTAGGGCTACACCAGCACACCCAAAGCCAGCAGATACCAGAGTAGGCAGTTTTGTCACTGACTTACAGAAAGCTAACAGGCTCAATAGTTTCGTCAGAGCTTGAGGTTCCGAAGATTTCTTTCTTTTAATCTAAAGAGTGCATTGGTAGCTTTAGCTTATGTCAATTATGCAAAGTTTATTGTTAATCAAAATTATGCTGCAGGAGAAACAGCCTTTGGAAATAAAACAAAAAAAAAAAAAGGAAGCTGGGGAAGAAATATATATAAAGCTAGTTCAACTGCAACGAGAAGGGTTTCTTTACCAACAAAAGGCAAGGAAATACAGTTTTTAAGAGCTTTGAGGCATGTAAACTTACGTTTGGTCCCAGATCTAACAACTATGAGCCCTGTGATCTTACACAAATTACAAACTTCTCTAAGTCTCACTTTCCTCATACGTAAAATGAAAAGAAAAACAGTATTTTCCTCTTAGGGATTGCAAGGATTAAATAAGACAAAGTACACTAAACCCCATCTTCTTTTGCATACCCAAGAATTTTGCCCTCTTCTTCACTCTCACTCTTATTCTCACTTTTGGTCTCTATCCCCTACATCATCAATGTTTTTGTTCTCTGCTCAGATCTTTATTCCCTGCCACTCAAATGACCTCTAATGACATTGTCAAGATTATCAGTGACCTCCATATTTCTAAATTCATTGGTCAAATCTTTGTTCTCATCTTCTGTGACTTAGCATATAACACAGTTAATTAACACCTCCTCCTTAAAATACTTTCTTCACTTCACTTTCAGTACCCCAGACTCTCAAGGTTTCCTTCCTATGTATGGGCATTACCAATTCCAGTTGTCTAAGAGCTAAAAAGGAGAGCTATATAGTGTTATGACAGGCAGCTACAGGGTCACTAGACTGTAGTGAGGAAGGTGGAGTTGCTGCAGGAAAAATGCCTAGGAAATGAACGGGCCAGTGGTTTCCAATTCTTGGCTGCACGTCTCAGTCACTTGGAGGGCTTTTGGAACTCGTGTTGCCCAAGCCACACCAAGTAAATTATCATCTCTAGGCATGAGACTCAGGTGTCAGTATTTCTTCTTTAGGTTCCCCAGTTGATTACATTGTGGGACCAACACTGCAAAACATTGATCTAGATGCAATAAGAGAAGTAAAGGCAGATCCCAGGAGGAAGAAGCAGTTTATAGAAAGGCTCCACGGGGTAAAAAGTAGCACATAAATGAACACAAAACACTGAAAATGTTTAACGACACTAGAGCAAAGAAAATAAGAGAAATATAGAAGACTTGTACAATAATGTTGATAATACAAGGCATAATATTGGTTAAAAGATGCCATAAAGGCCACATTTATAAAGTACTACTTAAGAGATTGGGAGAAAACAGAGATGGTTTGAACTCATGAGAAAGCAAATAAAGAAAACAATTAAAAGAATTAGTACTGTGTGGCTGGGCGCAGTGGTTCACACCTGTAATCCCAGCACTTTGGGAGGCCGAGGAGGGTGGATCACGAAGTCAAGAGATCGAGACCATCCTGGCTAACATGGCGAAACCCTGTCTCTACTAAAAATACAAAAAATTAGCCAGGCATAGTGGCGGGCACCTGTAGTCCCAGCTACTCGGGAGGCTGAGGCAGGAGAATGGTGTGAACCTGGGAGGCGGAGCTTGCAGTGAGCCGAGATGGCACCACTGCACTGTAGCCTGGGTGACAGAGCGAGACTCCATCTCAAAAAAAAAAAAAAAAAGTACTGTGTGTCAACTGATAGAAAGACTGGAGTCAATTAGTTGTATTTAAATTTGTATTCAACTATTTTCTTTGAGCTAGGGCAAGATACCTCAGTTTCCTCATATGTAGTATGTATAACAATATAAAATAAACTTATTTCATTAGTTCCTTGGAGGATGAATTTAGATAATTTATATAAGGCACTTAGACTAGCACTTGACACATAATAAACAAACATTAAATGATGATAGCATGATGATGATGCAGGTCTTCGGCGAAAGTTGAGGGAACTTGGCTGAGAAGTTGGCCTAAAGATAGGGTTCAACTGGGGAGAACTATGATAGATGCCAAGGTAAGTTCCCTTCCTGCAACCAGAACTACTGTGAAGAAGTTCACTAGAAATACTGTGAAGCATGAAAAACTTGTCTCTAGTCTGCCCATTTGTTTTATGGCACTTCCCCCTTCCTTGTCCTTCAAGAGCAGGATTTTTCTACTTTCAAATACCTCCCAGTAGAAAATGATTTGATAACAGTACTATTCCTGGGATTACTTTTCTCAGTAGTACTGTATCTTAAAGCCTTATCTGAAACTGGAATGAAAGGCTTTATCCCCAAAAGAATGTTAGTAATCAAAATTAAATGAAATAATTTAGATAAAATCACTTTTAATTTATAAATTGCAATGCAAATATTAACCTTCACCTATGATAATTTACTTCTACAAAGCCCTCATTTTTAAGGGAAGTGTCCACTTTATTTTCCACATGCCCATTAAAGCACATATTTGATCTTACTAGAAGGCCAATATTCCTTGCTAGTAGCACATTAATCCTAGACCTATGGGAAAATACTTGACTGCAATGAGCATTGTGACAAAAAGGAGGTTTTCAGGTTGCTTATACAAACTTTTGTTCTTTTGAAAAACCTTAATGTGAAAGACACGCTGCTTTAGTCATAATCAGTGAGACTGAGGAATAAAAAGAGAGGAGACGCAGAGATTCCTGTGTTCCTGGAATTGCAAAGCCTGTTTGTTTTCAGAACCTGTTCTTCCATTTAGAATTTCCACTTCTTACCCATGTACTGCTGCTCTTTCACTCACCTAAGAAAACATTTATGAAGCACCCACTATGCACCAAGCACCTTTCATGCCCCTGGAGATATAAAATGATAAGACATAGTCTCTGCCCTTGAGAAGAATGCAAGAGAGTTGGACAGGCAGGACACTTACGCAAATAGATCATGCTGATGTAACAGAGACATTGCAAAGCCAATAGGTACAAAGGTAGTAGGTACACAATGCTGTGATAGCTGTTCTTTGCCCACAGTGGAAACCATGATACCACAAGTGTGTCTTGAAAACCAAGGGCCTAATTAGGCAAAAGAATCTGAAAGAATGTTCAAGATAAATAAAAGAAAACGTGAACTGGCCACAACAGCGTGATGGTTAAATTCTCTCTCAAGTGGTCTTTCTTAGTACCCTGGTCTCCAATTACAAAAGCCTTTTGCTTCCCCCACCAGAGATGCCATATTGTTTCTTTCCACTAGTCTATGGTGATGGTCCCATTTTCTCCCCCTAGCTTGCTCTGAAGGTGCACATTCAGTTGGTGCATTCACTTGCACCCAAACTGACTCCCCCTAGGTTCACATCCCAATGATGTCTCTGTACCACAAAGGAAATGGTCTAGAAATGCAAATCAAGATTTATACATGCACAAAGGGATACACTGCAATAATATACATGTTTAAAACAATACCAAAAAGGAGTGAATACATTAGATGGCTCCACAAAAACAGAACACTCTAAAGCTCTTAAAAATACATAGTTCTGAAAATTTAAGATTGTTTTATAGCATGGGGAAATTCTCAGAATATTTGCTTCTGTTATACACACACACACACACACACACACACACACACACACATACATACATATCTTTTGTGTTGACACAGGTCCATGCTCAAAATAGAAAATTTGAGGAAAAAAAATGAATATATATATTATCCCACCAGCCAGAAATAATCATTGATAACATCCGGGCACACATTTTTCCAGCCCACTCCCCATACATACTTGCTTCTTTCTGAAGCAAAATTGGAATCCTGGGGTTTTGCATCATACATAATATTTATCCTTGTGTAACATCATATCAAAAACACTTTTCCATGTAATCAATTATTCTTTGAAAATGGGGCTTTAATGTCTGTAAATATTCCATTTTTTTGAATGTAGCATAACTTACCAAGCAGCTTCATGATGATGGACAGTAATAATTTCTATACTCTGGTTTTCATAAATGATTCTTCAATGAACTTCCCTGACCATGAGTCTTTGTTCATGATTCACTTATTTCCTGAGACTGGCTATACAGAAGTAAAATTACCAGGTCAAAAGGTGAAATAATTCTAATGCTCTTGAACAATATTTCCCAAATTGCTTTCCAGAAAGGTTAGAGCAGCTGATATTCTCACCAGTGACGCACAACGGTGCCCACAACTCTCACACTTGCCAGCATCAAGTGTTATCTTTTATCACTGCCAATTTAGTAGACAAAAAAACAGTATTCTTTTTTGATGCTCTATTGCATTAAAACAAAGAATACAAAACTACATATGCGATATGATCTCAGCAATGTAGAACTATGGCCAGAAAAATAAAGGAAATACATGAAAGTGTAAACATTTTTAGCACCTGGTGGTAGAATAATAGATCAGTGCTTTTTTATGTATCATTAATAATATGTATGATTTATTCAAAAGCTACCAAGTTTCAGCAAACATGCTACATAATTTTCATGCAGCATCTCATTTAATCCTCAAAACACTACAAAATTTTACCCCATTTACAGCAGTAAATGACTGAGTCAAGAAAACTGGGTAGAGGCTGGGACAGTATTTAAACCCTAGCTTAACTAATTCCACAGTTCCTGCTTTTTCCTCTTCTTCCTCCTAATTTAACATATTTTGCTTTCTTGTCAATGAGCATTTTAATCATAAAAAGCAATAAAAGTCATCTTAACCATCTGCCCCAAATAAGAGAATCCCCTACTACATTTATTGCCAATAAAATTTGGCCACCTTCTCCAGAAAGTAAGCTCATTCCCTAGCTCAGGGAAGTAAGTGTGAGATTCTCTGGACATCTCACAATGACCAGGCCTTGCCCAAATGCAAGGGGTCACCAGCACCATTACCTGGAGCAACACTTCTTTGCCCTACAAAACCATACCACATGGGTAACTGCCTAGCTCAGCACACATAATCCTGGCTTTGGCTTGTAGCACATCACTCTGGCCACAAGAAATGCTATCTGTATGAGCAAAACACATAGTAACATTAGGGAGATAGGTAGAATCCAACTTTTGTCCTTCCTGCATTAATGAGAGGATTGTACTTTCTTCGTATTAGTATCAATCTTAATAGCCTTTAAGAACATAGCAGGCAGGAAGCAGTGATAAAAATATGATGTGTTCTTGTGTTTATAAATGATGTTTACTTCATTATTAAAGTTCAGATAATAGCTAGACAATGTTTAATCCTAGTCTTTTAAAAATTGTACTTTTATTCCTCTTTGCTGCTTCCTCCTCCACTTCCATTTCCTTAATTTTTAGTGGGTACATAGTTGGTGTATGTATTTATGGGGTACAGGAGATATTTCGATACAGGCATGTGATGTGAAGTATGTCATGGAGGATGAGGTATCCATCCCCTAATTCTAGTCTTTAAATACATGTACACAGTATTTTAAATATATACTATCTACCTAAAACATTAGCAAATCTGAAAAGGAGTCATTATAACATGTCTTTTGAAGATATATTTGGATAGATTTTTAAAAACATTCTACCTAATTACCATTACAAGGTATATAAATACATATTTGCAATAGGTGAATACAATAGCTATTTTATAGACTAAGAAACCACTTTTCAAATTGTTGTTTTTGTTTTGGTTTTTATTAAATCTTGATATGTTAAATATTTATATTGAGAATGCAATATACAGAACAATAAGGAAAAAATAAAGAATATCTGTATGAGAGGATAATGTCCCAAAGCTAACTCTTTTTAATATTCGAAGAACATGTTGATTGTTTATATAATATATTCAGACACACTGTCCTACATTTATACTAATGTGGAAATAAGCATTAGCAAACTAGAGTTTATTGGTAGAGTTTTGTCCAGAGAAAAATAACTTTTTATAATGATTCTATCATTTAGTAATAACTCCTGTTTGTTTCAATGGCTAAAATGTCAACATCCAGGTCCTAACCCCTAGCCCCATGCCATTGCCTTATTTCATTTTAACCCCAGTCTCTGTTAATTGTTGATCTCTGTGACAACAGGAATCAATGCATAGAACCCTTTGAGGAATTCACATTCTTGAGAAAACTGTCACTGAGTTACCTATGTCTTGTTTTCCAAGAGCCAAAACAGTCTGGGAATCTGATCACATTTTGCTTTTCCCCATTTTCTATGATATGCCTCACTCATTTATGATAGCTTCACAATCTTCTAATTTGCTGGTTGTTCTTTGAATTTCAAGGTTTTTCATTAGAAAGTGAAGTATTTTAGAAATCTTAATGTATACTTTTCAAATTGAGAAACAGACTTTTTTCTAAGTTGCAAAAAGAAATTACCTGTGATGATATCAACAAATATAAAATTATTGTTTAAATTTTAGGCTGGGTGTGGTGGCTCACGCCTATAATCCCAGTATTTTGGGTGACCAAGGCAGGCAGATCACTTGAGGACAGAAATTTGAGACCAGCCTGGCCAACACGGTGAAACCCCATTTCTACTAAAAATACAAAAAGTAACTGGGTGTGGTGGTACACCACTGTAATTACTTGAGAGGCTAAGGCAGGAGAATCGCTTCAACCCAGGAGGCAGAGGCTGCAGTGAGCCGAGATCGTGCCTCTGCAGTCCAGCCTGGGCAACAAAGCAAGACTCCATCTCAAAATAAATAAATTAGTTAATTAATTAAATAAAATTTAAAAGACTCAAATCCTGACAAATATTCTGTTTTTAATGCTTAATGTAATGTTTAAATTTACTGTTAATTTCTGGGGTTTAACTATGACATGTAGTGTGATGAGCTGATTGATTTAAGCTTAATTTGGAAAGGAAAATTAGAAAATCCATGTCTTACATAGTCATAAAGTTATCTTAAATCATTACTTATTACAAGAGAACAAAAAAAAGAAAAAATTTAAATACACTGAACCATAGTATATTCTATCACATAGAGCATTTTTTTCAGAAAAGCAAATTACTATAATATGTACTTTGCTACCTAACAGCAATAAAACTCACATGACAAACTTTTACTCCTCTTTGTTTGTACTTGTGTCTCGCCAGCCTCTCAGTTTTCTGTTTCTATCTACCCAAATTATTCTTGGTTGTTAAACAGTACAAGTTCAAGCACAAAATATCACCTTAACACTATGAAAAACAATATTTGTTTTCCAAAGATGACCAGGTCTGGTTATGGTCATTCTTTTGCTAAGAGTTTCTACCCTCTGTAAAATTTGTACATCTGAGCCATGTACTGAGGATTTTTCTCCCTTAGATCTGATCTGGAGCCTAAGTTTTCTCTAAAAATGAGGGGATTAAACTAGAAGGACTTCTGACCTTTATGGGCAATACAAATTGTAATTAACCCAGTTTGGATTCTAACCTATTCTGCATTCATTCCACATGTATGTGCCAGGCGCTGTTTTAGGTGCTAAGGATACAGTGGCAAGTGAGAGCCACATGGTCCCTGCCTGAACCTAATTACACTCTAGGACCTAATTCCAGCCAAGCGAGGAAGTTGATGATGCCGCATCAATGTCCCAGTTGTTTTTTTCTCACTAATGCCCTCCTCCTCTTCAAATGAAAGACTGAACTCTTCACAACTTATTTAAAAGAATCAGATTTGACTATCACACCAAATGTATTGTAGACCGTTATAGAATCTTGACTCAAAGTTTAGAGGAACACACACAAAAAAATTATTTCTATTTCTCCACCTACAGCTTCAGAGCCAAGGGAACTTTGGCTGGCTTTTTCTTTTTCTTTTTTTTAAGAAATGCCAAGAACAAGATAGGGCCACAGACCAATTAAGTGGTTTGTGTTTAGAAAAGCTTGGGGGCAGGAAGAGTTCTGTCTCACACTCGCACTTTAAATAATGGGCTCTCATTAGTTCCTAGTGAATTCTTTTTGCACTAGGTGAAAAAAATATTTCATCCTACCTGGTCCATTTTTCTTCAGGGAAAATTCCCATCTGGAATTGTTAACCATCTTAAGGGTCTGAGATTTTTTTTGTGAATCAGAGGAAAGCAATGAACCTCAGACCTGGCAGGTGAGGAGACCAGGAGAAGACAGGAAGTACATGTGTTCAAACAGACAAAAGTGTGCACACAGGTAGTTCATGCCCAAGGTAAGCAACTCAGTACCAGAGTATACAAAATATTACATTTCACAAAAATGTGTTCTACAAAAATTAGGGTTACTGTTACCCGGGTGAGGAGGTTGTTTCCAGAGTCAGGGAGTCTGGGAAACGCTGGATTTGAAAGTGATTTTTCAAAATTCTTCAGTATATGAATGTGCACTGCACTTCCTTAAAAAGATGATGTGTATTGGCAATAACTCTCTAACTCCTCTGGGCATGGAACCCCCTGGAATTGCCTCTTCTGACCAGCATTCTAAGAAACACTCCCGGAAATAATTCATTCCTCACATCCCTACCACATTCTCAGATCTGTCAGTTGAATCTGGCGGCAGAAGATCATCTACTATGAGAAAAAAGTCAGTCAATAACATTAAGGTTAATCGTCAATGACTGTTGTGACATGCGCATTAAAAACAAATAACTGTGCACTTGAATTAATGGAAATTTTGCTTTTATTTAAACATTTGGCCCCAAAACACAATGTGAGTATGGTTTGAGCGAGTTTCTAGCACTTTCTCTGCTTCAGTTTTCTCACATATTAATACGGATAAAAAGTAGTACATACCACATACCATTATTGTGAGAATTAAATGACTTAGTACACGTAAGGCGTTTCAAACAGTGTTCTGTATGCATATATGTTCTCAGCATATAAGTACCCAATAAATATTAGCTGTAATTTTATTTTCCCAGTCATACCAAAATAAATAACATATATTATTGATATATTTTATATATTAATCTATTATATTTAATCACTCTGGTAGCTCAGAATAATGTATATATCCACAGAAAAATGATAAGTATTAATATTTTCCAAAGCAGACAATGGATACTCTGAGAATATGTGAACATAAATGGAAACATTTGGGGGGCGGAAGTTACATATTTAGAGGGAAAAAAGCCATTTCTTATCCATGAGAGTTGCTTACATTTCCATGTAGTTCTATACAGATATTTAGAGCTACATCACCATGTAGAAACTTGGTTAAAGAGTGAAGTGAAAATGGATTAATCCGGCCGGGCGTGGTGGCTCAAGCCTGTAATCCCAGCACTTTGGGAGGCCGAGACAGGCGGATCACGAGGTCAGGAGATCGAGACCATCCTGGCTAACACGGTGAAATCCCGTCTCTACTAAAAAATACAAAAAACTAGCCAGGCGAGGTGGCCGGCGCCTATGGTCCCAGCTACTCGGGAGGCTGAGGCAGGAGAATGGCGTAAACCCGGGAGGCAGAGCTTGCAGTGAGCTGAGATCCGGCCACTGCACTCCAGCCTGGGCAACAGAGCGAGACTCCGTCTCAAAAAAAAAAAGAAAATTGATTAATCCTTCCTGCTCACATCTCCCCATATTCATACAATACTTTTTGGCATTTTTCGATTCATTTACTGTAGAATAAAATAACTGACAATTACAACCTGAGGTATTTAACGGTAAAACCACAGCCTGCTATAAAGAAAGCCATCATCACCCATATAAGGACACAAAATATAAGAGGACTCAAACCTGGCTGAATTCCACTTTGACTTGCCTCATTATCATAAGCTCCTCTAGAAGGGATAGGGAAAATTCTGTTTCCTCCTATTGGTTTATCTTCCTCCATGACTCTCTTTTCTCATAAACCTAATTACCACATGATAGCCAGCTTGCGCCCCTGCTTATAACTCTCTGATGAAGAAAAAAGAATGCTTATACCATGTTGGTGAGAATGTAAATTAGTTCAGCCACTGCGGAAGGCAATTTGGAGAATTCTCAAAAAACTTATAGCAGAACCACCATTCAACTCAGCAATCCCATTACCACATATATATATTCATAAGAAAATAAATTGTTCTACCCAAAAGACACATACACTCGTATATTCATCACAGCACTATTCACAATAGCAAAGACATGGAATCAACAGTGGATTGGATAAAGAAAATATGGCACATACTGGTGTATGGGTGGTTCCACAGTAGAAAATATGGCACATATACACCATGGAATACTACACAGTCATAAAAAAAGAACAAAACTGTGTCCTTTGCAGCAACATGAATGCAGCTGAAGGCCATTATACTAAGCAAATTAACACAGGAACAGAAAACCAAATACCACATGTCCTCACTTATAAGTGGGAGTTAACATTGGGTATTCATGAACATAAAGATGGCAACAATAGATACTGGGGATTATTAGAGGGTGGAGGGAAGGAGTGGGGCAAGAGTCAAAAAAACTCTCAGGTACTATGCTCACTACCTGGTTGACAGGATCATTTGTATCCTAAACCTCAGCATCATGCAATATACCCATGGAATAAGCCCGCACATGTACCCCCAAATCTAAAAAGTTGGAATTAAAAAAACAAAGAAAGAAAAGAAAACCATCTCCAATTACTTCCCATTGTGCTTAGAATGGAATCCTTAACTAATGATGTGGGTGGCCTGCTGCTGCTTCTGACCTCTTAACTCACACCACTCTTCCCTACCTTAGCCTTTTTCCATTCCTTGAAGCAAGTTCTTCCCTCCTTCAGGGTCCTTGTACTTGTCATTGCCTCTACCTGGAATGTCTGTCCCTCACATCATACTTAGCCTGATTCCATCTTACTGTCTGAGCTGGTAAGAGATGGTAAAGGAGACGTCTTTCCACAAGCCTTCCCTGACTCCTCTGTCTAAGGTAGCCCTCCTCTCCCTGTTTAATGTCTAACATACCACCAATTTTATTGCCTCAAAGTACCAATAAATAGTTGACATTAAGTAATACATTAATATTAGCACCAAAATTGTTCTCAATAGTTATAGCCATGGCATAAATGAAGTCTTCCAATCTGTTCTACTTTAAGAAGTTATCCTTACTTAGTTATTGTTACTGCCCTATATTAAGTCCCTCTCAACCAGTGAGCTGAGACAAAAATTAGGTCATTTCTATCATTTACAATAAATTATAAGGTATGTAACTGCTAAATTAATTTTAAAGCATCCTTTGGGTATGTGAATAGTAGTAACAGAGGAAACAGAAGCTCACATATTTCACTTACAAAGTGTTTTATAAACTTTGTACTCAAAGTTTTATAACACTTTGCAAATGGAATATGTTTTCAGAAAATGAGACTGTTTTATCTCTTCGTTGATCCTGAACCCTGGAAGTATCAATAATTCATGAAATCATACAGTTTAAGCATTGGAAGAAAACACAATAGCCTTAGAACTAGTCAGGTCTCCAGCATTTGAATCCCTGCTATGATGTTCCTAACAAATAGTTATTCTTCATTAATCATGAATTCACAAACTCTTGAGGTAACACTTTCTTGTTTGAAGACCTCTGACTTGAAGAGGTAAGTCCCACAGTGACTTATACTTATTGGTGTATTTCAGTATCTTAAATCGGAGTGGAATAAATCTAACCTCTCTTATACACACCAGCCTTTCATGCTTCTCAAGGCAACTGTAATATCCTCTTAACTTTTCTTTTCTCTGAGATAAAACTTTTAGTTCCTTCAACTATTCTTAATATGCCATTGTTTTACATTATCACCAGGGAGTAATCTTTTAAACTTACATCACATTTTTTATAGCCTGCTTCACAGAGAGAACCCAGAATGAACCATTTGCCACGGGTAACCAGATCACTACAGAGCAAAGCAGTCTGTCAAAATCCGTATTCATGATGTCAAAAAAATAACAACAAAACATCAGAGTAGCTGGGATTTTAACACACAGAGTAGAAAAAACAAAAGAAAGGAACCTGGAGAATACCTGCTCCTCTTGCACTCCTCAGCCACACACTATTCTCTCTCTAATCATTTCTAATCTTAACTTTTTTTGCAACTAAGTTCATAATAGTCCCTCTCTTCCTGAATTTTTAGAGACAATAAATCCTATTTCACTTCCACTATATGAAGTTGTCATTATGTGATTATTTTCATCTACAAAAATAGCCGTTTCTTAGAGCTTGACCCAATGTTATCAGGTATACATAAACAAAATATACATCACTATTGCTCAAGTGAGAAACGGGTCGATGGAGAGTAAGGGATTTGCCTACAATCACAAGCTAGACAATGACAAAACCAGGATCTGAAGCCAAATACCTGATCCAACACTCTTGCCACCTTAGCACAGGTCCTTTCCCAAGGCCAGCTTTTGGATTCTTAGAGAGAAAGTGAATGTGGTCTATGGCAAGGCAGATTTCATCATCTCTTCATGTTAAACATGTAGAAACTGAATCTCAGAGTTTATTAACGTGACCAAAATCACAAACTGGGGAGTTGGGAACTCAGCCATGGGTGCCCTGACTCCAGGGCAAGGGACTCGTAGCCAGCATGACAGATTCAGTATGTCCCTGCTAACATTTGCCTTTCCAACGAACAGTTCCTGGTTTGTGGGTTTTCTAAAATTTTAAAACTGCAAAAAACTACAGAAACTAAACCACCAAACTCTGTTTTCTCCTTTATTTTTTATATGCCGTTTCTTCTTACAAGCACTCAAGACCACATATTTAATTTACATCTTTAAGCACTGGAAACCATGGAGACAACTTGAAAAAGCTTGAGAGGCTAAAAGCACTTGTACCAAAGCCATTCCCAGTTCCAGGTTTTGTTCCATTGCAGTTTTATATCTAAATTATGAAGCTTTTCTACAAATCGGGTTCATAGGGAAAGTGTTGAGTCATTTTCATTATTGCATTGATTCTCCACAGGAGTATCACTATCATATTTGAGGAAGTAAAACAGTCACTATGTTTAATTTATATCTCAGATCGATGGAATTATCAAGTCATCTATGTGCATCTGTTCAAGTGATTCATGCTTACGCTCATATACTGGGTAGTTTCATTCCTCATCTTTTCTCAGATAAGAGACTGGCAGTTCCAGAAGCCTCCATCACTAAGTCCTGCAATTCAGTAGATTCACTAGCATCTTAATTTTAAAAACACAAACTTTCTTTAAACTAGTGTTTCTTCAGGTTTCACAGCAGCAGCAACAGCTGAAACAGCAATAAGCATGTCGAAGTCATGAGAATTACAGTAGTCAGAGAATAATTTACCATGTGAGAAAAAAATGAAATTACTATATACTTATATCACCATTTCCTTTGCAAAGTACTTTTTAAAATGAATTTGTGCCAAGTGGGGCTCAAGCCAAACCTTCTCTCCTTCACAGGTCACCTTTCCTTAGTTAAAATGTTAAAGTCGTGACAGCACCACTGTTCCCACAGCATTGTGGCGTGTGGTTAACAAAGACAACCAGCAATTACTCAGTGAGGAGAGAAAAGTTAATGCTAGAAGCAGAGGGGATGAAGATTACCTGTGGAGTCCAATGATGACTAGTAGCAGAGTCCACACTTTCTAATAATATCAACTATTGATCCCCATTGAGTCATTTGCTTACAATACACATTAGGTAATGTTTGTCTCTGCTCTCATCCCATGGCAGCTGATCCTTTATTAATAACACATTCCTAGCACGGATGAAGCTGAAAAGAGAGGCAGACATGGACCCCACTCCTGATTCATGGGCTCACACCTTCCTGGAAGAGTTAAGAAAGGGGCACTGGAAGAGGAACGAGATTGATCTTTCAAGCAGTGAGAGGATAGAAAAGAAAAATTAGGGATAGAAACAAATTTTGGTAAATTGTAAGTAACTTGTGCAAGCTCTGAAAATAAATTGGTGTTACAGGGACCTAGTTATATCCGCTTTCATCCCATGGCGAGTTAATAATGTATACTTACATAAAATTTATGCCCACTCATAAGCAAAGCTCATTCCTAAAACAACATTAAGCTGGTAGCCATATAAAAGGGAGACCCCTGAAATCTCTAAACCATTGCTTAAACAGCAATATTAACTTTGTGTGTTTTCAGGTAGTTGCATTTGTAATCGTGTTAGGATGAATAGGTGAAAACAAAAAATGCAGCAATCTCAACAATGGGGGTGGTTTGATATTGCCACCCACCCACACAGTAATTTGAATGTTTCCTGAATCTAGGATATTTCCATTTTCATCCTTAAGTGAACTTAACTGTATTTCAACACTCATCTTACTACTTGCCTGTAGACTCAACAAGATTGAAAAGGAAAGTGGCTACTCCCCAAGGACCTTCCAACCGACATTTCTACAAATTTTGAGTTGAGTTGGGAATCACAGGAAACAGGAAAAATGCAAGTAACGGTCCCTACCTACACAGCAAGTATCTGTAGGACTTTTGACGAGTAAACACATTCTGATTGTGTGTGGACTGTGTCAGTCCAGACAGATTTTTCTACTGAGGATATAAGGAAACACTGCCAAATAATTATTAGTCGAAAGTAACAAATGCTTTTTAGATCAAGTTATTTCTTCCTTAGTACAGCAGTCCTTCTTCCAAATGTATGGAAGAACAGGTAATTCATTCTAGCTCAGTAGAAAAATGTGAAAACAAAAGGAGCAATTTTGTGTTTTCTCTTATTGGAATATTAGATCTATTCCATGAGTAATCAACTTTTCCTTCGAGTAAAGTGTTCTATTTTTTAGGGAAGGTGAGCTCTTCAGTTGGCAGATGTCAAGCAAAGCCATTTCTTAAGTGGGCTCTTTGCAGGAGTGGTTTCCTTCACATTAAGACAGAGCCAGAGGTACTGTGGCCCAAAGGACAGTACAGCTAAAGCAATTTCTCATGTAACTGACTGTCCAGGGGAGAGCCCGCATGAAAACATGACTATTAGTGGAAGCTACCGAGGTCTTATTTTCTTATTGAAATAATAGGTTTGAATGCTCGCGTTTCAGGTTTCCAGAGTTGTCTTAGCTGTCATAATTTTTCAAATGAGTGGAAATAAAAACTAAAGTAGCATATCCAACTGCAGTTTTATAGTATTTGCACATATGCACTAATGATATAGTTCTGTAATCTACAGTTTTTCAATGTTTCTTCATAAGGAATGATACCACAATACTAGTATGTCTCTCTTGGCTCAGTAAGGCTAGAGGAAGAAAAAGAAGTCTACTTCTCTGGGGGTGATTATAATGGTTGTAACATTTATAATAATTATAAATTTTGAGATCATGAAATGCAAAGGTAACCATAGAGATAGGAAACCTAGGCCAGGGACTGAAAAAAAACCTGCTTCATTCGTTGACATAACCCACTTCTGATCACATATGAAATGCCTACACAGCACCTAATACACATTAATAGTAGGGAAGCAATAAATAACTAGAATTCCTAGTAAGAATAGTAATAATATTAGGAGTATCATCATGACTACTACTTCAGATTCTAGATGTAAAAGCTGGTAATAAAATCGGATCTTTTGCTTTGCTCACATGGATATTACTGAGGTAAGAACATGCTTTTCTGATAAATGTACTATGGAAAAAAAAAAAAAAAAAAAGTCATTTTATTGGTACCACACTAAGAAACAGATATCCCAAACACTACATGAGTCGGCTTTCCACGGAGGAGTCAATTTCCACCTTTCCTTTTAACAGTTTAATATAATCTTTTTATGATTGGGTTGAAATGTCTTTTACATTCACTTTCCACTTTTGTTGGTATTGAAATTAGGTGACAAGAGGAAGGGCTAATACCCTTTCATTTTTAGCTCTATGGTAATTCTGTAGGCTTTTACAAAACTATCAAGCATTTTTGTGTGTGGTTGTTGTATGTTTCTTTTTAAGTCATGTATTTATAAGCATAAAAAATGACAATGGCAGCTTTATCTATTTGATGGTTTCAACTAACTGAGAATGGGGTATGGGTGAAGAGCAGTGAGCAGAACTCATTTCAGGTGTCAGAGTACAAACTTAAAACTTTCTCCCAGCTGAGTCTTTGCCGCCTGAGACTGGATAGGAACAGCCAGAGGTAACCTCATTAGCCCATGAGGCTGCCTTGGAAATACAGATGCTGGAGCAGTGACCTAGAGAGAGCGGATCCTGTGCTAAAGAGAGGGGACCCTGTGCTAGAGAGAGGGGACCCTGACAGGCTGACTCCTGCATTTTTTCCTGTGACACCCTCTCACCAAGTCAAATCCTTTGTGATACCTATACCAGCTTCCAAAGTCATGACTCCTTTTATAGACTGAAACTCAGGACAGTCTACAACCTCTACAAGTGGGCAGAACAAAATTCTGCCTGCATCACCGTATCTGATTCATGGCTCTGCTCGCAATTACCTGACAAATCACTTAACCTCGCCATGCTCCAGTTTCTTCTGTAACCCAGAAACACAATAATGTGAAAATCTCTCTCCTGGGATTGTTTTCAGTAGTAATTACATACGTGTATGTATGTATATTTATATGTGTGCATATGTATATATATTAAAGCACTTTAGCTTATGAGATGCTCTAGCAATATTTAAAGATAAAGTTAGAATAAGTGAATAAGCCTGCAGCTGTAATGGGTCTGCTGTCTTTGAGACTGCTAGTATTAAACAGCACAAATTGCAGCTGGTCTTCCCAGGTCTCTACCCATGGGCTTTGCCACTGACTTGCTATGTAACTTCCACTTTGGAATGTCTCTGCCTCCGCATTCATCTTTAAAATAATCTGAAGTGATGAACTCCCTTGTAGGGCATAGAGGGGGAAAAAAAAAGCCAAGGGATTTAGTAAGTGTAATTGAAAAAACAAATAATAGACAGGATCCAACTCTCAAATACACAGTTGTTATTCCTATTCATATAAATGCAAATTCAGCCCAAGAGTAAAATCACATGGAATTCTCTGATTTAAGGAATTTGCCTAGTAACAAGCACAGACATTTTTCTGGTTTCAGTCAACCAAATAACAAACAGGTTTCAGGAAATGCTCACGACCTTGCCTTGAATTATTTGTATACGGCTTCTATAATTTAAATTGTTGGGGTTATCTATGGATAACGGCAGTCAGAGTTTAGCCATAAACCTTCCAAGTAACGGTGACTTCCTGAGAGCCCCTTCTAACAAATATTTCTAAACTGTTTTCCTTGACTCATTGCCAATAAAATGGATGGAAACGCTTTCAATTCTCTCTTTTTCTTTCTTGGTCATAGCTTCAGAACCCTAGCGCTGCTTGATTCCCTTCAGTTGCAGATATTGGTGGCTGGAATCAAGGGCCAGGCCCCAGAAAAGTCTCACAGAAGGGACATACATAGGGCCAAATTGGACCCTCCGATTCACATCGTGTATCTCTGAGATGTGTGGTAAGTGTCTGAGGTACTGATAATGCTGCAGCCAAGACGGTAAAATAGAGCCAACACATCACTCATTGTACCAGAAGCCGTTGTTGCATCCTAATGCCAATTGTGCTGCAATGCATATTGCTCAGGCCATCGCTAGGCCTGGGCGCTATGCATTTTAATTGCACATGCTGCAATTAAAATTTAGGGTTTCAAGAAATTACTCCATTTCCTTGGTTTCCAGTTCATTGTTATCTCTGCGTTCCTTGACAAAAACATATAACAATTGCAGTTGTAATGTGGATAGAATCCTATGGATTGTTTGCAAGCACCTTCCACTTAGAAAGAAATACATCACCACCAATGAGAAAGCACTGGTGGGAGATACAGATAATGCACAAATTAGAGCTGCTGCACAACTCCAGGGGGCATCATCTATTCACCACATTGTGAACTGTGCCCCCTGGAGTTGTGCAATGAAAACATCCTACAAGATCATAGATATCCTAGAGAAATCTTAAAGAAAAACTGACTCAATACATTAGAAATGTCCATCCAGGAGACATTAACTTCTGGTTCTTCTGTCCTGTAGGCCTGACTTTTCTCACATTAATCAGAAGGTTACATGAGATTATCTCCAGTGTTAACTCCAGTTCTGGAAGTTTGTGATTGTAAGAGTTAAGGCCAATTTATATATATCAAGTGGTAGTGCCAGCTGCAAATGTTTCCCTCTTTTTAAGCAGTGTTCTTGTAACTAGTGTTATATTAGTGAAAACAAGGGAAATTTTCAAATAACCCTTGTTTCCCAGTGGGCCTTAGGAAAGAGGTTAAGTCTCTGGACTGCCTGACCCATTCAGTTTCTTTCACAGCTAATGAAAATACTGCAAGAACTGATGGGCGGAATGGAATTATAAAGAAAAGGAAAGCTTCATTTAAGCAATAGAGGCAGTATTTCAAAATGATCCTAGGAGGTTTGCTTCCCCAAGCTGGAAACATTTTCAGGCTAAACAATAAAATATGCTTTAAATCAAATGCAAACAAAGCAATGTCCTTGATTTGGGGTAATATTTTTCAATTTTATATTTAAAACCGTGTTTCCTATAATGTTTTCTCAAAGTATCTTTTGCATATCACCAGTCAAATTCTTTACTGAGTTTTACTTTCTGACATTTGATTTATAAAATTAATGAACATACAAAAGAAACTTTTTGTTAAAGTTCCCATGCTCTTCTCCACGCTTCTGGTCCAAGATTCTCAGACCATATCATGCTCTTCCAACATCCACCCATCCTCCCCAACCCTACCACCATCCAGTCAAAAATTCCTTATATCCACATTGGCCTATTGAAATGTGATCTGAGATTGGCTTTCTCATGAGAAAAGCCAGGTTTATTACATTCAAACAGAATTAGCAGTCACTTTAAATACTATAACCCAAGTGGCACTGTGCTTATAAACCATGAGCTTTTGTTTTAGAAATATAAATAGAAGGGTGATCCTTAAAGCTGTGTAAGTCATACCAATTTCAAGCATTGGGTATTGGTCTGACAGCCTGACTTTGGCTGTATACAGCTACAGAGTATTTAGATCAATTAGATAAATTAAATTTTATAACAAAAGTCAACAAGATCATGACAGAAATTCAAACATAATTTGGAAAAATAAAACACACACACACACACACACTAGTCTGTACCTAGAAACATCTAAAAGAGAAGATGCAGGACTCTGACCTGATAAGGTGGGCAATATATACTCCCTCTAAAAGAGAATAGGGATACATTATCTCAGCTTTCAGGCTTTCTATCCAAATCTAAGCTTTACCTGGGCAGTCCTGCTGTTATACCCATTTAAATTTTCACCCACTTCTCTTTTTGGCACAGGGGAAAGCAAAGTGTTTCTCCTAACTTTATTCTTATCCATCCATTACACTACCCTGTGAGGACCTGCTTTTGTTCACCATTAGAGCCCCCATGACTTGCACATTGCATGGCACATAGTAAATTCTCAGTAAATAACTTGTTGGAATATTGAATTAAAGATTTGATTTTTTTTCTTTCATCAAACACACACTTACTGAATGCCTACCACAGGTTCTTTTTGGCATAAGCCCTCAATAAACATGTATGGAAATTACAGGACAGTTTCAAGTCAAGGTCAGCTTTTCACATGAGAAAAAACTTAGCTGGACCAGCAGAACCTTCTGTATTCCCCATGATCACAGTGAATTAAAGCAAAGTTCATGGCATTGAAAACACCTTGTAGTAGTTGATACTTTTCAACCAGCTAGGAAATTGACTACTGGTCAGCACTTACTTAATCCACCCTGGGAAATTTGGTACTTGGCCTACATCAGGTTGAATTTTAAAATCTTAACATTTATGAATAAAATGAAAGAAAAGCATAGAAATGACTATTTGCCCTTATACTTTTTGTGGAAAAGCAGATTTAGCTTCCTTTACCTCTCCTTCTAACAAGTATTAGCATTAATCTTATGTTCTTATTATCATATAAAAGTATTTTACTTTCACTTCTTATGAAGAAAGTTTTCTGAAAATGTACATCTAATCTCTTCTTTCCATGCTTAAAATATTCCCAATTGTCTTCAACATAAAGTCAAGATTCCTAACGTGATTTACCAAAGGCTTGATGATATCACTTCATCTTTATTCTGCAAACTCATGCCCTAGCATTCTTCCCAATAATAACTGTCACTGTCCCTAAATAAATGTTTAATACTTGAAATTCCCAAGCATACATTGCTTTTTTTCTCCCTCTTGTCCTCTCTGTACAATAATGCCTCTCACCATCCACTTCAAAATTATCTCCTACACACACACACACACATATGCTTTACAAGGCTAACTTCTATTCATCCTTTTAATTACCTCAGGGCTCATTCTTCCAAAAGACTTACAAGATTTCCCCCATCCCTGTCTCCCATAATCAGGGTTAGGTGTCCCTCTTAGATATACTCTACACTGTCAAACCTCATGTGTCCACTCACCCCTACCCAATAGTTTGTAAATTCTTGGAAGGCAAAGCATAAATGTCTCTGGATCCCTAGCATCCAGGAGAATGCTTGCTATTTCATAAGAACTCAATAAAAGTGAATTAAATATACCACATTTTCTCGATCCATTCATTCTTTGATGGACACTTTCATTGATTCCATATCATGGCTTTTGTGAATAATTATGTCACATATGGTGATGCAGATGAAGCTGGAAGACTTTATGCCAAGTAATATCAGACACAAAAAGATAAAAAAAAAAAAAAAAAAGCGTGTTCTCTCTTATATGCAAAATCTGTAACAATCAAGTTCATAGAAGCAGAGAGTGGAATGGTGGTTACTAGAGACTGGGGATGAGAGAAATGAGGAGATGTTGGCCAAAGGGCACAGTTAGACAGGAGGAATAAATATGTATATAAGGTGGTGGACATGTCAATTAGCTTGATTCTCTCATTCCACATTGTATACATACATCATAACATTATGTGTACCGCATAATTATATACCACTGTAATCTGTCACAAAAATGTATGAATGAATGGAATAAATGAACAGATATATCCAGGCCTTTTTTATTTGTTCATACTTTCAAATTATTCTGCATGGATTTATTATTGAACCCATTAAGCCGATCCATAAACAAACAAAGTGACCAAGAATAAGCAAATTGCTTCCAAAGGATAGTGGCCTTCTTTTTTTTTATTTTTGGTGGGCTTGCCATGTGTAAGATTTTAAACTGGACACAAAGAAAATATTATATCATCACACATGTTCATTCTCCCAAGCAGTTTTCTCCTTCTCCAGTCTCCTCCCTAGGACATGTGTATTCTTATTGACATTTTTCATGAGAGTACTATAGGAGACGGGATGATTATGCTTGGAAGTTGTGAGGAGTCATGGTAAACAACGTGACAAGCATGTATCCTAGTGTCGGCATGACTGTGACAGACAAAATAAGAGACTGAGAGACAGACTCAGCACTATTCATTGACAACTGCTAAATAGCTCTTCATGAACTATTCATTCACTCACAGAGGTGGAAGCTGCTATCACTCTACCAAATTACTACACAGAATAGACATGTACATAGACAGTCTCCTACACACTGTAGGTGAGCACAGTTGGCTGCTTGTACAAGTAGAAAATCAATGGGATGCTTGGCCTATTTTATGCAGGTCAAATGAATATTATCATGTTACAAATGTCTCTGATTCAATCCATTCAACAAAAATGTGTTGAGCAAGTAACTTCGTGACTTCAAGTGCTGTGGGTAAAAACATACCCTGGATAAAATTTTCTGACTAAAGCAAATATTTTTTATTGGACAACAATTGCAGCATAGCCACAAATAAAAATGCAGATTCTCAGAGTTTATAGTATAATTTTTGTATATTAGTATATATGCTTAGTATATATTTAGTATATTATGGTATATATAAAATATATAATTTAGTATAATAAACAGTATAATTTTGCTTAAGGAAAGATGTTCTGGTGGAATTTATTTTTCTACCTTCTCCCAAGTTCATTTATAAAATATCTTACTATCTTCTACTGTTCAAACTTTGATACTGTACTTTGTCAATTTTAAGTTACTTAAGAGCTAGAAGTGGTTAAGTGAGTGAATCTGGGGTCACTTCTTTCAGAAATCCACAGTTCCCAGTGTTGAGAGACGAATTAGCTGTCTAGCCTTTTTGCAAAACTCACATTAAAACCTCCATTGGGGAAAAACCCTCATAATTTCTAAAATGAGCACTTTTAAATTGCATCTATAGATCTTCCTTGCATGAATGGGTATCTGGCTTAATATCTAGCGATACTTGCTGCAATGCTGCCTCATAAAATTAAGCAACTATATAATCAATTACATTTTTAAAAGGCAATGTGATGGTGCTCTCCTTGGATGCCACACTGCCTCTGATTTGTTTGGAGACTACTGCGCTTGATTAAGAATGATAACAGACACTTGATAACATTGCAAAGGAGATGTAAATCACCTCAGAGGGGCAACAAAGCATAACCCAATTGGCATCAAGGGAAACAATTTATTCCCTAAACATGTTCAATTCAATCACAGAAAAGTTTATAAAATTACTTTGATAACACTTTTCACAATTTCATTCCTTTTCCAAAATTTGCCATAATCAAAATGCAGATGCAAAATAAATGATGTGATTAGTTGACTGTCAGTACAGTGATCACTGCTAGCTAAAATCCTGTGTGTATCTTGTATTAATTTGGAAAAAAATAAGTGGGAATAAAAGAGATCTTGTAGGTCTGTTTACTGTATGACTACTTATTCTGAACCCTTAAACTGAGAAGCTAAAATTTCCATACTTATCCACAAACTTTGTTAGTGAAAAACGACGTTAACCTGGCCTTGTATAGTAGTTAATCCAAGCTGAGATTTTCATTTGTATTGTTTTCTCTTCATGTGCTGCTTCTTATTGATAGGCAACTTGTAATTAGATTGCATAAACTTTTTACAGCTAATATTTCAACAAAGACACTAACTTTCCTGGAACAGACTGTTTTATCTTCCTTTAAAATGAGTTACAGCTCACAAGCATCACTGATATTGGAAAATACATTGTATTAAACAATTTAAAGCAGTTTAACTTTTACCACTAAAATAATTTTTAAAGTAAAGAATAATTTTAATCTTGAATATATTTTAATGCTGCATGGGGCTGGTTTGGGTGTGTTTTGTGTTGGAAAAAATCACAGAAAACAGAAAACTTAAAACATCAGACACGGCCGGGCGCGGTGGCTCAAGCCTGTAATCCCAGCACTTTGGGAGGCCGAGACGGGCGGATCACGAGGTCAGGAGATCGAGACCATCCT
>NW_016817730.1:945417-998589 GCF_001698545.2 Rhinopithecus bieti
CATCCTGAAAGTGTTAATATCTTTTTGGTGAGAGGCCCATGTAAGATGGTGAATAATTTCTAATGGTTATTGAATAGAACTTGCATGTGCTAAGTTCTCAGTCCCTACATAAGCCCTTTGTATTGGAAAACTGAGTTTTAAATGAAATCCTCAGAAAGAAGATAATAGATTACACCGTTAAAAAATATTTAACTTTTATCGAGTACTTTCTGGAATCTTTATGTGCATTAATCTTTCTTAAATTTCAAAATAACCTACCAACAGAGCACCCCATTTTACAAGTGAGGACACTGAAGCTCAGAAGAGTTAGGCAACATAGGCAAGGTTCTGCAGATAGCAAATTCCAAAGTAAGAACTAGACCCAGGCAAATATGATGCCCACGCCCTTCTGTGAGCCACTGTGCAATGTTGCTTGAAAACAAAACACTAGCTTTTCCATTAGATGGGGTTTCTCCTTGCAAATGGTGGTTATATACCAAAGAGTTGATATCTTTAACTCTTGCCTATAACCAACATCTCCTGCACCAGGATGGAAGGCTTTTATTTCCAAAGTTCCATGTTATTCAATGCTAATGAACAGTGCATTCTTACTAAGATTTACATGAGAAGAACGCAGACCTCATCTGAATTAGAGGAATCCCAGAGAAATTAATTTGTTCTCTGAGAAATGTGTGGTAAATAGCAGACGGCTTTTCTATTAAAATGCCTAACATCTGTAAACAATACATTGAAAAGCAAGACAAAAGGGACTTGGGACAGATTTCATGGTAATACATGCCCTTAAGAGTGTCAAAATGTTCTCTCTTTCATCAGTGACAGAGTCAGACCAAAGCTCTTCTTCAGGCAACACATGCAAAGCAGCCAGTTAATCTCCATTTATTGTACTTTATTTTAGCCCTTTAATCTCTAAATTTAGCTTTTCTTCTCCCAGCCCAGGTGCACTTTTTTTCTTGAGACATGCTAGTTAAATATTAATACTTGGAAAGGATAAGACCATGAAAGAGTGGTTCTTTGGCTAATAATATGCAGGGTGTTTTGCTTATACCAACTCCAGAGATAACTTTGGCACAAAATGGTAGAATACTGTAAGAGATGATTATCTGGGCCGCAATGAAGAGCACCATGTCCTCTATTCAGCTATCCCCAGTCAGGATCATTGGGCTTTTTATATAGTTTATTCTTCATCCCTTTTAATTGTCTCCTTTTGTTTTTAGTCTTGGTACCATCAAAACAGAAAAAAAAAAAGTCTGACTTCTTTATTATCTGAGTGACATTTAACTATTCCTACATTGGACTGAACCACTAGACATACGTCCTTTTCTGCTAATCTGTGGACTCCTAATCCCATTGCCATTAGAGCTGCCTCATTGCTCCATGCGGTCTTGTGTCATTGATTAGCATGCTTCTGGGCGTAGAATAGGAACTCAAACATTTGTCAAAGAAATGATCGAACGAACTTAAAACTTGTAATGGAAGCCTGGAAATAATTGTTTGGGTAGTGTGTGGATGAAAATGGCAGCATGAAGTGTGATGAAGACTTGAGTTTGGGCTAGGGTAGTTTTCATTTTGCATTCTCGCTCTGCCACATGTTAGGTAGGGCCTTGGGCAATCACTCAACCCCAACAAACTGGTTTTCCCATCTCTAAAACTGGGACTAAGACAATTAGCATGTACAAGACTCAGCTCTGTGCCTGACAACTAGCACATACGTAGTCGTAGAGTTTTTAGTTATTTATTTGGTAGTAATCAGAGAATGCATTTACACTAGTAATCTGGAGATTTTAATCTAAGTCACTAAAACATACATTCTAGGTGAATTTTAGATAGCATTAGAGTTCTGGGGAAGAGTAAACACTGTTTATTCTTTTTTTTTTTTTTTTTTCCTGAGGTAAAACTGTTGACTCTAATTCAGAATAATAAACAGCCTCCAGAAGGGAAGTTCAGCTGCTGAAGAGCTGCTGTTGTTTATTTTTGCTCAGGTGGATGAGGTCATTCATTATAGGACAGCGCTGGCTCCCTGAGTGAATATAATGCTGATGACAGTCTGCCTGGCTGTAATGGCTTCCTCTTATTTTAGGTGGCTCTCACTACTAGATTATTAACAGAGTTCCTTCAGTTTGTCCTTGTGTGCAGTGCAGTAAAATTTTGGGAAAACAAGTTATGCTCACTGGGGACTATTTGCATCTGATCATGTATACACAACCCACCAAGCTCTCAGACAGCTTGGAAGATGACATAAACACCTCCAAAACCTACCAGGATTGCATTCCCTCTCAGGTGCCTGATACCAGCTGTTCTGCCTGTCTGGGGACTGAGATTGCCAATTGCCTTTCTGTCTTCCACGCTTGCAGCATCAGTGAGCGATCATTGCTGCTGACAAGACTTTGATGGTCCTAACACCAAGGTGGGAGCAAAGTTGAAGTGACTGAAAACTTCTCCTGCTGCTGCCTGGCTCAGATCGACCCTGACATCGTTCATAAATGTGCAGTTAATGCAAGATGCAGATGCTGGTGTTACAGCTGCCAAGGCCGACAGAGTTCCTATTTTAGCTACTGTCCACCACACAGTGACAGGGGTGCCCTAGGCAAGTGAAAATTGCTGCAGGCAGCGGTCAAAACAAGCTCCCTGCATCTTATTATCCCACTGGTACACCTCTCCTATGCCCTTTCCAATCTTTCAACCTTCACACTCTCTCTGCCTTTCCTACTCCAGGGATAAATTTATCCCTGGGGTGGTTAAAGCTGATGGCTGTACAATTTTCATACACTTTCATCCAAGACATATTTATATAAACCTCCACATTACTGAAACTTGTGCACAGTTTAGAAATGATGAGCCAAATTCGGGTTCATTCGTTCAGCAAACATTTATTGCACACCTCCTCTGTATTAGATTGTCACTGTATCACACTAATGCCTTTTTCCTGCAAGTTTCTGATAGTTCTCATTAAAAAATCTTAATCCTGCTCATAGAATTACTCACACCTTAAGGAATGTAACATTCAGTTTGCATGGATTTCTCTGGCAGATACTCAGTGGCAATAGCAACCTAATGACAGCATCTCTTTTAGATCAATATGAAAAGTTGACTTCTAAGTTTGAGTACTAACCTCCCACTGGTACATCCTGCTTCCCCCCCAGAATTCTTAAGTTGAATGGAGATGGTTTCATTAACACATGTTCAAACGTAACTTTCAACCTAGCCAAACTTTAATTCATTTTTGAGGCCTCTCAATTCTCCATAGAGTGTTTATCTTAAAATATATTTGGTTTAATCATGTAAAACTTATATATAGTAACATCAGTTTCATATTAATGCAATTCAACTGGATAGGAACTATAGGGAAAAGCTAATTCTATTTTGCAATTTGTTTTGAAAGCCAACCAAGATAATCTAATCAATATCATCAAGTTTTTGTATTCACATTTCATAAACAGGGTTTTTTTTGAAGATGGTTATCAAATATAATAGTCAATGAAAAGTGTTGTTTTATATAGAGCACACTCCAGAATAACAAGCCATGTGGTATTTGCTCCAAGAAAACTTATAGATTAGTCATCCTCTAGCTGAATATGCTGACCAAAGAAAGGAAGAGAAAGAAAAAAAAAAGACTAAGAGAGGAAAATGAAGATGGTTGGCAAGGTCCTCAGCTTAATTGAACAAACAAGGGAATTCCAAATAGCATCCTATAAGCCCTCTCAAAGCCAAAATGGTTTGGCTGATTCTAAAGTGCTAAGTGGCTCCTACAGGGCATTTTAAATTTCTGGCTTTTGGCCAGATCTGCCAAATGGCTTCACTTTCACTTTGTCGCCAGGTAAGCAAAAACCTAAAGCCTTTATGATGTACCCAGAAGCATGTTTACTTGCCAATATCATGTCGATGAAGATCAGAAGGATACCATAGTGCTCTGCAAGTTACAGGAATGTTTTCTCTCTTACAACTGTATTTGGCTATCCTGCAACCCTATGGGGACAAAAACATGGAAACAGTATGGCTATCTCTGCCTAAAAATGAGGAATTAAGATTCAGAAAGATCGCACGCCTAATAAGACACAGACCCAAAACTAGAATCTGTGGCTTCTGATTCCAGGTTATTTGCTCTGTGTTTGTCAAGAGGGGAAAGGGAGTGACTCCAGGAATGGATTGCCTTGCCATATTCCTAGCATTCTCAATTCTCTGGGCATTTATCTGTACAGGTACAGATTAGAGAGCCCTGTTTTAATAGAGTTGTATCCTCAGAGCTGCTGATTCATTTGTTTAGCTAGAACCAAGTGCTGTGAGAAGATGTGACTTGTAAAGCCTTCAAGAAAGTAGTAAGCCAGCCAGTGGTAAGTAACAAGTTGGAGCTGCTGACCCAAACTGGTCAACACAACCTATCTCTTTAGCCCTTCTATGACTTGGAAATTCCTTAGGCCTGGAGGTCTTTCAGGAACCTACCCCATACTCCTGATTGTCCTTCACTAAACGTTGCAGCCTAAGAACTGGTACACTTGTTACTCCCTGATACAGGACGCCAGTCTCATTATAGGGTGAAGAGTCTCCAGCCAAGACTTGGTAACCAAAAAAGTGATTGAATAATGGTGAATGGCACATAGATTTTGAAATGAGCCTTGGGAAAGTCTCTTCCCCTGAGTTCCAATTTGTTTCCTATAATAGGGGACACTACTATGTTTATTGCAAATTTGCTGAGATGATTACAAAAGGTTAATGGAGTGATCTCTTCTATTATGCTCTAGGGTGTGCTACACTCGTAGCAACCCTACGAGGTAGATGCTATTATTGTCCCATTTTGCAGATGAAAAAAACTACAGCATAGAGAAGTTAAGTAACTTGGCAAAGTAACTTACTATGTAGCTAGTAAGTACAAAAACTAATATTTGAATCAAAGGCCCCAAATTTACTATGCTATGTTGTTTCCCAACTATCCTGATCTTTCACATATTCCATACCACTTGAACTACAAAGTCTTCTAGGTGACTTTGGAAAGCAGGGTCTAAAATCTCAATCTCCAGAAATTCATTGCTATATGCATCCACTAGCAATTATAGGAAAACTACCATGAAAAGCAATATGATGCATATAAAACTTCGAAGGATTATAAAAGAGCAAAGTAGTAATACAGTCAAAGTGGATAAAAGTATTTTTGCAAATAGAGAGATATTAAAATAGAAAAAATATCTACAAGGTACTTTAGGAGCACTGACATGTGTTACATTCGCATGCACACTCCCTTTAAAGGCCATTGTTATTCACTGTTCATCTTTAAGTACTATCTTTGCCAATACACTGAATATCAGCCCTAAACAAACTGCTCTAGAAAATATAGAATTACACATGGCTGTTGCTGTTTGGATTCATGACACAAATATTTTTAGCCAAATATGAGAGTAACACATGTTCTTTGTAAAGAGAATGTTTTAAGCAAGACAGTCATTTTGTTCAAGTATCTGTGACAGTGATGTTAAGTTCAAACAAAGTAAATGGCATCTTATGTGACACAAAATATTTCAAAATACAACATAATGTGATGTTTCTGAAGTTCCAGAGCTGGCAGAAATCTAAGGAAAAGCATTGATATCTCTTCTGAAAAAGAATTATCTCTGTGGCCATTTTACAGAGTATCTGTCAATTTCAACCACATTGAAAATAGAGCTTCAAAAAACTTTCTCAGTGGGACTTATTGGGGAAATCAAGAAATTTCATAGAGATTCTTGGTGACTTTGTTCCAACAATCCGGCCACAGAGGCAACCATAATATCCCACGGGTCCTCACTGTACCATTTGAGAACATGCCTGATCTTTCTCACTCCCACACTGTAAAGAAAAAAAAAAAATCCATAAAACCATTTAATCATTCAGCATCAACTAGTTCAAATTTTACACACTAGATCTAGCACATATATGCTAGAATACTAGGGATGTTCACCATCCATAATTTATTCCATTTCTAAAAGGCATTTCTGTATCCACCTTCCTATCACCTCCATCTCCAGCCATGCGAGCTAACTTTGGATTTGATTTGGTATCACATGCCAGAACATAAATATTAGCATGGTTGGGGTTGAGGGGGTGGAGGGAATTTGTATAAACAAGGGATGGGAGGAAACCCCTAGCTTAGCTCTAGGAAATTAACTGGCCCTAAAACAGTCTAGAGAGCTTCCTCACAGTACTGAATCTTCCGTTTTCTCTCATGGTCAGTCCCATTTACTAAGCAGTGTGAAGGAATTGCTGCAGCTTTTGGCACATAGCTGACAAGATGCACAAAACTTCAGTTTGATTTCCATATGCTCATTGTGTTCATTTTCTTCCAGCCAAATGCTCCCTAGATCTTGTCTGCTGTCTCTTTTAGCTTCTCTTAGATTCTCCTGAATTCTAATGTTTTCCTTCCCTTCTCAATAACGTTCTAGTGGAAAGCATGAAAAAGTACTTTTTTATCCTAGAAATGGCCACAGTAGGAGTAATACTGCGCTTCAGTGCAGCAGTTGTCCTCATTGCCAGAGATTGTTTCATAAAAATGAAGTGTAATGTTCACACACAAAGCGGGCAAATTATTGTAAATAGCAGATTTTTAACAATGACAGAAAACACATGTATTGTTCAGGTACCCAGAAACCTTGTCATATGATTTCTGTTATAATGTTTGCATATTTGAAGTGAAAGGCAGTCTTCCATCCCTGAAGCTCCAGTTTTATAGAAAATCATTTTAGCAAATACCAAGAACACTGAATATTATAAGCCGTACAAGTGACATGAGAAAAATGAAAGGAGTTTTCACTGATAGAGTTGGCGTGTTAAAGTGATTGTAGGTCAAAGTTGAGTGTCACAGAGGAAACCCCAAGAAGGATGATACCCTAATTTTAATACCAAAGACAAAACCTACTTTCAGCAGTATTGTTGAAATACATACTACACTTACTGACTCCTTCTATGCCATGTACTAAGTGTCTTTGTGGTGGTCAAAGACCAGTGTGGAAATAGATGTGTCCATAAATGCCTCTATGTCCGATTCTTTAGGGAGACAGAGAGCAAAGTACAAGGAAGGCCCTAAAAAGAAGATGGTCAGCTCAAGCTACTGGCATTTTTAAAATCAGGATCTGAAGACCCCCTTGAATGCTAACATATATGCAGAGGTAAACTGGAAGATTGAGGAAATTTTAGGAAAACAAATAGAATACTTGGGGTTCCATCCTCAAACTTTTGAGTTTACATCCTCCTGGAATCCTTGAATCAGCCCTAGAACTTAAGTAAGTATGATTAAGGGAGAACAGCCAGTGTAGAACAAAACATCTAGATCTAGATTCCTATAACCTGGAGCAGGAGGGAGAAAGTTCGACATATAACCCAGTGCAAGGTAAAATTTACTAGGGCTGAAAGGGTAGAAGATATGTAAACACTTTCTACCATGTGGTCTGTGATTATTGACATCTGTGTTATTGGTGTCTCTGTAGGTGCTCCTTAAAAATAGATGCAACAATTAATTTAATGATAAAGACTAGCATCAACATGGAAGTTACTGAGTAGATCAAGGGAGTAACACTGACTCAAGATCATTATAGAGCAAAACTCAGTTAAATTCTATCTAGCTTTCTCCCCCAGTGACAGGATTCAACAATAGAAGTGTTTTATGTGCTTGCAATGTAATAGACACATGAAGTTACAGAGATTCCATGGGAATCAAATAAGGAAAAGCACTTAAGTAACTGGGTTTTGGTGGAAAACAAACAGCCTTGCAATGACTTTATCAGTTCTTAGCGCGATTTTTCTCTCATACTAATAGTTGGAGAAACCATTTTGTCCTGAAGAAGCACAGTGAATAGTATGCCATAGGCACCAAGCAGAGCTTGTTGACTGAGTCCACAAATACATGAAGGTTTGCCTGTAACTGTACACATTAGAGTTTTTATTCTTCCAGATGCTTTCATGATTTCGATTTCACACTGAGTCATGCAAGCTAACGTGAATTCTGCCTTCTTCAAGTGTCTTCTCAATTTGGAGGCTAATGCCAATGTAATTCTAGGGTTGTCATTAAACCTCCAAAAATCGTATGACTCATGGACGCTTTCTTCTCTGAGGCTCTTTGCCAGTGGTACACTACCAAAGCAATTGCTAGTGTACTACTTGTTACTTCTGAGCCATGTGGCTCAACATCTCTCCTGTATTATGGGTGTTCCATCACTGCTTGACAACACAAGGCTTGCAATTTACAGGCTTAAAACACTTACACAATTTTTTAAATTTTTGTGCCAATATTTTCTGGGATCTGTGTGGGCATTTAAAAAAAATGCATGTTGGCAGAGATGATGTACTTTTGATTTCTGAAAATAAACAGTGCAAGCCAGGACTTACAATTCATAAATAAATGTTCATGTTTTCCCTGCATGATATAAATACTCTAAAACACTGCTTACAAATTGAAAGCTAAGCAGGGAACTCAACCAAGTCCAGTGGATTGAGGTACCATGCTGAGAGCATGGAAGCATCCTTGATGTTTTAGTATACATAAAGTAGCTGAAGGTAGACCACAATGCTTTAGTCAAATCCAACCAAGCTGTTAACAGACAATCTGTCAAGGGGCTGCTGTGATAATAGCTTGTTCATGGTGGCCAACTATTTTAACTCATGTTTAGGCTAAGCCAAGCTCTTTGCCTTCCAGAGATTCTTTTTAAGAGCACTAATAGCAGCATTTGTAGTCAATACACAGTTTGAAGTTCCTTTAAAATTATTTGGGAAATTCCACTTTACATCTAGACTGATCCTTCCTGCTTCAGCATTATCCACATGTTGATTCAAGGGGTAGTTACCTTCTTATCGCTTCTGTAACAACTTACCACAAACTTAATCACTTAAAAGAAAACACATTTATTCTTGTACAATTCTGTGGATCAGAAGTCTGAAACCAAGCAGTTGGCAAGACTTCTGCATTTGTTCTGGAGACTCCAAGAAATCTGTTTTTGCATCTTCTAACTCCTGGAGACCACCTGCATTACTCGGCTCAAGACTGTTTTGTCTCATCCCTCCAGCTCCTTGCTTTATTCCCCACACTTCCTCTGATTTTCCTGTGCTCCTCTTACTAGACCCTTGTAATTACAATGGACCATCTGGATAATTTATGCTAATTTCTCCATTTCAAAATTCTTCACTTAATTGTGTCAGCACACTCGCTTTTACCATGTAAGGTGACATATTTACAGGCTCTGGGGATTAGGATGTGGGCATCCTCAGGAGGCCATTTCTCAGCCTACCAAAGGTATGTATACCAAAGGGGACACAAATATAGCAACTTCACGGATTTAGGACATTATTTCCTTCTCTAAAGCACCAGAGAATCACAGATGAAAAGAAACAATCAGGACAACATTAACTTATGCTACTGCAAACAGACCATATTAAAAAGTTGACCTAGGCCAGGTGCGGTGGCTCACACCTGTAATCCCAGCACTTTGGGAGGCCAAGACGGGCGAATCATGAGGTCGGGAGTTCTAGACCAGCCTGGCCAACATGGGGAAACCCCACCTCTACTGAAAGTACAAAAATTAGCTGGGCATGGTGGTGTGTATCTGTAATCCCAGCTACTCAGGAGGTTGAGGCGGGAGAATCAGTTGAACCCGGGAGGCAGAGATTGCAGTGAGCCAAGATCGTGCCACTGCACTCCAGCCTGGTGACAGAGCAAGACTCCATCTCAAAACAAAACAAAATGAAACAAAACAAAAAAAGTTGGCCTAGGCATATATTTATGTTATCAAAGACTGAGATCTGGGTAGAATTATAAGCTATAGTTCTTGGATCAGCTTTCTTGTTCCTAAACATAACAGCCTTGATGCCCTTTCATTGCCTTATCTAGGTGCCTCTGCTAAGGCTCAGAGATACACACTGAGCTGGATCAAAGATTTTACCTTCTAACATCTTTCAGGATCACTCTGCAAACTTACTGGTACAAAGAAGAGACAAATCCAGATATGCAAATATTTTAAAAGTGGCTAACGCAGTGTTTAGAATCAAGTTGGCTTGAAACCCGCATGTGAAATGCAACTGCTGCACAAATTCTCTTTATTGCTCAAATGCTCCAGAAAGAACAATCCCTAGGGCTGTGCTGTGCCATTTGGAATGAAAATGAACATCGTATGAAAACGTGGGTACATTCTAAAGGTCAGTGGAATTTCAACCACGTTTTGCTTCCATACAACAGACTCGGCCGTAGGAGTGGTTCATCAGTTCCACTTGGGGAAAAAAAAATACAAACATTCTTAATAATATGTTTCCATTTCAACCTTGCCTCTTTCTTAAAGTTCAAAACAGTCTCAATATTCATTTATTATTTATTCATTCGTTTATTTTTTAACGTATCCAGCCAACACTTATTACCAAAAATCAAATATTTTTAAATGTCTAAAATTGAACTCATCACTCCCCACCTGCCACATATCATCTCTTTCCACTTTGTCTTCCTTGAACCTGTTTTGTCTTCTCTGATTCAGTGAGTGACATTACCTGGCAAGCCAGTTCAGAAACTAGGAATGAGCTAGAAGTGTCTTCCCCTGCCTCATTTTCTATATCCAACGTCATTAAATCCTACAATGTACTAAATGAAGATTTTTTTCCTGTTTACATATAAATATATGCCTTATTTCAGACTCTTCTCTCTTGCCTGGACAATCACAATGGCTTTGTAACTCACATCCTGGTCTTTGATCCTGCTCATTTTTTTCAGTCCATATTTCAAACAGAGTGCACGTTCAGAAATGTTAGTATCATGTCACTTCCCTACCTCAAACTTTTCAGTGGCTCCCCATTCCTTAGAGGTTAACATTTAAACATCTAATTTTGCTACAAAAGATCTTTTGTAATCTTCATCAGCCCTCTCTTCAGCACTCTCTCTTTCTGGGCTTCTAGTTCCATTTATGAACCCTATGACTCAGCTACACAACTGCCTCTTTGCCTAGCACTGCAACAAAAATTAGCAAAACAGCTCCTTCTATTCAAGATTTTACAGTCTCTTGGAAGGAATAAAACTGTTGAACTATGATTTAAAAGAAAAAGATAGTTACATGGTATCGTAAGGGAAGAACTAAGTGCTTTGAGGTTCGAAGGTTAGAGAAAGAATATTTTTCAGGGGAGAATCAGTGTAGCATTCATAACATGCTGCAAGTATAAATTCTGCAAATAGGAAGAAAATATAAAGGACATTCAAGACAGGAAAGAATATAGTTCTGATATTTTAAAGGTCTCAGTCAAATTTTACAAATCTTCTTATTCTTATTTTAAGGACCTTGAACTGTAGTAGATTTAGTACCACAGACACTCTGTTGGTGGGCAGTTTCAGTGCCTGGAGCAGTCTCAGATTTTATAATAGGTGACTAGCAGAAGGAAGAAAATAGTGAATGCTTCAGACAAATTATTTGTAAAACATACAACAAAAAATTACTCAGGGAGAAATAATAGCTCTTTCTGGACAAGCATTCACTGTTGCTGGCAGTGTAATATTTCTCATTTCTGTTAATGACTATGATTGACTCCCATTTCATTCTAATCTATCAGTTCTTAGTGATTTTTATTGACTTCTCTTTCCAACTTAAAACCTGCAGTTCATTAATCCACCCTCTTTCTTGATGATTCCCACTTGCCCAGCAAAATCCCAAACCTGCATCAATCTAAATGTCTGCCTCCTCCAATACCAGCCTTTGGCTGTTGAGAGACACTCACACAAATATTCCTCTTCATACCACAATAGAGGCCAGGGTATTTCCCCCAGTCAAGCTGTCAGTGATACCTATGCAGACCTCAAGAGCTGACTCTAACTGCATGTACTCACCCCCAGTAGACTATGCCTTTCCTTCACAGCAAAATGAAACAGCATTTTAACTCCTTCATTGCCAACATCAAGAAACTTACCTGTCCCCATCCTTATCTTCATATTGCAAAATAATTGTTCTTCCTGTTGAAAAACATATTGTGGTTTAGTGTTTAAGGCCTGATGTTGCTCATTTCTAACAAGCTCCCTTGGAAGGCCACTGCTGCTGGTCCAGAGATCAACTTCACTGTGATTCGCAATTCCTGGAACTCATTTTGTACATAAACACTCAGAACCTCTTTTCCAAACCTGCAACCTTTCCTCACTACTAGCTTTTTCCTTTCAGCATATTGATAAACGCATGTCCCTGATCTTTAAAGAAAAACAGGCCTCAAAAGTTGACTGAATGAATAAATTCCAAACCAATATGTCCTCTGGTTACTTAGCCCTGCATCTCACCTTCTCTTCAAAATGAGCCTTCCTGAATGTGTAATCAACATGCTTTTTTCCCCCCAAATCTCACTTTTAAAACAATAGAGGTCCAATTTTTTCCCCACAATGACATAGGAATTACTCTCACAGTGCCATTCAGGACCTGCTGGATGATAAACTCAATGGATGCTTTCAAACTTTGGTTTATTCAACATTCTAGTAGTATTGGACACCTTATTAAAACCTTACAAGCTTCTTCTTCACTGACTTCTATTCTATCATCCTACTCCTATTTCTGTAATCATTAATTCACAGCTTCCTTCCCAGGGTTCTATTTCTCTACTCATGACTTAAATGTTAGTTCCTTGGGATTCCTTCCTTAGTCATCTTCCTATTATATATTCTCTCTCTTCATGGGAATCCACTTTCATGAATTCAATCACTGTATTTCTCTTGAAGACTTCTAAAATGAAGCCTCAAGAGCAAATATTTCCCTTGAGATCTCAACCCTCATATTCGACTACTTAATTTAAGCTTTCCACTTGTAAGCCAGCGACATTTAAAATGTACTATCTCTATAACTAAACTCTAGGCTTTTCTCCTAAACTTGCCTCTTTTATATTTCTCTTCTCAAAAGATATCACCTGCTACTGAGTACATAAGCAAAAAACATGGGCACCATTTTATTTCCTTCCTCTTCCATAACTCTTATGTATCCAGATTCTATCAATTCTACTGCCTTCAGTGTCTCCCCAACCCATCCCCTCTTCTCCACTCCTACTGCCACTAGTTCAATGTGGTCCTTCCCCATCCCTTTCCAAAAGCAGCTGCTGCTCTTGCTCCCTCTAGTCTGGGTGCCTTCCACCCCCACCCCACAGAGCAACAGGAGTGATCTGGCTAAAGCATTGTTGACAGTCACAGTCCAACACTGTAAGGTATTTGAAGAGATTTATTCTGAGCCAAATATGAGTGACTCATGGCCTGAGACACAGTCCCAGGGGATTATGTGCCCAAAGTGGTCAGGCAGCAGCTCAGTTTTATGCAATTTGGGGATGCACAAGATATTAATCAACACATGTAAGGTGTACAGGGGTTCGGTCCAGAAAGGTGGGACAACTGGAAGACGGGGCTTCCTGGTCATAGGCAGATTCAAAGATTTTCTGATTGGCAATTGGTTGAAAGAGTTCTTACCTAAAGACCTTGAGTGTCTGGGTTAAGATAAGGGGTTATGGAGACCAAGGTTTTATCATACAGATGAAGCTTCCAGGTGGCAGGCTTCAGAGAGAATAGATTGTAATTGTTTTTTTAAAATTAGACTTAAAGAACCTGTTTTATTCAGTCTTAATGTCGCTATATTGATGTTAATGCTGGTCAGCTGTGCCTGGATTCCAAAAGGTAGGAAAGTAAAATGAGGCATGTCTAGACACCCCACTTCCCTTCATGGCCTGAACTAGTTTTTCAGGTTAACTTTGGAATGCCCTTGGCCACGGGTAAGGTCCATTAGTTGGCTGAGGGACTTAGAATTTTATTTTTGGTTTACAGCATAAACATGATACAAAAATTCTGCAGCGTCTCCTCAGTGCTTTCATAGTAAGATCCCTTCTACTCAGTATGGTACACAAGGTCTGCAGAACCTGGCCACAGCATCTTCTTTTCCTCCAGCCTCAATTCCCAAGACTCCCACTGGCACCTTAAGATCCCAGCTACATAAAATTGCTCACATTTATCCCTCCAATAGACCACAAGCCCATCTTTGCCCAGGCCACTAACTCATCTTGGACTCTTTCTACACCCACCACTACCATCCTGATTCTTCACCAAAATAGTTCCTTTTCAACCCACAAGACTCCAGTCTTTATATCCTCTAGGAAGCCTACCTCTTCCTCAGTTCAATTAAGTCGCATTTACATTCTTCTGTAACATCCTATTTCTAACTTTGTATTTGCCTCACTGTTTGTTACAGTGTAAGGCATCAACCAAAAATAAAATTCTAAGCCCCTCAATTGACTGAATGAACCCGCTTCTCAGCCAAGAATATTCCAAAGTAAGCCTGAAAAACTAGTTCAGGCCATGATGAGAAAAGTGGGGGGTTTGGCGGGGGGGGCAGACGTGCCTTGCTTGTAATCCCAGCACTTTGGGGGCCGAAGCGGGGTCGGGAGTTCAAGACCAGCCTGACTAACATGGAGAAACCCTATCTCTACTAAAAATACAAAATTAGCCAGGCATGATGGTGCATGCCTGTAATCCCAGCTACTCGGGAGGCTGAGACAGGAGAATTACTTGAACCCAGGAGGCAGAGGTTGCAGTGAGCCGAGATGGCGCCATTGCACTCCAGCCTGTGCAACAATAGCAAAACTCCATCTCAAAACAAAACAAACAAAACAAAACAAAAATTTAGGCACAACTGACAAGCACTCACATTAAAAGAGAGATCTTAAGACTGACAAAACAGACTCTTTGTAGCAATAAGATACCAAATTCCAGCCTTACTCTAGAATAGTATGACATGACAGATAGCAGGCCCTGAAAGAAACAGTATTTTACCTTAAAATATATTTCATTGACATACTTTGAAATGGCCCTGCAAAATTGTCTCTTGTAGGGAAAATCTACATTCTCTAAAGAATCCTCTTCCCTTTCCTGGTCTTTTCCTGATCCAGGAAAGATTTAACTAAGTTTGACATATTTAACTACTAAGTTTGGCACATGTCTGATAAAAGACATTTACCATATATTTTCTGAAGCCTAGAAGTTTTAGCTACATAACAAGAACCTTGGCTTCCACAACCCCTGCCCCCATCTTAACTACAAACATTTCTTTCTGCTGATTTTAACTATTCAGAAAGAGTATAACCCTTTCTACCAATTACCATCAGAAAATCTTTGAATCCACGTATGACCTGGAAGCTCCCTCCCCGACTTCAAGTGGTCCTGCCATTGCAGCCGAACAAATGTACACCTTCTATGTATTGATTGATGTCTGCTTGTAACTTCTATCCCTCTAATACGTATAAAATCAAGCTGTAATCCAACCACCTTGGGCATGTGTTCTCAGGACCTCTTGAGACTGTGCCTGGGGCCTTGGTCACTCACACTTGGGTCAGAAAAAATTCCTTTGAATATTTTAGAGTTTGATTCTTTTTCATCAATAAAGGCCATTGAGAGCTGGAAATACATCTTCTTATCACTTTATTTCCAGTATTTTGCTATCTCTGGCACATATGAAGCCATTAATACGTGTTTTTGAATAAACGAATAATTAACTATTCTTAATAGTTGACATCTGTCCATTGGCAATTTCTGGGAAGAGAACAGGTTTGGGGATATATTTGAGCTAAGAGAGGCAGTATTTCTCCTGATCTCTCTTGTCTCTACCATCCCCATTTCTAAATATTTCCTCTAAATTCAGGTAAAAGTTATTTGCATAGGCAAGAATAAAAACTAAGATTTCTAAACTCCCTGGAGGACATCCCCTAGTCTAATAATTGTACTTTATTTATTTGCTCGTTAGTGTATGAACTGTTTTCTTATTTTCAGAAAGCTCAATGGGCTTTTCAGAAATATTCAGTAATATTCTCATCATAGAAAATCTCAATCATTCTCCTACTTTGAAATAAATGTTGTTGTCTAAAGCCCATTTATGTTTACGATAAAAGGCAAAGGTTCCAATCTATAATCTCAATGATTACAAAAATGTACTCTCTCAGACAAAAGAGCGCCTCCAAGTGTGTTCACCAGCACACTCAGATGAGCACATCAAGTCTCAGCACATCAGCAATGCAGAGTTCCTCCACTACTAAAAATACAAATAAATTAGCCCAGCATGGTGGCGTGTGCCTGTAATCCCAGCTACTCAAGAGGCCGAGGCAGGAGAATCACTTGAACTTGGGAGGTGGAGGTTGCAGTGAGCGGAGCCCTCTAGCCTAGATGACAGAGCCCTCTAGCCTAGATGACAGAGCAAGACTCCATCTCAAAAAATAAATAAAGTTTCGTTTTGGAGGTTGTTTATTCTGCAGCAATTTAAGCTTGGGCCAAACTGATTGTTTTTCTGGCCTAAATTACATTGCGGACCTCAAGGAGAAAAACACAGTTGGCAAATTTACAGCCTTAAAGCAAAATTGCCTTAACTTGAGGGATTCCCTTAATATTGTTTCTTATAATTTCTCTTTTTGAGAACTTGCCTATTTCATGGGAATTTAGAAACATGAAGGGTCACAGACAGGAACTACTTCAAGCTAGAGTTACTCCCACCCAAAAAAATACCCTACAACAATATAATATCTTTTGATGTAAATTCCTTATGTGTTGGGTGCCACAGCCAAAGAAGAGTAGGAGCTAAAGTAACAGAGCTTGGTAATGTTGTTCATTTTTTATACACACTCTAATTCTGTCAACAAATCCAGCATACTACAATCTGAGGCCAGGAATCCATACCAGGAGGACTTCCAGTGAATACAAAATAATCTAATGATTTCTAAAATCAACTTCCTCACTTCCCTATTCCTCCAGTGTAACCCCTTAGTCTATCATTTCAACCACTCTCTTGTTAATAATATCTTCCACTCCTTTGCTCCTAGCATCCCAAATGCCTGCCAAAACCTCAAGCCTGAATTATAGCTAACAGTTGCAGTGCACACTACATGCTGACTATCCTCAGCACATTATGTGCACTGACTCTTTAGTAACTACAGCAACCCTACAGGAGCAGGGAGTCTTCTTACTGTTCCCAGTTCACAGATGAGGAAACAGTGCAGGGTGGAGGAGACAGAGGGCATAAGTGACATGCCTGAGGTCACACTGATATTAAATAATGACTATTTGCCTCAGACGCTGTATTCATCCGTTTACATGCTGCTGGTAAAGACATACCCGAGACTGGGTAATTTATAAAGAAAAAAAGGTTTGATGGACTCAGTTCCACATGGCTGGGGAGACCTCACAATCATGGCGGAAGGCACCTCTTCACAGGGTGGCAGGAGAGAGAATGAAAACCAAGCTAAAGGGGTTTCCCCTTACAAAAGCCATCAAATCTCGTGAGACTTATTCACTACTATGATAACAGTTTGCGGGAAACCACCCCCATGATTCAATTATCTCCCATCGGGTCCCTACCATAACACATGGGAATCATGGGAGCTACAATTCAAGATGAGATTTGGGTAGGGACACAGTCAAACCGTATCAGATGCTCCTCCACAATATTGCTGAGCTCTGATGGGAAAGACCACACTAGCCACCAAATTGATACTACTACAAATTATAGTAGTCTTCTTCATGGGACTGTCAACCCTACTCAAACAATGGTATTATGCGTCCCCAGGCAGTAGACTTTTTATTCTCCTCAATGACTGTCTCAACCATTTCCTTTTTTCAGCTTTTCTTCACCCTTAGCAGATTAGGGCCCCTCCTACTGCTCAGAGAAAATAGAAATTATCAGACAGAAATTATTTCAGCTCCTAGTGCCTATTACTATGGAAGAGGGCCCCCACGTTCCATCTAAGAACACAGAATTTCATGCCTTTCTGCTTTCTCAGGTACTCTAGTCTCCCTACCCATTCTCTTTTACATGCAACCTCTCTCTCCCACCAGATTGTTTCTCACAATCATGGCAGAAGGCACCTCTTCACAGGGTGGTAGGAGAGAATGAAAACCAAGCTAGGCCGGGGGCGGTGGCTCAAGCCTGTAATCCCAGCACTTTGGGAGGCCGAGACGGGCGGATCACGAGGTCAGGAGATCGAGACCATCCTGGCTAACCCGGTGAAATCCCGTCTCTACTAAAAAGACAAAAAACTAGCCAGGCGAGGTGGCAGGCGCCTGTAGTCCCAGCTACTCAGGAGGCTGAGGCAGGAGAACGGCGTTAACCCGGGAGGCAGAGCTTGCAGTGAGCTGAGATCCGGCCACTGCACTCCAGCCTGGGCGACAGAGCGAGACTCCGTCTCAAAAAAAAAAAAAAAAAAAAAAGAAAACCAAGCTAAAGGGGTTTCCCCCTATAAAAGCCATAAAATCTCGTGAGACTTATTCACTACCACGATAACAGTTTACGGGAAACTAGCATTTAAAGGTATTTCTCTTTCATTTTAACTATCCTCCCTCCGCACTGTCTCTTACAGCTACTGACTGCACTCCTTTCATTTCTGCAGCTTTTACTTCCCATCCATTTCTCAGTCTTCCCCAGCCTGGCCTTTGCCTTCGCCACTCCGCAGACATTGTGCTTGTCAAGCAAGGTCACCAAGGAGCTTGTCTCTGCCTTATCTCCACGCCCATCTGAGCTGCATTTGACACCTGCCCTCACACTCCTGCCAGAAACCTAACCTTTCCTTTGCTTCTCTGCTATCATGTATTGCTATTTTTTTCCTTCCTTTTTGAAATCTTTTTTGTCATCTTAGGTGGCTCCATCTCATCTGTCTTCCCCTAAATGACCATGTCGTCCTAGGCCCTCTTTCTTCTTGCAGGACATCAAATGCTCATTCACTCCCCTGGCTTCAATTACCATTCATTTGCCAGGGGTTCCACCTCTCTATGCCCAGCTCAGTCAGTTCTATTCCCCTATTCATCTCTGCTTAGATGATTCATGTGTATATCAATTCAGACTTTCTAACATTGACCTCATTCCCTTTTCTCCAAATCCTGCCCCTTCTCCAGCATTCCATATACTTGCTCAAATTAGAAACTTGAGGGGCATCTTCTACCTTATTCCACACACTCAATCTACCACCAACATGAGAGAATCATGCTGACTCTATTGCCTAACTATTGCTCACACCCACTCACTTCTCTCCCTTCTTCATGGCCACCACCCACCATTATCTTTGTCTGGACTACTGAAAAAATTGACTCAATTATTCTACTTCTAGCAACACAGCCCCTACCTCTGCATCAACTCATCATCCACATGCTTTAATATGGTTTTACAGTGTAATCTATGTAAAAAGTAAATTGGTTATGTCATTGGTAATCCTCTCATCTCAGCATCTCAAGTAGTTAAAACAACAGCTGTATGCCCAGCTAATTTAAAAAAAAAAAATTATAGAGACGAGGTCTAGTATGTTTCCCAGGCTTGTCTTGAATTCCTGGCCTCAAGCCATCCTCCAACCTCAGCCTCCCAAAGTGCTGGAATTATAGGTGTGAGCCACTGAGTTCAGCCTAATTTTCAATATCTACTTATACCACATCCATACAAGAAAGAAGCATGTTTGTCTTGTTGCAATTATATTTCCAGTGCCTGAAACAATGACTGGTACATGGTGGGTAGTTAATATTTGCTTATGGAGTTCTAAATTATCATTGTATTATGATTTAAAACAAACTAGCCTCATTATACAGTTTGTGGACTCTTATTTATACTGATCTTATTATTTCTGTTTGATAGTTATTAACTATCTACAGCCAGTTAGCTTATGCATTAAAGAAAATGCCACTTTGTTCCTTAATTTACCCACGGCATGTGTAATAATGTGTTACTATAAAAACCATGGAAATGTTAGCGGGTCATCTTTGGTAGTATGTTCCAATAATGAAATAACATACTCATCTTTTTTTAGTTATAAGGCATTTTGTGTCTTCGAACACAGAGAATAAAAATAGGAAGTTTTCTGCTTCATTGTGGTATGTGGGTGGGTGGGCACGTCTGTCTGTAGTAATGTTCCACTTTGTTGACAAGTATACTCCATGTCCCATGTCCCTTTCCCTGAGTGAGAACATGACTTCCATTCTGGTGTGTTACGCATATCAAGCATATCATTTTCATGAAGTAAAAATAGGTTTCAAATTTTTTCATCAAGGAACTAGGTGTTTTTCAAAGATGATACTAAATTAATCGTCAGAAGTAGAAGGTGTGTTATTTAAAGAAATTTTATGTTTTATATGAAAGTTAGACAAAACTGAGTAACACTATCTTTTTTTAACCTGTTTCAATCCCAAAGATAAATATATACTATTTTCTGTCCAGTGATAACTGGCTTGTTTTTTAGTAAGTGAGGTCATTAAAGCACCCAAAATGGTTCCGAATGCCAAGTTTCACACATGTCTCCTTCATTCTCAAGCTGTCATGTAGGCTAAAATCACACTTATCAAAGAAACACAATAATGACAGCTCAAAGGCTGATGCTGAGACTTGAAAGTAATTGAACCATTTAACCACCATTTACTTGCTCAGAATTTCTCCTCAGAAATGACCCTTTGCTAAAAGCCTATATTCTTGTAGCACAGTGAATTCATTGCCTTTTGGATAAGCTCCATCTATTTTGAAGCTTCTTCCAAAACACAGACTACGTTCTCTTCTTGGTTCCCGATGTTACGGTTTTCATCCAAGCACTGCCTTATTCTAAAGCAATGGTTCTCAAACTTTAGCCTGCGTCAGATTTATCTGGAATGTTTGTTAAAACGCAGACTGCTGGGCCCCATACCCAGTGTTGCTGATTCATTAGGTGTCTGATGGGGCTGGAGAATTTGCCCTTCAAAGATATCCCCACTGATACGGATGCAGTTGATCGAGTGCCCACACTTTGAAAACTCCTGTCGTAAAGAGATGCCCTTGTTCATTACACCTAGCATTCCTCCCTGCCAAATTGGATAAAAATCGGTTTCCTCTTGGCCACCTGTCATCTCATCCTTCCATAACTCTTCTAGGCTGGTGCTATTTGGTAGAAATACTATGTGAGCCACACATGTAATTTTTTGTGTCTAGTAGCCACATTTTTAAAAAAAGTAAAAATAAAGAGAAAAGAATAATTTTAAGAACACATTTGGCCAGGCGTGGTAGTTCATGCCTATAATTTCAGCACTTTGGGAGGCTAAGACAGGCCAATTGCTTGAATCCAGGAGTTCATGTTGCCTGAATTAACATGGTGAAATCTTGTCTCTACTAAAAATACAAAAAATAGCCAGATGTAGTGACACATGCCTAGAGTCCCAGCTACTCAGGAGGCTGAAGTGGGAGGATCACCTGAGCCTGGGAGATCAAGTAAGCCAAGTAAGCCAAGCTGCAGTAAGCCAAGATCATACCACAGCACTTCAGCCTGGGCAACCAAAGTAATACCCTATCTCAAAAAAAACTTTGTGTGTGTGTATATATATAATTTTATATATATAATTTTTCATATATATAATTTAATGTATATATCTAAACTTAATATATCCAAAATATTTTCAACATGTAATTTATATATAAAAAAATTAATGAGCTATTTTACATTGTTTTTGTCTTATGTTCAAAGACGCACTAAGTCTTTGAAATCTGATTTTTTTTAATTTTTAAAGGTCTGGGATACATGTACAGGCAGAATGTGCAGGTTTGTTACAAAGGTAAACATATGCCATAATGATTTGCTGCACCTATCAACCCATCACCTGGGTATTAAGCCCAGCATTCATTAGTTATTTTTTCTGATGCTCTCCCTCCCCCAGTGACACCCCCCAACAGGCCCCAGTGTGTGTTGTTCCCTTCCTTGTGTCCATGTGTTCTCATCGTTCAGCTCCCACTTGTAAGTAAGAACATGTGGTGTTTGATTTTCTGTTCCTGTGTTAGTTTGCTGAGGATAATGGCTTCCAGCTCCATCCATGTCCCTGCAAAAGGCATGATGTCATTCCATTTAATGACTGCATAGTATTCCATGGTGTATACGTACCACATTTTCTTTATCCAGTCTATCATTGATGGGCATTTAGGCTGATTCCCTATCTTTGCTATCCTGAATAGTGCTGCAATGAACATACACATGCATGTATCTTTGTAATATGATTTATATTCCTTTGGGTATATACCCAGTAATGGGATTGCTGGGCCAAATGGTATTTCTGGTTCTAAATCTTTGAGGAATCAGCACACCGTCTTCCACAGTGGTCAAACTAATTTACATTTCCACCAACAGAAGTAAAAGTGTTCCTATCTCACCAGCATCTTTTTAATAATTGCCTTTTAATAAATGACTTTTAATAATTGCCATTCTGACTGGCATGAGACGGTTGGTATCTCATTGTGGTTTTGACTTGCATTTCTTTAACTATCCGTGATGTTGAGCTTTTTTAAAATATGTTTGTTGATCATATGCGTATCGTCTTTTGAGAAGCGTCTGTTCACATCCTTTGCCCACTTTTTAATAGGGTTGGTTTTTCTGGTGAATTTAAGTTCCTTGTAGATTCTGGATATTAGACCTTTGTCCAATGAGTAGATTGCAAAAATTTTCTTCCACTCTGTAGGTTGCCTGTTTTCTCTGATGATAGTTTATTTTGCTGTACAGAAACTCTTTAGTTTAATTAGATCCTATTTGTCAATTTTGGCTTTTGTTGCAATTGCTTTCGATTATTTTGTCATGAAATCTTTGCCTATGCCTACATCCTGAATGGAATAGCCTAGATTTTCTTCTAGGATTTTTATGGTTTTGGGTTTTACATTTAAGTGTTTAATCCATCTTGAGTTAATTTTTCTATAGGTGTAAGGAAGGGGTCCAGTTTCAATTTTCTGCATATGGCTAGCCAATTCTTTCAGCACCATTTATTAAATAGGGAATCCTTTCCCCATTACTTGTTTTTGTAAGGCTTGTAAAAGATTGGGTGGTTATAAATGTGCAGTGTTATTTCTGAGTTCTCTATTCTGTTCCATTAACATCCCTCCATGTTAAAAATCTCAATAAACTAAGTATTGAAGGAACATACCTTAAAACAATAAAAGCCATTTATGACAAGCCCATAGCCAACATTATACTAAATGGGCAAAAGCTGGAAGCACTCCCCTTAAAAACCAGTACAAGACAAGGATGCCCTCTCCCACCACTCCTATACAACAGACAAGCAAAGAGTCAAATCATGAATGAACTCCCATTAACAATTGCTACAAAGAGAATAAAATACCTAGAAATACAGCTAACAAGGGAAGTGAAATGTCTTCAAGGAGGACTACAAAATACTGCTCAGAGAAATCAGAGAGGATGTGAACAAATGAAGAAACATTCCATGACCATGGATAGGAAGAATCAATATTGTGAAATGTCCATACTACCCAAAGTAATCTATAGATTCAATGCTATGCCCATTAAACAATCATTAACATGCTTCATAGAATTAGAAGAAACTATTTTAAAATTCATATGAAATCGTAACAGAGCTTGTATAGGGAAGGTAATCCTAAACAAAAAGAACAAAGCTGGAGGCATCACACTACTGGACTTCAAACCATACTACAAGGCTACAGTAACCAAAACAGCATGGTACTGGTACAAAAATTGATGTCTATTTTTTATATTCCCAGCACATCTCAGCTTAGGCCACATTTCAAATTCTCCATAGCCACACATGGTAGTGGCTACTGAATAGGCAGCACAGCACTAGAAATTTATTGTCAAAGAAACGGGGAGTATTGAAGCCTCTGTTTGGCCTGCCCTTTCCTGTGCCTTTCATCGCATTTCCCCTTCTAAGATGTGCCTGGTTGTCAAATACATTATCATTTTAATAATAGATTGTAAGGAAAGAAAGGAAGCACTACAACATTAAATGTATGCTTTGATTTAAAAATGCATGCCAATATCAGAATTTATTTTTGTGCACACAACCAAATATATGTCATGATGCCCTATTTTGGTGCAGTTTTTAACTTGCCTTTTATCCTGCCCCTTTATCCTACACATCTCCCTCATCAGTAGCCCCTTTCCCTAGCAAGACAGTCAGTGTTACCAACATTGTATTCATGCTTCTTTATTTTCCCTCCATCATCATATAATCCTATACAATTATGCACCAAAGTTTGTCTACATTTGTTTTACTAAAATAGGATCCTATTATACCCATTTATCTGTATAATCACTTTCTTATTCAACAATAACTCATGGAAATCCCTGCAAGTCAGCAGGAAGTTGTACTTCATTCTTTGTAATGACTGCAGAAGAGTCCGTGGAGAAGGGTACCATAATTCAATATTTCTGTGACTGGCAGGCGTTCACATTTTATCTCAGTTTTTTTAGCACTGAGGAAAAAAAACCTGCAAAACCACTCTACATAAATAGATGGAAAGATAGATATTTAGATAAATATCTTTGCCTACTCTTTTATTTAGCTTGCAACCTCTTTGTTTTGTTTTTATTATACTTTAAGTTCTAGGGTACATGTGCACAATGTGCAGGTTTGTTACATATGTATACATGTGCCATGTTGGTGTGCTGCACCCATTAACTCGCCATTTACATTAGGTATGTCTCCTAATGCTATCCCTCCCTCCTCGCCCCTCCCACAGTAGGCCCCGATGTGTGATGTTCCCCTTCCTGTGTCCAAGTGATCTCATTGTTCAATTCCCACCTATGAGTGAGAACATGCGGTGTTTGGTTTTCTGTTCTTGCGATATTGTTATCCCTTAACTTAGACTTTCTCCCATCACATCTGGGCCCTTTATTTTCAACCAATGACAGCACTTCCATTAGCAATCACAGCAAACCATTTTCATTTTCCTAATGACTCCCTCCTCAGTCAACAACTGAAACAGACCAATGTACCTCCCCTGACCCTACCTAATGATGTGCTATCTATTCAGACGTGTTCATTCGTCCTGCTTCTTGTACACAGCCTGAAGAAAATCCACATAGAAAAGATTTCACTGCTATGTGCCCTCTCACTTTGCAAAAGCTATTGGTGACATGAAGAAGATTCATTTCTTCACTGACGTCTTAAAAAAAATGTTTAATAAACATTAGAAATCAAAGGACCTGGATTCCATAAAGTAGTACAGACTGTAACTCAGGTAGTAACAATAAGTAGAATCATAATAGCAACAACTTAACATTTTTTGTGCCTTGCTATGTGACAGGAACTGTTCTAAGTGCTTTACATATGTGAATTCATTTGTTCCTTCAAAAAGGAAGGAAACTGTAAAGTAGGTTCTCTTATCACTTTATTATTATTCCCACTTTTTGGCTGCTGACATTGGGTTCATGCAGCCAGTAAATGGTAGGAGCAGAACTGAAACGTGGACAGCCTGGCTCCAGGGTCCTAATTGTATCTCTTTACTCCTATCTCTTTGAACCACAGTGTTCCCAGCTGTAAAATGGGTGTTACAGTAACGACACAACCTACTTTTAGGATTGCCAAGAAGAAATAGGACAATGATTTGAAAATCATTAAAAGATCTAACAAGGTGGGATTAGTCTTGTTTCAGCTTGGAAAGTTTGGCTGAGAGATTATTCCATCATTCAAAACAAAAACTAAGCAGATTAAATGTTGTAGACCACAGCAAATCAAACCATTTTTTGACCACAAACATCCTCCTGAAGGTGAGACTAGACAGCTACAGCTGGCAAACGTAGGACCCAAACTATGCCAGGTTCTCAGAGGCTGCGAATTTTCCTGAAATTAGAAGAAGAGCAGCCAACCTTTACTTCTATTGTGTAGCTTGACCGCGTCCTTCCTCTTCTCTTCACTCCAGCCCTTGCATTTTACTTAATTGGAACACCAGGCTATAAATCTTATATACTTAAGGGCCAGAAAACTCTCTGGAGCTCTCAGACTGAAATTTGTGTGGGAGTTCAGCAATATTGAATTTTCAAATAAAATGATTAACAGGCACCTTTAAGGCAGCCTTAGAGAAAACAGTATTTCCTGAATCTTGCCACCTTAATCTAAGGAAGCTTTTTGTTTTAGGTCTAATAAAAAGGGTTTGGAAGTAACATAGGGATGAGTGACTAAAAGCAGGTAGAGGCCCTCTATTCTTTGCTCTGGAAGCTCCCTCCAGCAACTGCAATCTCATCACTGCTCTCTACCCAGGCACCAAAAGGGCATCGGAGCATTATACTAGAAGTTTAAGGCACTTAGTACAATTTTAACTGCAATCAGCTCTAATGACTGGTTTTTAGAAACATTTTTTTCTAATATTTTAATAGTTGAAGATGGATACACCTGATCAGATATCCTATTTGATTTGTCAGAGCACAATAACATCTATCAGACTGCACGAAGCAGAGAAGAATTAAATTAGTGAAGAGAAAGGGCATAATCCAACTCAATTTAACCACAGACTAAAGCCTGCAATCCTACTATTTGCTGAAACAATGATTTAGATGCTCTGCCAAATAAATATAGGATGTTTATGGCTTTACACAATAGGAACCTGCCTCATTTATGCAGCAGAAAGATCATTTACAACCAATTTCTAGAAGACACTATGTGTCAATAATAAATTTTCAAATCAAGGCCAAAAATTGCTATACTCAAAAAGGAGAATTAGGCAATATGAAGTTGTTTCCAAGGAGAATTTTCAGAGACACCATACTAACTTAAAATCATAAAAGATCAAGAAAGTGGTCCTGACCAGCCTGGCTTTCCTAGTCTCTGGGAAGCAGGAGTCTCAGTTTTAAAAAGGATCTGGATCGACAAACAACAGAGCAGGGTATCTAGTACTGAAAGATCAGATCTCTGTAACAACCTGGCTGCCTTCCGAGATAATCACTAGAACCACATTGCCTTCCTGGCCATATGTGCTTCACAGGAGAAAATCCTGCTTTGCAGTTTTGAGAAGAGGTTGAATAGAGCTACTCGAGACGCTTATTTCTCTGCCCCACATGGGAATTTTGTAGCCCGACTTTCCTTTCCTATCATCCATTCACCCCTTTACACACACACACACACACACACACACACACACACAGAGAGAGAGAGAGAGAGAGAGAGAGAGAGAGAGAGAGAGAGAATTGAAACATCGTAGCCTTTTACCTCTACTACAGCAGCATCATCCCAGGTGCTATCAAAACTTGGAGGAAATGAAAAGTAGTTCTAACTCACAAAAAGATGGACTTCTGGGATGGAGCACAGAAAAAAAAATGGTGCTGTATCCCACCCCAGGCACTTACTAACTGTGTGACTTTGAGAAAGTCACTTGACATTTCTCTGTTTTATTGTCCCACCTGTAAAACAGAAAAAATAATACTCTGAGGAGAAAATAAGGCCATGTATAAAAAGCTCTTGAAAAGATTCTTCAAAATGTTACCCAAATTGCATGTTATCAGTTAGGTCTGGATTTTGTATGAGCTTCCTACAAGAGAAAACTGGGGAGTCAGGAATAGGAAAATATATGGTTATGAAGTAAATATCAGCATATAAAGAAATTCTCTCAAGTACTCAACCTGGGAAACAGAATGTGAGGGCTGAAATTTAAGCCCTCTTATTGTTTAGTTCTCTGCCCTTTAACAAGTCCCTTAATTTCTCTGAGCTTTACTTTCCTCACCTGTGAAATGAGATCATGATAACCACTTTTTAGCAATATAGTGAATATGTTCTATAAATATTAGTTTCCCACTCTGGATCCAGGACCTTGACTATGTGTCATTTTTATCTCCTCTGTGACTTGAAATGGTCCTGTTTGTTTTTGTGCATTTTGCCTGATTTACCCCCCATTTAAATGTCAACTCCCTGAAGGCAAAAACTCTTATTCATTGCTGCATCATGGCTGCTTCTAGAAGTCTTGTTTGGAATTAATGTTTATATTATTATATATTAGTCTGTTCTCACACTGCTAATAAAGACACACCTGAGACTGGGTAATATATAAAGGAAAGAGGTTTAATGGATTCACAGTTCTACATGGCTGGGGAGGCCTCACAATGATGGCAGAAGGTGAAAGACAAGCAAAGTCACGTTTTACATGGCAGCAGGCAAGAGAGCTTGGGTAGGGGAACTCCCTTTTACAAAACCATGAGATCCCATGAGATTTATTTGCTATTACAAGAACAGCACAGGAGAGACCCATTCCCATGATTTGATTACTTCCCATGGGGTCCCTTTCACAACAGGTGATTATGTTGCCGCCAGGCTTGGCTGTCTTGGCTATTCTGAATATTCTCTGGCTACAACTTCCTTTAATAAGTGTATTTTCTGCTTAAATTATCTAGGGTTGGTTTTGTTGGTTAATAGATAGGATCCTCCTCTTCTCCCAACAACCTGGTATCTTAATCCTATTGCATGTGACCCTGGTCTCCAAGGGACCCCAACTGTGTTGTCCTCCTAGAAATTACCTCCATCCTCCAGCCCTTTTCTTCTCCCTCCCCCAGGATCAAATTGCACATTTTCTAGGGGCTTTTCCCTTAGGACTTTACTCTTTATAAAGGATAATCTCATAAACTAATTCAAGCCAGTGTGCTAATTGCTGACACTAATTTGATATTACTCCAGCATTTCAGCAGATACTCCCAATGCCTCAAAGCAAAGGAGAAAGGAATGTATTTTCGTTACCATCATACATTTCCAGGGCCTGTGAGGGCTCTAGTCTTTGTCTGCAATCTTAAGAGCCCTGCATCCATCAAGGCAGCTCCCATCTATTTCATCCATGAGTGCTCTGTGGACCAATCATATACCAACCATGGTGCAGTTAATGAAATCAATGTCTCTATTTCATGGTAACACTCACACACACACACCCGTACGTAAAATCCTTCAGCAACTTCCCAATGCTTTATCATGGCCAACAAGGCCCCCAGTCTAGTGGATATGTCCAAAAGTATTTAACAATTGGCTAGAGGGAAAAATCCTAGTTTTAGCATTTTCTGATTTGGGTGACATAAAAACACCCACTATGGCCAGTTTCAAGCTATCAAAAAAGTGTCAATGACATTATAAGATTCCTGAAGAGTTAACTGTTTGCTCTTGCAAGCCAATATGAGACACCAGCTCCAGTACAAAACTGTCCCAACTTGTTTTCCTGGCCACTTCACTGAAATCATCATGCTATGCTATACTCATCACTTCAACCCCATTAGCCTTCTATAGCCACTCAATGGCTCCTCCTCTGCACTCCCACACACAGTCAGCCTTTCTGTAGTCTAAGTCAGGTTCTCGGCTACAACCTTCCACAGTTGTGTGATCCTCTCCTTTAGAGTACTTATTTCAGGCTATATGTTTACTCCCCTTAATGCAATCATGTGATGTTTAATGCTTAACATCATAAGTAAACACAGACTGGAAGAGGTGTAACCAGAGTAGCTATCAACTTCCTTTTCCATCGAGTTTTATGCACCTTTTATGGGGAAATTTCAGGGCTTACCAGGAAAAAGAAAACTGCTCAGCTCTTAATACCACAAATACGACAGAGACCCTTCAATTTTCTGCTGGTTTTGTAGAATCCTGGATGATTGAAACTGGAAAAGATCACTTCAAATGCTTGTTCTCTGATCACTAGACACACTGGAAGGTGCTTTATGGTCTATCTTGAGGAGGTTGAGGTGAGAAGATGGAATAAAAAGGGACTGAAAGGATAGAGCCCTGGATTCTCCACAGCCAAATCACCAGAACAACTCCGCTGTTATATATTCCTCATATTGTTCTTCCTTGTAAGATTTATTTTGAATGATTCCTACCATGGAAAAATGTTTACCAACCAGTTTTCATTTTATAGATGTGCAAAATATGTGCTCAGAGAAGAACAGAATATGGAAAATTATTATTATTATTTGAGATAGGGTCTCACTTTGTCACCTGAACTGGAATGCCGCAGCACGATCTTAATTCACTGTAGCCTCAACTTCCTGGGCTCGAGATCCTTCTGCCTCAACCTCCCAAGTAGCTGGGACTACCAAGGGTGCACCACTATGCCCAGCTAATTTTTTGTATTTTTCATAGAGATGGGGTTTTGCCATGTTGCCCAGGCTAGTCTCCCAAACTCCAGCCAAGCAATCTACCCAACTTGACCTCCCTAAATGCTGGGATTACAGATGTGAGCCACCATGCCCGGCAGGGAAAATTACTTATGTGTCTCGTTAAAAAAAAAAAAAAAAAAAAGGGGGGGGTTTTCATGTGTGATTATTCCTACCTTTTCCTCTTTGCTCCTAGCTCCAACTCCCAGTAAAAAATTCCGTTTCCAATTTTATCACGTTTTCAAAAACATGAATCCTGAGACTAGACCACATAGACTCCCATTTTTGTAGGGGTTAGAGAGCACTTGAGCTGATAAATCATAGAACCTCCACTTGAGCCAGGTCTCCTGAGTTATGGGCTACTTTCATTCCACTTTTTGGTTGGTCTACATCCCGTAGCAGTGAGAACTTCACAGCTGCCAAAAGGAAAGTCTAACTGCCCAAGCATCTTCTCCATGAGAAATTTCCTTTAGTTTTAAAATAAATTGTTTCCTGAAGACTATACAAAATACACAATATAAAACCAGTAAATCTGATACAGACCTGTAGAAAAACCAGTCTCACTTATTTCTAGCCACATCAAATTTCTTGTCTCAGTATCCAAACACAAAAACCAACTAGACTTCTAAATTCTGATCAGAAGCTCAGGATCTGGGCAAAGGAATACAGTAATGCACTCCTAGCTACCTGCCTCTTTTCCTGGGCAATTAGAAGCATCTTGAGGTTCAGAGAGATTTGAACTCATATCCCACTGATGCCACTCCCTGGACATGTAATTTCAGGAAGATTTATCTGTGAGGTTGAGTGTCCTGAAGGTAAGAACATGCACCTTTCTATGTGGTTTGTTGTAATAATTAAATGAGACAAATTTCTGGCCTGAAGTAAATGTTCAAGAAATTATCACCATGTGTTTTCATTCATTACCAAATACTCCTATACATTTAATACTAACCCTAGGCTTGACATATAAAGCCTGATTCATAAGTTCAGAAATTAAGTTCACTTCCAATATATATGTACTTTATATTATTTCATTCAGTTAAACAAATTTATACTTTCCTAATATTTGTCAGACACAGTAGTAGACCCGGACCATAAGAAATAACAAACCTTCAGTTCCTGTCTTCAAGGATCTAACTACTTAAACCATATCTGACAGATAATACCTATATTTTCTCTCATTCATTCTCTCTTTCATTCATATTCTCTCTTTCATTCATATTCATTCTCATTCTCTCTCTCTCTCTCTCTCTCTCTCTCTCTCTCTCTCTCCCTCCAGGGGCTCCCTCTATTGCCCAGGCTGGAGTGCACTGGCAAAACCTCAGGTCACTGCAGCCTCGACCTCCTGGGCTCAAGCAATCCTCCCCAGTCAGCCTCCCCAGTATTTGGGACAACAGGTGCACATCACCACTCCTGGCTTTCTGTTTTTGGTAGAGACAAGGTCTCACTATGTTGCCCAGGCTGGTCTCAAACTCCTGGGCTCAAGCAATCCTCCTGCCTCAGCCTCCTAAAGTGCTGGGATTACAAGTGTAAGCCACCACAGCTGGCCTACCTCCTATATTCTTAAAGATCACTAAAAGAGAAGACCACACCACATTGTTGGCAACTACTACATTCTGTTCTCAGTCCTCTGAAGAATTTACATGATGTGTAAGTGTGTTCAATTCATTGAGAATCAATATGTCTCCATTTCCTCCTATTCTAGGCTCCAGAAGGAGGAGAGAACAGTTGGTCACCATTTTTTACATAAAAAGCCTTCATTCTTTGAGAGTTATTGAGTTATTCCTCCATCTTCTCTTTCTAGATTAAATAATTCCAATCCCCTTAACCTTTTCTCAGAGGTCCCATTTGCCTGCCTTCACTTTAATCATTTTCATTGTTCCCCTCTGGAGTCTCTCCAAATCCTCTGCATTAAAATATGTTGCTTTGCCATTGAATTCACTCTAAGAAACGTATTCCCTTACATCTACCGAGACAAAAAGAAAGCAGTCCCCAAATACAAGGTAGACAATAGATAGAAGGATAGAGTTGCTATGTAAAGAACTCATGGTGGGCTCTCATATGCTCAAAGCAAATTTGCATTTACTGTCACCACTATTAAGGAAGAAGGGCTAAAACCAGAACCATTTTTAAATAATGCCAACCATTCTGCTTGACAATTATCTAAATTACTTTTAAGCAGATAAGACTATTAACAGCCAACTTGAGACTTCTGTAGTTACACCTAAGGTTCTCAGAAGGGTACTAATAAAAAATCACTGTACTACTAGAGCTAATGAGATCAAACAGGAATTTTTGATTCTGTAAAATACCTCTGGCTATCAGGTAGAGGTGAGAGCTTACCATATAATTTACAGAAGTGTCTTTGGTTAGGCCTGGCACGTGCAAAGGATCTTTCTTTGCAGTCTGTCAATCAATATACAGTCATTAGTATTTCTTGAGCTGAGAGTGCAGCAAATTCTAAACGACTCTGAAGAAATGATGTATAGAGGTTAGTCAAATGCACACTAACCATAGTTCGATACCAGCATATGCAGAAAGGGGTGGATATGAAAACCAGAGCTCTAGTCAAATATCCCTTCAGGATATGCATAGAGATTTGTAAGAACTCTCTTTTCACAAAGATCCCTCCCTGCCTGTCTCTCTTATTGTGCCACTGATATTATCCAGCCTCCTGTGAGCCAGTAGCATGTCTCTACACATACACATACACACACATGCTCACACAGTTAAGATTCTTCTGACTGTCAAATATCCAAATCTTCTCAAGAAGTTGGGAAAACTCTTACTGGATAATATCTTGCCTGGTTCAGGGACTTCTTTTAAAACCACTATTTAGAATTTTTTTTTTCCCACCAGGAAAAGTTAAAAGCACACAATTGGGGTAAAAAGACTTGGTTACAAGGGGACAGGTGGTAAGAGGAACCACTGCCTCCTCCAGTTTGATGCCAGGCAAACAGGTGGAAGTTCATTCTAGTATGATTTCTAAAGCTAGGTTAGCCCTGGCAAGACCCTGTTTGACCTACAACTGGTTGGGCTGAGAGGTGTCTGTCAACAAGGGCCCTAGGAGAATGAGCTACATTCTGGAAAAACCTCTCTGCCAAGTTCTCTGAAGACTCCCTCAGTTCTGGGTCCAGAACAAATTCATGGTTTGGTGTTGAATTTTCTCAGGGAGCTGTAGACCCAAAGGGAGTCCAATCTATCAAACAATGACTTAAATCCCAAGACCTATGGAATATTGTAGCCCTTAAATAATCAGCAGTAAGGATGGCCAGTGGCTTAGAATCATAGAATCAGAACAAGGCTGGGCATGGTGGCTCACGCCAGTAATTCCAGCACTTTGGGAGGCCAAGGCAGGTGGATCACCTGAGGTCAGGAATTCAAGACCAGTCTGCCCAACATGGTGAAACCTTGCCTCTACTAAAAATATAAAAAATTAGCCAGGTGTGGTGGCACATGCCTGTAGTCCCAGCTACTTGGGAGGCTGAGGCAGGAGAATCGCTTGAGTCCTGGAGGCGGAGGTTGCAGTGAGCTGACATTGTGCCACTGCACTCCAGCCTAGGTGACAGAGTGAGACTCCGTCTCAAAAAACAACAAAAAAAAAATGAACAAGAAGCACCCTCCTGGGCGAAGGCTGACTGCTTGCTAGCTACTTGTCAGAGCTGACCCTTATTCCCTCCTGCTCTGCGTGGCTCTTTATGCTTGAGCACATGCCAAGCGTTTGTGTTACAGAGTGAAGAAAGGCATAGGCACTCCACCACGGGTAAGTGTATGCACTGTTGAGGTCTGGGAGCTCTGAAACAATGGGCAATTAAAACCATAACATATTGAATAGCTTTGTGTTGAAAAGTATATGTTGTATAATTAATTATAATTTTATAAAAGCAAGACTCCAAATATGAAGTGGAACTACACATAGCCCCAAATTTCATTTATTTGATGTTAAAGACAGTCTTGCTTATCAAGGGGGTAAGAAGGTGAAAGTAGGGCACTTATGTTGATATGCATTGCCTTATTACTTTGTAGTGGTTATGGTGGGTGGCCAGTAATGCTGGGTTAATAAATCACTGGTAGACATAACTCAATGTTCTCTCTCTTTACCCAAATGTGTACTTCAGAGACCTAATACCAAATTGCGTCAAAGAAAGAACAATTCGTACCACCCTACTATAATCCACTGCACTTTGGGAAGCAATTTTTATTCCATTTGAATTTGGGAACTATAGTAATAACTAACACTGAACACTGGTATTCCTGCATTGGAAAGGTCAAAAAATGCAAGAAAATAAGGGGAAAGTAAGAGAAAGGAGGGAAAGACAGACAAGAATTTTTTAAAACCTGAAATGGGTGAATTTTTAAAACATTCATCTATAATGAGCAGGGGACATTTTCAATAAGGCTTTTGAATGTCAAAAAGTAAAATAAAATTCCTGCTGACTTTCAAAAGCCCACTATTTTGGGTCATTCTTTAAAAAAAAAAAGAGAGAGAGAGAGAGAGATAGCCAGCAGATTAAAGGAAGTCCATTTATAAAAATCAAATGAAACTCTAACAAAGCTTGTTCAGGACATGAATAAATCATCTGGTCATGAATTATTCATTGTTATCAAGAAACAAGCTGGGGATTCCAGGAACTGTGCTGGGGAGGCACTGAAACTGGGGAACGGGCGAGTTTATTGTCTCAAACCCACCACAGGAAGGGAGAGGACAGGCCACGGGTGCCACCGTCTGAGGCAGACCGTGTCAGCACTCCCTCATGTTTCAGAGCATACATTGGCAGCCTTTACATCCCAGGGACAAAACAAATAGAGTTTGACCCACAGAACCTAAATTTAGAAAACAGCATGTACTCAGGAAGCAGACAATACAATTTTTTTTGAAGATTGTCTCTTTTTATTTAAGTTCATGATATAAATGGGAAATATGAGCTGTGTGCAAAAGGTAGCAGAATTTCAAGGAGATGGCTAGAAAATTCCTTGATAAGTCAGTAGTCTGACCTACTCATTCATGGCTTTGGGGCTTGGATTTGGATGGTGGGGAGAAAGGGAGCCTTGCAGATTTAATCAACTAATCAATGTATCTGTGTGTTCCAGGTCCAAACTGCTTTGCAGGAACTACAATAATTCCAGCTGGCATTGAAGTGAAAGTGGACGAATGTAACATCTGTCACTGTCACAACGGGGACTGGTGGAAGCCTGCTCAGTGTTCAAAACGTGAATGCCAAGGCAAGCAGACTGTGTAGGACAAACTTCCAACCAATGACAAGTTCTTAGGAAAGGATGCTATGGCTTCAACACTGCACATGTTTAACACAAAACAAAACAAACTCCTGCCAGCTACAACAGGGTCACCAGCAAAACCTTCTAGGGTTGACAAAAGTGAATATTTTACTAAGAGGAAATTTCTCTCTTTCTCTCTTGCTATATAAAATATATATAGTATATAGCTATCTAAATCGCTTTTGTATTTACCAATGCTTGATGGTGACTTGACGAACGGATTTCTGGAACAAAAAGAAAGAAATAGCCTTGCACAGGCTCCTTCCCTGGTGATGCCTCTGACCTACCAGCTCACTGTCCCCTGGTTTACTTCATTTTTACTCTTCTGTACATCATACATGGCATTGTTCTCCTGTAGTATTTTTTTCTTTTCACTTGTAGAGTCTAAGGGGCTAGATTTGACTGCACAGTAAAGTTTTGAGTTGTGTCAAAAACGGTTTGGTGAAGGAATGTCAGGGGAAAGATCTTTCCCGAGCTGGGAGACACAAAAGCATCCAGTCAATTGCTCCCCTAGGGTGAATCATGCCCTGTAGACTAAGGAAAGGGGGGTGGGCACATAGACGGACCTATTGCTGGACAGGGTTGGGAACAAGTACTTTGTCCATTACGTGGGGGCTCACAATTCTTACAAACCACACATTTCACATGGAAAACCTTGAAACTGCCAATCAAAATCTATTATGTAAAGAACACCATGAGCTTAACTAAAGAATCCAAAGAGAGACAGATCTTTAAAATTGTAGCATTAATCATCAGACTTTTTCATGATGTGAAATTTGAGTTTGGTTTGTAACTAAACACACTCTAAACTCACTCTGTCATCGGGCAATATAAATACCAGAACCAGGGTGAGAAACCCCACTGTGAATCCAAATCCTTCTGAACATCTCTGGCTTTTGAGTTCAGATTTGGCTAAAAGTCAGTAGTACACACTGGCAGTTTTTGTAGTTCAGGACTGTATTTGCCATGTTGTAGTAACAACCACTCAGCCCTACGTCTGAAACACAGATTCAGGACACTCTTTCCACCTCAAGTGCTGATTAAAATTAAAGATTAGGGTAGAGTGAGTCTTGCACAATACAATTCCATTTGTTGAACATTTTTTAAAATGTATATATTAGATACTGAAAAATTAAAATGAACCTTTGAAGAGTCTCCAGGTTGCCCTGGTAATGCTGCTAGTATAGTAACAGAAAAAATACACAGGGTATCTGATGCCACCTCAATTCAAGTGCAAAATTAACAATTCTGAAACCACATGGCATGGTTAGTCGCTTATTCCATGCTCCTGTCCTAAAATCCCTGGCACAGATCTGATAGGGTCCTTGAAGAGACTTTAAGGTTGTCTTTATTATCAATGTTCTTTCTTTTTCTGCTCCCCCAACCTGGGCTTTGCCATAGCTCCTGTGGAGTGCCATATTCTAGAGCAAGGCGTCTCAATCTTAGTAGGATTGACATTTGGGGCCAGATCATTATCTGTTGGTGGGGGCTGTCCTATGTGTTTTTAGGATGTTTAGCAGCATCTCTGGCTTCTATCCACTAGGTGCCAGTAGCAACATCCCAGCGGTGGGTGACAACCAAATGTCTCCAGACATTGCCTAATGTCCTTAAGGAGTGGGAGTGAGGGGCATAATTTCACCTGGTTGAGAACCAGTGGCCTAGAATAATCAGTATATAGTGGTTTCTGCCAGGGAACACACTAGGCAAGCTCTAGCAGCACGTGTGGCTTTTGTGAGCTTCTGATCCCTTTGGAACATATACAGTCAGCATTCCCAAGGGCTCAGTCTTCTCCATAGAGAGTGAGGCTTCTAATGCTATAGGCCCACCCTCAGGAAACATACTTTTTCAGTCTTGTCAACTGGTTTTTCATTTAAAATTGTCAGCCTCCCTTCCGTGGAAGCATCTCCTGTCATCAAGAAAGAGTTGTCATTTCCAAAATTAATGTGCCGACGAGTTGGACCTGATATTTTTACGCACACTGTGCTTGTGTTATGATACAAATAGCCATGCCGGCACCATCCTGAGGAAGAACATCAAGCCACCTTCCCTTAGAACACCAATTTGCAGCAAGGTTGGTGCCTTTCAGTTGCCACCATGGATACATCATATAGACAGTCATGAATCATTCATGAGCAATGCTGCATGATTTATGTCTGCACTCAAAAGTAAAGGCATTCCACACTTCAGCTTGTGTCTAGACAGAGATGTATTATAGAGCTTTCTTTGCCCTGAGGTTGCCTGTAGCCAACTTCAAAAATCCACACTCTTGGAAAGAAATAATAATAATAAATGACAGGAATAAGGTTTGAAACTCAGAAAATATCATTAATAGAGCCATGCAGCATAGTACCTTATCTATTATTAAGGAGTTACTATGTCCTTTTTTAGAAAACAGAAAGAGTGCAACTGGGAAGTTGAAGTGCAGAAATTTTGCATCAAAGTATTGGCACAGTGAGAGTCACAGCAAGAATTTACTAGAATGGAATGGGCCATCCATTAAGGATCTCTCTTCAGAGAGTTTGCAGAAAGCAGGCTGTTCTGTGGTCTCTGATAACCAGCTAGAGAGAGAGATTTTTATTGTCGGTTTTGTTGTTGTTGGATTTTCTTTTTCTCAAAGTTTCACTACAAGCTGTTTCCTTTAAGATTTTGTAGCACTGACATTTTTCCCCCTTTAGGGAGAGATGAACCTATACTGTGACAATTTCTCATAAACTGATAAACATTTACAACTTCCTTCTACCCAGGTCATTGAGAAAGTCTTTCCAGACTCTGAACAAGAGAGCTCTGGTCTCATCTGTTGTTTGTTTCTTGTGAAGTCTTTGTTTGCAGCCACACTGTCACCTCTGTACTCCTATTTCTCCTCCACCTTTGGTTCTCGGCTTTAATGATAGCTATGTTAAAATAAGGGATCAACATCTTGTTTGTCAGCTGATGCCTATTAAAACGATTCAGTTTCTAAAATCTTTGAAAATGGTGTGCCTGAAAACTAGTGAGAAAAAAAAAAAAAACCTGAACACTAAACTGTAAAAGGGGATTCTAGCAACAATATTTCATGTGTAAAAGAATATATTATTAAAAAAAATTATTTTGTTAAATATAAAGTGTGTTAACCAGCAAACATTGTTTGTGGTATATTTTCCTTCCCACATTTCTCCCTTCTCCCTACCCTCATTATTTAATGACTACTTCTTGGTTACTTCTATCATCTAGAAAGTACATGTGTCATTAGAGCTGTATTCAATTAGAATGAAGAATTAGCTTTTGCATTTGCCTGCACACATTTTCATTTTTCATAATGCAAGGCATTGCTGACTTGGGGATCCGAGAGGAGGCTCAAATAAGCCAGCAGTGAGAGGGTAAGCGATAGTAAAATTCTTTTCCTGACCCCAGATCCATATACTATGCTAATGATAATCTATAATTATTGAGTGCTGGCTCTGAGCCAGGCCCAATGCTAAGCTCTGGGCCCACAGGATTGTATTCAATCCATACAGCACACCTATGAGAGAGGAACTCTTGTCATCTCTGCTTTGTTCTTGAGGAAACCAGAATATAAAACAGCTAAATGCTTTGCCCAAAGTCACAGGCCAGTAAGTAGCAAAGCAGGAAATTTTATTCTAAAAGTTTTCAAACATATATAAAAATAAAGAAAATAATATAAAGAACCTCCATTTACCCAATGCCCAGATTCAACTGTGATCAAGATTTTGTGAATATTTTTAACAATCCAACAAATGTTTATTAAATAACCAATGCTACTACCTACAGTTCATTTAACACTTATATGCCAGAGACTATGAATTGAAATTTACTCGTATCATCACACTTAATTCTCATGCAACCCCTTTAAAGAGGTAATGTTATTCCTAAATTACAAATCAAGAATCTAATAAGTTTGCATATAAAAGTGAGATCATGCAGTATTTTTCATTCTGGTGTGACTTATTTCACTTAACATAATGCCCTCCATATAATACTTCATTTTTTCTTTATCCCCCTTAAGTCTTTTTTTTTTTTTTTTTTTTTTGAGACAGGGTCTCACTCAGTCACACAGGCTGGAGTACAGCAGTGCAATTACAGCTCACTGCAGCCTTGACCTCCCTGGCTCAGATAACCCTCCCACTTCAGCCTCTCAAGTAGCTAGGACTACAGACGTATCAGGCCTGGTTAATTTTTTTGTAGAGATAGGGTTTTGCATGTTGCCCAGGCTGATCTCAAGGGCTCAATAAATCTGCTTGCTGTGGCCTCCCAATGTGCCGGGATTACAAGTGTGAGCTACTGTGCCCAACCCTTCTTTTTTTAAGCAAATATCAAGCATCATATGATCTTATCCCTACAAGTTGCAGTAATCATCTAAGAAGAGTGACATTTTCTTACAAGACCATACTGTTACACATTATTTTATTAAACCTAACAAAATTAATTCTTAGTATCACTTAATATTTAATCTCTATTAAAACTTCTTAGGTTTTCTAAAATATGAGAAAGAGATGTTTGCATGATTCAAACAGTCCATAACTTTGGATGTGGTTGTTTTGCCTCCTAAGTTCAGCTATGAATTCTGACAGTCCTTAGTTTATTGTTCTTCGAGGGTGTGTGTTTCTTAAAGCTCCATGTTAAACTTCTTTCTGGACTGAGCAGGGAAACAGCAGGGCAAGAGGCTTTCTACCATTGACCTCCAAGGGTCAAAGAGCCCTGGAGCAAGAATTGTTGCTGATGACCAGAACACAGAAGACAGTGGCTTTGATATGTATGTAAGTTTCCTTAGGGACTAAGAGTAAATTGTTATTTTTCTTCTCCTTGAGACAAACAAATTGCTTAATGCAGAGCAAAACTGAGCAACATTTTATGAATTGCCATCATCTTCTGCATTGTTGGAGGAAGGAAAACAAGGGCAACCACTAAGAAAACATCAGCATGGCATCCCCACACACAAGAATACACACCCCAGCTCCACTACCATTTTCTTAAAACAAGATTAGGCTTTCTTTCATGTCAAACTAGAGAGAAATTCTCTACTCTGTATGTCCATTGTACAGGACTGCTTACAGTTCAATTCAGATTCAAGTCTCATGGAGAGGATACCTCAAAGTCTAGAGGAGAAAGCTATGAACTGAGACAGAGTCCTGGGTTTGTTACTTTAGGTTTTATGTTGGGAATATTACTCTTTTAAAGAAATGTTTTTTTATGATTTTGAAAGACAAAATGCTATCTCTGAGCCAGCAATCTCACCTATACCTTATCAAATACATAAGGGATTTATACCTTAAATTGGGGTGACACCATTATCAGTGAGCCTCAAACTGTACTGTCTAGTATGAATACTTGATTCTCCCTAGTCAACCTTGTACACCCAGAAGGCACATTGTTCTTTTGATGAAACAAAACAGCTAGTACCATACTATCTTTCATAAGTTAAGAGTTAAATAGATTGAGTTGAATGAATTTCTTTCACTTAATTTTAGAAACTCAAAATTTGCTTTACATTCCAAGTATTTTCAGTTGTGGTAATGACATGATGGCTTTCTTTCTTAATTCTTTAAAATCTTGAACTCCTGTTCTTTGAAGCCCAAACTCCAATTTCAATAATCCCAGTACTCACATTACAACCTGGTTTTTGAGTAGGGATACTTTCAAAAAACTACATTTCTAGAATTAAGTTTTAGTTTTAAAACCTCCTAAATAATTATGTGAGGTAGGCAGGGTTGGAGAAGAATTTGGATATCAAGTTCAGAGACCATTTATTGAGCCCCTTCTGAGTGTCAGACACTGTACTGGTTACTTCACACAAGACAGTAATTTGCATTCATTAGTCAAGCATCCTCACAACCACCGTGAAATTATGAACTGGTAATCCCATTTTGCAGACTTCAACACTGAAGTTCACAGAGGTTTTTTGGTTTTCTCAGGCTTCCATGATTAGAAAAAGGCAGAACCAGCTTTTATATCAGAGGGTTGTAAGTATTAAACAGAATACTACCCATAAAGTAGCTTAGAATAGGGCCTAGCACAAGAAGCTATCATTAAGATTTATATTATCAGAAAGGAGACCTCACGGATAAGGTGATACTGGATTTGGATCTTATCAGTTAGATACAAGTTGGGCAGGTATTTAAGAGAATATTATAGAGCAACAAAAAATGAATAGAATATAGGGTATTTGGAGTGTAAGCAGCAGTCAGGTGTGCTTAGTGTGTAAGGCTAGAGATGGGGGCATACAGAGGGAGATTGGGTCTGGGAAGGAAACTCAATTGTTAAGACCTGGAAGATTATACCAAGAAAATCCAACTTGGTTTTCGTTGACACTATTGATTTAATCAACATCAAATAACAGGGTGACATGGCCATATTTGTATTGTAAAAACAAATCTGATAAGAGTGAATGATGCTTTGGGGCCTAGGGAGAGAGAGGTGGAGACACTGAGGGAAGTTGTCACAAAAGTCCAGGACGAAGAATGAGGGTCTCTTCTGGGAGTGGCAAGACTCAAACAGACCATAAAAGGACATTATGGAGGATCAACCACAAGAATTAAAAGTCACATTTTCTAGCCCAGGTGATTAGGACATTTATGCCAATAAAGCCGCCACCAAAAATATGCAACTTATGCTTTACCTAGGGGTGGCTCATGATATTTTAGGACAATATGCTGAAGATGCTGGCAATATATCAGATATTCAGAGTCAACCTCAGATGAAGTAGTCTTCGGGACAGCCCACCCTCTTACTATTTACCAACACTATTTGTATCTTGGTTTGAGTAAAATCAATTTTAATAGCCAAAGTTTACCACTGGTCATATTTTTTTCAAGGTATTTTTGAAATGGAGGTCAAATGTGGAATAGCGAGAATAACCGAATTCTTTCACTGGTATGTGGCAAATATTAACCTCACATGATAGTGAAACAATTTATCTGCACATTGTGACACAAACTGCTTATAAGTTTCCAGCACCTCTTTCCTCATTTGCCCCTTCAAAATACAAAATGTTGGTTTCTCATATTGTTGCTCACCAGAATTCCGGAAAATCAAAAAAATACGTATTTAGTTGTTCACTGTGACCTTCTGTTTTTCGTTTTTTTTCCCCCAGAATATATAGAGTTAAATGACAACTGAGGTCCTGGGAAAGCCTTTCAACTTGAGATTTTTAAGGTTGTTCACCCTTCTCCCGTTATATATTTCTTTGCCTTTGTTTTTTTTTTTTTTTTTTTTTTTTGGTTGCATTCCCTTTTTAATTAATCACAACATTGGGTCAGCCAGACCCATTAACTGCATTTCTCATTTAGACCTTTCAGAGATGCAGTTGCAGATGCAATTTAATTTGTTGACCCATGATCGATAGCAATTAATAGCATCTCTTTAATCTTGTTGAAAGGTCTGTCTCTGGCTTCCAGTAGCCACCATCTCAAGGGAAAGGTATCCACACAGGCAGGTTATTTAGCTTCCAGACAATAGTTCCCCTCAACCACCTGCTTCTCTAGTGACTTAGTGTTTGTTTCATAAGTCACCATATTCTACGGTATTTTCGATTATTGCACAAAAGTTCATCCAGGTTCTGTTATGAGATAGCTCTGCTGCAAGCTCATCATGCACATGTTATGAACCAGGAACGCAGAAAAAAACTATAAAGCACTTAATTCAGAAAAAAATAGATTCAAGGTTTTAAAGTTAATAAAATAGTTAAGTTTCTGACACTTCTTCATGTTGTGTTGTAGCTAACCCAATTCCTACAATCAAATCGTTTTCACTTATCTGTCATATTAATAAAAAGATTTACTCAATAACTTTCCATCTAGGAAACTAAACTGTAGTTGAACTTAATTTCTTTTCCTGTGCTCAAGAAGCTTACGGTCTGATGGGGCACACAACAAGGCACGTCCACAATAACAGAGAGGGAGGCAAATGCTGTGTGTTAGATATGAACAGGTACGCTAGGAGCCTGTGAGACGGCTTTCTAGGAAATGGGATTTTTTATGAGTTTTAAAAGAGAAATAGATCAGGGTAAAAATGAATAAAGTGATCAATGCCCTTTGGCAGTTTATAAGGTGGAGTTTCTGCTGATAAAGCTCAACTCATGTAACTGCTCTATTTTGCTAATGATAAAATCCATTCAAATCAGTAAATATATGCCTCATAAAACAGGGGGCTTTGAGAAAATTCCAAGAAAAGCAAAGATGGGTCACCTCTATATTGTGAAGAAATCATGCATCTTGATGACAACCCTTCTTTTCTGCAGTCAGTTTACTGATTAGTGGAACCCCCTCCCCTCTATCCATTTCAGGTACCCACTACACTGCATTTCATCAGAAATTATCCTTGTATCTCTGTAAGAATTTGAGTAACGCCATCTGTCAATAGTAGTTGCTCTGTTGGCCTAATCTATTGAAAGCCTACTTGGTACCAGGCTCAACTGTAGAACTGAAGGCTGTTCCACTGGTAAAGCATCAGTAAACAAGAGATATATTTTTGAGCAAGAATCCCTTTCCAAGTTTATGGAAATAGCTATATGAGGATGACCATGTGCTCTGGCAACTCACAAGCCCAGTCTTGAAACCAGTTGTCAAGAAGTTTCCTGTGTTACAATTTTACAAACAGATAGTAAAAGGATACTACAAAATATCTTGTGGATAAATTGAGGTTATGGGCTATAAAAAAATATGACATAATTTGTAAATTATAAGTATAAAAATGTCTGAGGTACTTGTGTGTACATTTGTGTCTGTGTAAATAGTATAGGTCTATATAGCTATAGAAATGTAAAAAGGTATGAACGTTATGGCGGACTGATGGCTGTGTCATTAAGATCAAATATTCACTATGTTTCCATCTGCCTAGTATACTCTTCTCTTTTGTACCTAAAAATTGCAGGCCTGTTTAGCCTAGCGTAAATTTACCCCATCTTTGCCTTGCTCGAGGCACTTTATTAGTTCTGCTTCTTCATACATTTAATTTCCCATCCCTAATCATTTGTGGCTCATGTGGTTCATCGATTTCAGAGGGAGGCTGAATATGAGGGAAGGAAAGTTGCAGAGGGGAATGAAAATCAAACTGCCATGAAACCTAAAATCATTGCAGTGGCAATGAAATAGATGTATTAAAAGAAAATATTTCTTATTAAATGTTCAAATATTAACATAAGCATATAGTTGGGATTTTTGCTTTTTTTTTTTTTTTTTTTTTTTTTTTTTTTTTTTTTTGCAATTAGACAGTTATTTCTGCATAAGAGGGCGTAGCTTCCATTTACCTGCTATGTTTATTATCTGATGTGGCCTTGTAAGGCACTACTTCTATAAGATAAAGCAAATAACTTCCCTGGGTATCCAGGTCTGCACACTTAACCTGCACTTGGAGGGTAATATTATCCAAGCCACTCTGTTTATGTAAGGCACACTCGTATCCTACTGACTGGGCTGCTTTCAGTTTCCCCAGAAAACCTAACAAAGTTCCAGGAGGTTCTCAACCATCAGTTGCCTGTTTCTCAGCCTGAAAAGCATCCTGCTCTCAGGAATGTTAACTTTAATTGCCTGAGTTTGCTTTAGATATCCACCTGCACCTTCTGGTTCATGAGTTATTGAGCACTATGCAAGGAACACTTTGGATATACATAGTATAAAAGGTACCACCCATAAATAGGAACAGAGTCAGTGTCCTATTTCTCCTCCCATTCCTCCAGTACAGTGACTTACAGCAGCAGCCAGGCCACTGGCTACCAAGACTCCAGAGTCAGGAGCCTGTAATAGCTTCGGTAGAATATCACAACTGGGTCTTTACTTTTTAAAAAACCTTCTTGGAATCAACTGTTCTCCAATGAGCAGGGAGGTCAGGCTCACAGCAGCAAACCTGTAAAATGATGCATCTGAAAAAGCATAAAGTAACTTAAAAATGGGGGAGGTGCACAGAATTATATTTCGCAACACCAATGGAGCATGCAATGATACATTTCCTTTCTTTGCACTTGCAGAAGTAAAACCGGAACATATATCTGTAATCACATATTCCATCCCATTGATTTTCACTTGCAGAAAATGGAAGGCTAGTCATCAAACTCATATGCCTATTGAAATGATGTCAACTCAGAAAAATACTCTTTGTTTACTGTATAATCTATATTTCAGAACATAAAAATCCACAGCTTGTAGGCTGGGTATACAGCACTATACTATTTTCTTTAGTTGACTTCTGGAGAAATAAGAGTATATTGGAAATGCATTATGTTTACATTGAAATACAACTAGAAATATTTTTTCTAACCTTCTCAGGTTCACAATGAAATATAGATTTTTAAAATTGGTTAATTTGAACAATTGCATACTCAGCATCACCAGAACTGAGGTTGAACTGAATAATCTGGCCCAAAGTAATTTAAGACCTGATTTATGTGTAAACTGGATCATTGTAAAGGTCCACTTCTTAATGGCTCTGTAGACATCACGAGAATCATGTGTTTAAGGCCAAATGCTTTCCTTCTTTATATAAAGGATTTATTCTAAGTGAACATCTTTTCATTTTATTGTCGCAAGAACATTTAATATGAGATCTACCCTCTTAAACAATTATGTGTATAATACAGTATTGTTGATTATAGGTACAATGATGTACAACAAATCCAAGAACTTGATCATCTTGCTTAACTGAAACTTTACGTCTGTTAATTAACTCCTCATTTCTCCCTCACCACACCACCCAACCTCGGAAACCATTCCGCTGTTTGACTATGAATTTGACTATTTTAGATACCTTACAGTATTTGAATATTACAGTATTTGTCTTTGTGTGACTGGCTAATTTCACCTAGCATAATATCCTCAACTTTCATTCATGCTCTCATGTTGTAGAATTTCCTTCCTTCTTAATGGCCAAATAATAGTCTATTATACGTATACACCACCTTTCCTTTATCTACTCATCTGTCAATGAACATTTAGGTTGCTTCTAACTTTTAGTTATTCTGAATGGGGTTGTAATGAACATGGGAATATATGAACATCTTTAACTTTTTACTTAGACTATAAAGTGTACATACTCTAAGTATATTTATAACATAAGGTGTATAGGGTATATCACTAGCACCTCAGAAGTTCCCATGTACTGTTTCCTAGGTAGTACCCTTACTGCCACCCTTACTCCCACCAAGAATGGCTGAACTTCCAGGAGCATAACTCACTTATGCCTGGTATGAAACTATGTAAATAGAATCATGCAGTGTGTATCTTTTGAACTTAGCATCTTCCATGCAACATTTTGTTTGTGAGATTTGCCCATATTTCTCTTTAGGAAAAAAAAATTGATTTCATTGACAGAGCTATACCCCGTTATTTCCTAGGTGAGGTATAATTAGTATTTTACAAAGTAAAATCTCACCCAAAGATCAGAGAATATGAAGAAATGGGGAGAAATCTCTGAACTTACACTTTCTTCTTCCAGAAATTTAGTAACACATTAATTTAGGAGTTTCCCAGACTCCTCCATTGGAAGCTGCTTCTAAGCAGGAGGTAAAGTTAAGCAGATGTGGGACCAGGTTTCTATTTTTGAAGAGGGCTTTGCCCTTCCTTGTATTATTTCATCACTTCTAGCTGAATTTGTTAATTATCATTTTCTCCTTTTACTCTTCAGTAAAGTCTTTCATTGGCCTAGAAAAAAAGCAAGACTCCCTGACAGGCAAGTTCAGAAAAATCAGACCTGAAATAGAGAGGGGAAAAAGCCTCATGGCAACCAGGGTGGGGTCATTGGAGACGAGAGGGACTCCGGAAGCATTTCCTGAGAACAGCTCCTCCTAGTGGGAATTGTGCACCCTAATCTCATCCTGAGTCATCTTGACCTTCCCCACCACCCACTCCTTCTCCTGGCCATCTCTTTTCTCAGCTCCCACCTTAGGGGGCAGCAGACTCACACCTGGACTGGGTCAGGTCTCTCATGTTGTTCTCCCATAGCCTTCTGGACTTCTCTTTTTAAAAACTCATCATTCCATAAGTAACTTTTTATGAAATAAAAGAGCTGTCCCTTCCGCCCCACTTTCAGTTGATGAGGCACTTAGTGTGCCTGGCACATAGATGTTCAACTAATATTTATTGAATGAGTGAATAAAGGAAAAAATTAAAATACTGTAGGCATCCTCAAGACACAAAATTTTTACTTCTGAACGTTTTCATTTGTTTTCTCCTTTGTGTTCTTATTTTAGGAGGGATATGTAAATTTCTCTAAATAAATGAATCTTTAGTGTCAAATAAATCCACTTTTTCCAAAAAAAATTTCTCATTTCCAAGAATATATGTATTACAGTTTTCTTAAATTAGAAGTCCAACTGCTCAGCATTTTGACCACCAAATGAATAGAAGGTCAGTAAAGCAAACACACTTGATCAGAAAGAGGCACATTATTCCCTCTCGGGCAAATGGATCAATGTAGACTGTCAAACTGACATTTTTATAAAGACTTGCAATGTGTGTATTTCTTCTCACATCTAGTAGATCCACTTAGAGGGAATCATTTGGCAGAGAGAGGAGATAATGATGTTGTATGTTTTACATTTGCATGTTTTATCTGAACCTACCCTTTTCTTCAGGAAAATTAGAGTTGTTGGCTTCATTTTTACTTCTGAGATTCTTAGAACATAAGGAAATTTATGAAAATGATCAAGAGAACATGTTAACGCCAAGTGTTTGGGCTTTCTTCTCCGATGATGCAGATGGCCGTCTGATGGGACCACTCTTTGCAATTGCAGATGACCAACATGACCAAATGATGGTCTGATCTGGCAGTTATATTAAGGTCAAATAAAATTTCATTCAGAGATTTTTTGGCAGTGGGAGTATTTCAAAACTGGTATGGGCTTTAGAGTGTATGAGTTACTTAATATGATGGAAATTAATTATCAGCAGTCTAAAAATAAAGGTATTTACATTCCTACTACTTCAAACTTATAGTACATGCTTTTATGTGCAAAAGTAAAAATTCTATAATCTTGGAAGTGCAACCAGTTCCCAGAAACTTGTAGCCATTATCACTTTGGTGTCTTTTCTTCAGGTTTTTTTTTTTTTTTAAACACTGCTTGCTCTTAAAATCTTTCATCCTATAAGTGATCCACAGTATATCCCAATTAAGAATTCTTTCTAGTTTTTTCCCATAGTCTACCCAATTATCCGAAACTCTCAGCCAAAGGAAAGGAAACCTTACGTAAAACTATTGAATGTGTTATTTTAGTCCAAAGATAACTTAACAAGCATTCCTAATCATTTGCCACATGGAAGGCACTGGGATTGATGTTGAGGGTACAAAGATGAATACAAAAGTCTTTTTATCAAAAATCTGATAATCCAATGGAGAGACACAAAGTATCAATAAACTTTCAACAGATGGAGGTTTGCATACGATGGGATGGAGCATAAAAGAATGTTAGTTCAAATTAGGTTTCAGAGAGGGCTTTCTGGAGAAAAAAAGATATACAGCTGAGCCTGAAGAGATGAACAAGCACTAACCAGATGCAGAGAGATCCAGCTGAGGGGCCACCAATAAAGACATGCAGCACAAATCAACATCTCGTGTGGGGATTCAGATGCACAACCACGGTACTGACAGACTGAGAGATGGCCGTAGGGAGAGGGGTGTAGATCAAGCCAGTAAGGACCCTGGGAGCACTGTTAAGAAATTACACTTTTGGGCTGGGCACAGTAGCTCACACCTGTAATCCCAGCACTTTGGGAGGCTAAGGCGGGCAGATCACGAGGTCAAGAGATCAAGGCCATGCTGGTCAACACGATGAAACCCTGTCTCTACTAAAAATACAAAAATTATCCAGGCTTGGTGGCGCTTGCCTGTAGTCCCAGCTACTCAGGAGGCTGAGACAAGAGAATTGCTTGAACCTGGGAGGCAGAGATGGCAGTGAGCCAAGATCATGCCGCTGCACTGCAGCCTGGTGACAGACCAAGCCACCATCTCAAAAAGAAAAAAGAAAGTACATTCTCATCTCTAAGTTATCAGGAAACCACTAAGTGTTTTTGAAAGGAGGAGCAGCATAGCCCAATGTGCACCTTGGAGAGAGGATTCTGGCTCTAGCTACACCATAAAATGTACCTGAGGCAAGTGATACTAAATGTAAGCAAGACTAGATGGTAGCTGTGCTCAAAACAAGACATAGTAAGAGCTGCCACTAGATAGGTTTTCACAGGGACAAAACAAAATGGACCTTTTATGCTAAATTTAAGCAATGAAATTATGAGGACTTGGAAGCTGAATAAAGGAATTAAAGGGAAGAAGCAGTGTAACTTGAGTGAGCTGTGAAATAGAAGGGAAGAATAGATTTGGATTTGTGTGAATATGATGAGTTGAGCTTTAGACATTGAGTGACAGCAAGATAGCTAAGTATCTCTCTCCAATAGTCCATTGGATATTTCAGTTTGAAGTTCAAGGCCAAGTTCAAGATAGGAATGCAAGTGAAGGAGTTTTAAGAACATAGATGACAGAAACATAAGCAGGTAAGATTGCGTAAGAACAGACTATAGACCTGGGATAATACCAAAACACACAGGAACAAGCCAAATGAAGACATGCTGTGACCAGGATCAGATTATACATAGTGCATAGCCATACGTTCTTCTATATTCTCTTCATGCTAAGAATCTTACTGTTTCCAATGGTGAAAATAGTGTTCATTAAGTCTTGTTCACCTATATTTAGAGAAGAAAAGTCAAAGGCTAATGACAGATTAATGATGAGCAACATTTAAGTAACCTAAGTGAAAATTGATTATCTCAGAAAGATTCAACAGAATGCTTTAGCATTACATATCAATGTAGATAAATACATATATTGCTGGATAAAGGGTATGTGAGTAATTTATTCTTACACAAATAAGTCTTACCTATACACACTGAAATGTTCATTTTTCAGTCCATTAGGTTCAATTTAATGCATATAGAACATGTCTAGAATCAACAGGACTTTGAAGGTTTCATTTTTAATTTCACTCAGATGAAAAATTCTGTATGCTGCTTGATAGTTCCAGCATTTAAGCAGCATCAGCAACAGGCCCCTCAGGAAGCATGAGGCCAAGGTTAAAGTGCTTCTAAGTCAAGACGCTCAGATACCCAAAGAACCAATTTTCGTTGTATTGCATGTCTCCTGGTATTTTATTGGCATGCCCAGAATCTGAGAGTGGAAGGGGTGCACTGGGACTAATTTCAGTTGCAGATATATAACTCCTGGCATTACATTTTCCCTAACTTTCACAAAATTCAAGGTTACTGCTTTGGCTTATTAGTCTTTAGCTAATTTTGTATTACGCGCTGGAAACAAAAGTAGAAATGCTGTCTCTCCCAAAATATAGAAATCAGTGTAATGCGAGATGTAGGTTCCAGTTTCTGCTGAATTTACAAGTACTTTCTAAAGAAGAAACAGCTTAAATGACTTTCATTCATGACTCAAGTCGTCATTGTGTATAAAGATGATACCCCTGATCCTCCTGGCCAAGTGGCATTCCCTTAGATTGATTCTTTATTGTAAATATAGATTTGCATATCTCCACCAGTGGCCATATCACCATTCATAGCCTTACCTGCTAAATGGCAGATTCGGAGTAGAACCAGAGTTGGGATAACTGTGAATGCAGTTTATGAGAGCTCACCCTGGCAGCAGATCAAACACAATGCAGAAAATGTACTCAGGGGAAAGAATCCTCCTATACTATGTTACCAGCCCACGTGCTTCACACCGGTCCTTCATGGACGCATCATCTCTGGTGATCCCTGCATTAGTCAGACTCAATAGCTTGCTGAACAACACTTTATACCCAATCATATACTCGTATAGCATTTTGCAATTTCAACATATTTTCACATATGCTATTTAATTTCATATTCTATAAACTCACTATAGTAACAAAGAGCTGTTATCATTGTTTATCTTATTAGGGGAACTGAAGCTCCAAAAGGTTACATAGCTAGCACAGAATGACGTAACACATGGTGGAATTTGTCTAGAAGCTAAGCACCTCCCAGCTTCTAGAGTAGCATTATCTTCACTCTACCCCAGGCATCCTGTAAAAAACAAAAAGATTACTGAGGTCTCACTCAGGCTAGAAATAGGGCCTAATGTCATGTAAAAAAACATTTTTTTGTAAAACAAACTTTGTCTTTGATATCCCTACCTTTTTCCCAGAGCCCTATTTCTGCTCCCATCTTTCTACCTTCCAGACCTGGATTTAGCATCCTCAGAAAGCCTCAGCACACTGAGAAGAGTCATTCCCATCTCTTCCTACTGGTACTCTGCAGACTCAAATATGATCTCCTCTCTGAATATTTTCCTTTTTCTCCTGGAATCACTTATTGTTTCCTCCTATAAGCTATCAGAGGATAGCTTTTTTTACACACATTTTAACAGCACTTATTACATTATGTTTGAATATTTCATCCTATCCATTTTTCCCCAGGAGTTTGAGCTCCTGAAAGACAAGTAGCCAATTTTCATCCTTGTATTAACCGTAGTACCTAGAAGAATCTCTGGCACATAAAAGATGTTCAATAAATGTTGGGTAAGTGGACCTGAAAACCTTTTGCCAAGTGTTGATGATAATGGGCCTGCTCCCTTCACAACAACAGATGCTTATAAATGTTAAGATATGCCATCAGGAAAAGGGAAATACTTGGCACAAAGTAATGAATTTCTCAAGATGAAATATCACAATGAATATAATTTGGGAATGTTAGGACAGTGCAATTTTATTGTTTCTCAAACTGTATCACATAGGAAAATTCCAAAATGAATTCAAATTACTTTAAGTCAAATATATATAGTGGACATTTGGCATTCATCAGCAATACTTCCAGAGTCCTCTATATATCCTTAAATTTGCTATTCCAGAACATTTTGCATGGATCTTGATTTTCTCCAAAATCACATTCTATTGAAGGTCACCTGTTTCCTTTTCCTTCTCAACCCATGTTTTGCCGCTAAATTTTTATAAACCCGTCTCTTATTTTATACACATACAAAAATTGTAGTTGTAAGCACTTAGTGATGTACAATAAAGACTGCTTGATTAAGAAGAACCACAGTCATATTGAGATGCACATGCTGGGAGCAGTAAAATTTCAGAGCCCTCTGGAGGTCACTTGGGAAAATTCAAAACCGCAAGTGTCAAATCTGCGAATGCAAAGAGTCTAATGGATACTAAGTGCTTATTATATGCAAGACATTGTGGTGAGTGCTGCAGAGAATTCAATATGCATAATTGTCTCTGTTCTAAACATTTTACTAATTAATCCAGTGCCTCTATCTCTGTCGTATCACCATTTTGTTGACATTTTATTTAATAGAACTTTCTATAGAAATAGCCTAAAGGCCTCCAGTCAAGATGGTGCCTTGAATTAATGCTGCAACCTTCTCTCTCTCTCTCACACACACACTCAAAATACTAATAGATTGGATACTTTTAAAAATTTTAACATAAATATTTTTCAATACATAAACATGTACAAGAGCTAGTAATACAACATAATAGACACAGAGGTGAGGGAAGGTTACTGCCACTGGATCAACCAGATTCCAGAATTGTTCATAGTATATATACAATATACACACACATACACATATATACATACGTATCTACACACATGCATATATTTTAATGGAGAACCTGTGCCAATCCCCAAGACATTGGCTTATATGAAACTATACTTGGCAGCAGGAGGGGAACTACAGAGAGCATAAACAGCCAGGCAAGCAGGATCCCAGCCAAGCTCAAAGGCTTATGATTGGGTCGGTACATTTTTCATTATCACCATGGGACACAAATGCAGAGGCATCAATATGAAGCCTGGTTCCAGATAGGAGACACTGAGTCTACGGACTATAGACAGGAAAGAATAAGTACAGAGAATTTGAGAAGGAATTGTCCAACTGAAATTTTAAGCATATGAAAAACAGAAAAACTAAGGAAAGTAAATTCAATCAGGAAATGCTAAAATGACTGTAAAGAAGAAATGTTTTAGGCCGGGCGCGGTGGTTCAAGCCTGTAATCCCAGCACTTTGGGAGGCCGAGACGGGCGGATCACGAGGTCAGGAGATCGAGACCATCCTAGCTAA
>NW_016817730.1:1002237-1044192 GCF_001698545.2 Rhinopithecus bieti
TATATATATATGTAAAATTCCAATGAAAATCCTGGTATCTTGTTTTAGGAAACTTGATGGGTTGATTCTAAAGGTATTTATGGAATAATAGCAAATACTTAGTAGTATTTTCAGTTGATCAGGCACCATTCTAAGAACTTTAAAAATAACAACTCTTTAATATCCACAATAACCTGAACTATAAAATAGGTTCCACTGTCATTTCCATTTTATACCTGAGAAAACAGGCACAGAGACAGTAAAAACTTACCCAGGGTCAGAAAAATAGTAATAAAAAAAATGAAGATTCTTCCCCAGTTTGCCTCCAGTGTCCCTGCCGTTGACGCCACTATGCCATTTTGTCAAGAGTACCAAATGATTCTGGTGAAGAACAAGAAAGGAAAAGGCGAACAGGGAGATATTTTTATCACTGTAACTTGAAATAGTGTGACATTGATGAATAAATAAGTAAATATGCCAGTGAAACAGATTGAAACACCTGTAAACCACTTACACATTTAATTTACGAGAGTGGAAACATTTTAGATCAATGAGAAATGAATTTCATAGAATAAGAGAAATAAATAGTGGAAAAAAATATACGTAAAGATGCTCAATGTAAATAGTAATCAGGGAAAGGTAAATTTAATTAAATGTAAATTTAACCATAAATTTGTCATCCCAAAGTAAGCAAAGTTGAACCAGCATGGGAAAGTTGATCATTCCCACCTCTTCCCAAGTCAGCATTGCCACATTAATGCTGTCGTGTTGGTAACTTGAAACTGGCCACGTGGGAAGATTTACGCAATGGAAATGGACAAATGCTACAAGTCAGGGTTGCTTTGCCTATTTACTAGTTCAGCAGCATGCACTAACTCAGAATGAGATATTGATTCATACCTATGAGTTACACACAAGCCGAAAACATTAGCAACAGCCAATGTTGACAAGAATATAAAGGACAAATTTCTTCCTCTGCTGGTAGGATTATAAAATAGAACTGCTCAAAACAATTTGGCATTATCTGTAAAACTGAAGGCATATTTATCCTATGACAGCAATTTCCCTGCCGGGCACATAGAGAACCTTCACGTGTAGGTAAAAGGAGACATACATAAGCATGTTCACAGCAAAGTTGACTGATGTGCTAGAAAGTCAGCAACATCCTAAGTGTCCATCAAGAGGAGAATGAATACATAAATGGAAATATGTTTATAGATTATATAGCAGTGAAAATGAATGAACTGGAATACATGTTAATTTAAATAAATCTCATGAATACATTGAGTGAAAAAAGCAAGTCATGGTATAATATGTAATGTATATACCTTTAGTATATAAATTTAAAACCTGGAAGCAGTGTTATATGCTTTATGGCTATATATTTATGTGTACACATGTATATATATGTCTGTGTTTGTGTAGATATAAAATATACAAAATGTTTTAAAATTACATCAGATAATCAAAAGCCTAAAGTGTGCAATACCAAAAATGTGGGAAAACGTTCATTCTCATACACTGCAAGTGAAAGTGTGATTTGGCATTACTTACTTCCAGATCAATTTGGTAATATTTACTGAAAATGGAGAAATGCCTACTCATAACCCATCAGTTTGGTTTCTACATATAATAACCTAAGGAAAACTCGCACACACACGCACAAAGGACAAGCTCAATAATTGCCACTGCAACATTACTTTGTGCAGAGTTATTTTTACTAGAGAATAAATGTCACAGGATACGACAGAGCAGTTAAAGTAGGCCAGCTAGATCTGTCTATCTATGTCCACTTGGATAAGGCTCAAAACTATGCTAGGTGAAAAGTTATAGACTTATATGTATCGTATGATACCATTTATTTTATTTTATACGAACACACGGAATACCACATTATTTATAGATAAATGTATATCTGAAAATATTAAAATAGGAACTGAATATAAACCAAATTAGTGTCTGTGTTTGCCTTTATGGAGGAGAAAACAGAATGATCTACAGACAGAAGCATAAGAGAAATATCTGTAAGCATTTATTTGAGAAAAAGATCTAAAGGAAATATACGTTAACACTTATTAAATTTAGGTGGTAGGCACATGGGTGCTTATAATATTTTGTGTGTGTAACACTGAAAATGTTCATATTTTCCTTTTAAGGAAAATAGTGTATTTCCCTTAGCTTCCTGGATTTGTTTTGGAAAAGTAAAACCAGTAAATTTGAAGTCAAACACAGGTTAAATCCAATCTCTTGCAGCAGGCAGCTGTGAGTCCACAGGCAAGCCTCCCGAGTTTTAGATGAGAAGGTAATAACCACCTTGCAGAGAAAGGGTGAATGAGATATCCTGAGGCACAAGGCTTAAGACACTGGCTTTCTGTATTAGTTTGCTAGGACTGCCATAACAATGCACCACACACTGTGGCTTAAACAACAGAAATGTTTTACCTCACAGTTCTGGAGGCTAGATCCAAAATTGAGGTTCCTTCCTGAAGGGTTGGTTCCTTCTGGGGGCCATATGGGAGAAGTCTGGTCCAGACCTCTCTCCTTGGTTTGCCCCTGGCTGTCTTCTGTCTCTTCACATCATCTTCCCAATGTGAGCAGCTGTGTGCGAACTTCTAAGTACGGTAGTCATGTCGTACTTAGAAGTCAAGTCAAGTTAAAACTTGAATTACCCTGTTTTAACTATAAAGGCTCAATCTCAAAATATGGTCCAATTTTGAGGTGCTAGGGGCTGGAATTCCAACATAGAATTTTGGGGAAAAACAATTCAATCCACAACACCTGAAGTGTTAAAGTCGATACTTAAAATACATTTTTTAAAAATTGCCTTTAAAGGTTAAACTCATCCTCAACTAAAAGTGACTTTAACTTACTGGTATTATCTAACTGGTCAAAAGTTCGTGGGCAGGTCTGAGAAATGGCAGAATTAGGTTACTGACTTCAACTCCTTCCTTTTCAGATATAATATAACACCTGTGTTGGTGAAGCCTGTGGCCAAAGGCTGGATCTGCTAGCTTCTCATTTGTTGCTCTACATCCAGTTTGCTCAGGTGGACAGAGGATAATGCTAATAAGCCCAAGATCCTACATTTGATTCCCATCAGAGCTAATTAGCTTCACTCATTCCTACACACAGACTGCTCTTAGCTGATATCTGCTGACCCAGGGAACAACTGAAGCCAATGAAAAAACAGGGTACTGGCTATTCAAAAGACATGACTTCTATTTTGAGTCCCAGAAATTGTCATCTAAGAGCAGGAAAGAGGCAATGGAAGGCTACCTTTATCCCAGTTCAAACAGCCCTTATCATGTTATTCCAGACTTCCATGACCAGGTGATTAACACTTAAAAAAATAAAAATCTTAACAGACTCAGTCAACACAAAACCAAAGAAAAGGAAGGGTAAACTCAAAAGATATGAATATATCACAGCCTGGGGTTACAATAATCTTCTCATGTGAACCCTTTTTTTTTTTCCACCTAATTAAATCAACATTATTATTAAAATAGTACCAAATAGGTTTCCAGTGAATAATCATGACACTAGTGTCTCCTTATCTGAAGTTTCACTTTTCACAATTCTAGTTACCCATGGTCAACGCAGTTCAAAAATGTTAAATGGGAAATTCCAGATACAAACGATTCACAAATTTTAAATTGCATGCCACTGTGAGTAGCTTGATGCAACCTTCCATGAGCCTGTTCTGTCCCATTTGGAATGTGAGTCATCCTTTGTCCAACGTCTCCCTGCTGTGTATGCTATGCACTCTTTCGTCACTCAGTAGCCATCTTGGTCATCAGATTGACTGTCGTTGTATTGTTCTAGTTGATTATTAGTTATTGATGTTAATCTTTTACTAGGCCTAATTTAGAAATTAAACTTTTTAAGTATATATGTACAGAAAAAAAAAAAAAAGTCCATATAGAGCTCAACACCATCTTCAGTTTCAGACACCCACTAGGGATCTTGGAATGTACCACCTGTGAATAAGGAGGCACTAATTTACTTACAAATATTTTATTTCCATTTGTCAACCATTCCATATCTCTCCTCTGTAAAATGTTGAGCATCCTACAGAATAATCGATTTATAAACTTTGCAAGAAAGAAATGTTTGTCTCTGATTTTTTAACTCACATGTTGGTTGTAAATGAAAACATTCAGATACAGAACAGAGTGCTAACATTCCCAGTTTCTCAGAAACACATTTCAAATTTCCAAGTTTTTCTTCTTTAAGGTGAGAAACTCTCAGCTCCCTCCTGCCTCGGGAACCCTTGGGCCTTAGAATTCATGTGAATTTTACTGCAGAGAACACTGCATTGGACTCTTTGATACAGATATACTTTTGGGGGAACTCTGTTTACAATTTTCTGCTTTTAAATTTCACAGGAATGATGGCCAGAGCACTGTGTGTGAGAGGACTGTTGTATTTACATAACAGAAACCCAGTTCGATCCAACAGAAAGGATTTTTAGCTTCTGAATGTCTGAAGTCCAAGTCCAGGAGTCTACTTCAGGCACAGCCGGATCCAGAGGCATCTGCCCTCTTCTTTTTCTCAGGTCTACTTTCTTCCAACAGGCTCTTCAGATAGTGGCAAAAGAGGTCTAACAGAGCCTCTCAAATTATATCCTGCTAGTTTAGCAATGACACAAGAAAAATACAAAACTTCTCTCTTCTAAAATTCCCAGCAAGAATTCCAGGTCTCATGATTCCATGCCCATTCCTAAACCAGTCAGTCTGCCCCTGTAGATGCTGCACCCTCATCTACCATGCTTGGTCCATGTACCTGCCCAGAGCTTAAGAGGGGGATCAACATCCCCTTACCCCTACGACCATGTGGATTGAAATGGTCAAAGGCTGATATTCCACAGAAACACTGAGGTGCTGTCATCAGAAGGGAAGTGGAAGGCAAGGCAATAGACATCCATTATTGAAGGCTTAAGCTGTCATCTCAGAAAAAAATACTATTGGTCACCAAGGGGGTAAGGTCTGAAAGCAGGGCTCAATATAAACTCATCATCACAGCTGGAAAAAATATAAAGTGAATATCCATTTTCTACTGCTGGTGGGTTAACACTGCATTCTCATATGGTTGCATAATTATAACTCAGTTATGACTTGAAAGCTTCGCTGCAGTTATCAGAAAACAGCAAATGAAGAGTGACACCGAAAGGTTGTTTAACTCATCCCCAGTCACCAATAAAATCACACCTAAGCCTTCAATTTTTAAAGACCTACAGAAACAAGAGGCCATTATTATTTCATTATAATTAAATTATTAAGAGTGATATATGCTGTCTTTTCTAGCCCTCTCCATGCAAGGAAATAACTCCTTTTCTGCACGTAATTAATTAATTTGTTGTAGCAATTAGTTTCAATGCTCTTATGAGGCATGCTAATCTCTCACCAGGGCAAAATGAGGCACTCGGATAAAAGCTGTACTTCTGGGAGGGGTGAATTCCATAAGGACTTTGGGATCAGAACATGTTTCCTCACCCCAGGGATTGTTCACATGGAGTTCAAAAGCCTGGGGGGAAGATAACCTCACCAGGTGTGACCTGTTAACTGCCAAATTCCAGAACTCCCCAGTCTGAAACTTGTGCTTCTTGGATTATCTGTCCAGCGGTAGAGTCAACCACAGAAATCAGGCATTGTCTTTTTTGCTCCCTCTGTAATCCTCTACTGTATCACAATTAATGGCAGTGTCACACTGTACTTCATGTAAATTAATTCTATGTTTGTCTAAATAACCTGATACAATTTAAGTTCCATACGCAGCCAGATTTTTTTTTAATACATTAACCTGAAAGATGGAAATGACATTTCTCTACAGAGTTCTGGGATTTTTTTAAATTGGAAATTAAATAAATTAGGGGCTCACCATATGTGCAGCCGGGGACATCACTTGTAGCATTTAGCAGGGGCAGATTATCCAGTTTCATTATTTGATACATTTTCAGGCTTGCAACAGAGTAGGAACGAATTGATGGGAGCAGCAAATTCATTTTAAAACAGGTTTATCGCTTCATCAGGTATTCATTTAACCAGAATCTGCAGCATAACTGGATCTCTTTGGCCCTATGTGACATGTTTTCCAAATGGAATAATAAGTATAGAGATAGAATATGTAGTTAAAGACTTCCCATCTCTATGAGGCACCCAGATACTCGAAGGAAAATTACTGTCATTCTCAAGCCACTGATCACTACAGGATGACCAGCTGGTGCAGAGCCCCGGTGCAGGGCCCTGCTAAACAGAAATCTAGAGATGTCACAATACTCTTGGTTTTCAGCAAATGAGCCTAACAGGTAGTTCCTAGTGAGAAAAAAATAAGTGGAGTATTTTAAGAAGTGTTATAGGCCGGGCCCAGTGGCTCACGCCTGTAATCCCAACACTTTGGGAGGCTGAGGCCAGTGGATCACTTGAGGTCAGGTGTTCAAGACCAGCCTGACCAACATGGTGAAACCTCATCTCTACTAAAAATACAAAAATTAGCCAGACATGGTGGCACATGCCTGTAATCCCAGCTACTTGGGAGGTTGAGGCAGGAGAATCACTTGAACTCGGGAGGTAGAGGCCGCAGTGAGATTACACCACTGCACTCCAGCCTGGGCAACAGAGCAAGACTCCATCTCAAAAATAAATAAATATGGGCCAGGCACGGTGGCTCAAGCCTGTAATCCCAGCACTTTGGGAGGCCGAGACGGGCGGATCACGAGGTCAGGAGATCAAGACCATCCTGGCTAACACGGTGAAACCCTGTCTCTACTAAAAAATACAAAAAAAAAAAACAAAAAACAAAAAAAAACTAGCCGGGCAAGGTGGCGGGTGCCTGTAGACCCAGCTACTTGGGAAACTGAGGCAGTAGAATGGTGTAAACCCGGGAGGCGGAGCTTGCAGTGAGCTGAGATCCGGCCACTGCACTCCACAGCCTGGGCAACAGAGCGAGACTCCGTCTCAAAAAATAAATAAATAAATAAATATGTAAGTGTTGGAATACATTTTCTTACAGCTGCTAAGCCAAATAGAGAAATAGCATAAAATTCAGAAGATAAAATAAAAAGTTAAGTATTATTCTAAGAATCTTCAGCAAGCTAACACAGGAACAGAAAACCACCTCATGTTCTCACACATAAGTGGGATTTGAACAAAGAGAACACACGGACACAGAGAGGGGAACAACACACACCGGGGCCTGTTGGCAGATTGGAGGGCGAGGGGAGGGAACCTAGAGGACAAGTCAGGTGCAGGAAACCGCCATGGCACACGTATACCTACGTAACAAACCTGCATGTTCTGCACATGTATCCCAGAACTTAAAGTAAAATTTTAGAAAGTGTTAATAAACTATTGCAGATTTCCAGAGCTTGGTAAATTATGCACGTGAGGGCACACACCAAACCAGTTACTCTGTAAGATCCAACTTCTAGTCAGAAATTGTGACTAGAAGATTGTGAACTCACTCAGATCCCGTATCCTGTCTTCCATTTAATCAATTGTGTCATGACTCAAAAGTAATTTCAGAACAAAATATTTTCTAAATATATTGATATATTTTGAAAATATCAAGAGCTATAGTTAGTTTATTATGTACAACTGTTTCACAAAGGCCCTTAATTGATTTCATTCACAGATTTCATGTGTTATCACTATTTGAATACATCACAATATATAAAATGTCCCTGTTTACTGATAATGTAATATTGAAAGGCATAGCTTAGATCTGCTACCTAAGTGAGCTGACTCCATCCCAGTCTAAACTACTGGTTCTCAACCTTGGATACACATTAGAACTTTCTGGAAAACTTGTAAGATATTCCCTGCCTGGACCAATTAAATCAGAAGACTGACTAAGGATATGCCCCCAGCATCAGTAGCTTTTAAAGCTCCTTAGGCATTTACTACTATTCAGGCAGAGTTGAGGACTTTTGATTTAGAGACTAGCTCTCCAAGCATGGCCCTGGGAGTACTGGCTTCAGCATCACCTGGGATCATGTTAGAAATGCAAATCAGTTTCTACCCAGACCTACTGAATCTGAAACTCTGGGAGAGGTGGGCATTGGAGCAGACCCTCCAGGCGATTCGGATACAAGCTAAAGTTTGAGCCCCACTGATCTAGTGTTTGGAATAGCCCATGCAGGGAAAGTTGGGATCTGCAGAGTAGTCATGCTGGTCTACAGTGGAAAGGCCGAGGCCAGGAGTGAATCCAAGCTTTGAGGAGCTTAAAGCCTGTATACTTTTAAGATATATTAAAAAAAAAAAAAAAAAAAAAAAGAATAAAGTTTCATCCTCCCGAGTAGCTGGGACTACACCACAGCCAGCTAGTTTGTTATTTTATTTTTGTAGAGATAGAATCTTACTATCTTGCCCAGGCTAGTCTCGAACTCCTGTCCTCTAGCAATCCTCCTGGTTCAGCTCCTGGAATTATAGGCATGAGCCACTATGCCCATCTCTTGTCTTGCCCTTTTTTTTTTTTTTTTTTTTTTTTTGGAGACATAGTCTCTCTCTGTCACCCAGGCTGGAGCACAGTGGCGCAATCTCGGCTCACCACAACCTCTGCCTCCCAGGTTCAAGCAATTCTCATGCCCCAGTCTCCTGAGCAGCTAGGACTGCAGGCATGTACCACCATGCCTGGCTAACTTTTTGTATTTTTAGTAGAGATGGAGTTTCACTATGTTGGCCAGGCTGGTCTTGAACTCCTGACCTCAGGTGATCCACTCACCTCAGCCTCCCCAAGTGCTGGGGTTACAGGTGTGGGCCACTGCGCCCAGCCTGGTCTTGTACTTTTTTGATTTATTCCTTTATCATGCTTAAGTGCCTCATAGTAGCTTCCTAAGAAAGTATTCAAGAAGATAAATTGTTTATGTACATTTCAACATTCCATTATCCTGTTCTTATCACACTTGATTGGTAGTTTGGGTTTAGAATTGTGGGTTAAGAGCTAGAGTCTTGAAATCATTTCTTCAAATATTCCTTCTACCACATTGCTACACATAGTGTGGTCCAGGGCCCAGTGTTAGTCTGCAAGCTCTTTGTCATCCATCTGTGATTGACATGAAAATCAGAATCACTGTTACAGAAATTGAGATTAAGCATTTTGATATTTGTATACCAATTTGACTGAGTCTATTTAATTTTATGTCTATTGAAGCTAATAAAATTTGGAGACTTTAAAAAACCACAAGATTAGATTCAAAAGTAAATACCCATTTAGAGTGAGAGAAATCACACCAAATTTTAAACATTTAGTGCTAGCAAATATCACAAACCACAAAACATAATACTTTGACTAGAAATCACCTTTCCAATACTCCTTCCCCTTAATTTTTTTTCCCACAGAATACCATTTGATTGCATTTCCATGTAACAATTTTCTAATATTTTCTGTAGAAAGAGAATTTATAATTAAATCTTTAGCATGGTGATTTTTTTTATTTTTATTGACAAGTTACAAAAAGTGCCTGCAGGGTTATTGTTGAATTTGGGGAAACTTTTATTAGGTTTTATTCCTATACGAGCTGTAGGATTTTAGGGCATTTTAAATATTTCATTACAGCCACTAATCTTAAACACTCTTTGAATCGAAGAGTCTCTAGCCAGGGCCTTGGAAATGCTCTGTGAAAATGAGGGGCCTAATGTTGTATTCCGTAATGCTAAATCCACCTTGCACAGACTTTTAATAAATTAACTTCCCTAACCAACCCACCACCTACATAACTCATTTTACTTCTGTGGAGAGAATACAGAGATGGTGCATGGAATCCTGGAGAGTTAAGGGAAAATTCCTCCTGATGGAAACTAAATGAAGAGAATTTTTGTCGCCCTGAAAGAGTGACCTTTGGGTTATCTACATATGGAGAAATGTGCAAGGTGAACTGAAGTCACAGGACCAGATTCCCTTTTCTCCATTGATCTAAAAAGTGTGATTTTCTGCTTCTGAAGCTGGAAAGGCCCAGCAGGGCCCAGTGTGACTTTGTAGCTCCTGAAGTAAGGCAAAGATGCTTCCTGTGGTGCTGAGTTCCAAAGGCAGCTTGCTAACTTTGTGAGACTTGGCTGTTCAAAAATAGAGTACGGCAGTCCCTGGTCAGATATATCCTGAGTGAGAACGATCATCTGAACAAAATTCAAAATAGGTTTTTATTTTGATTTACTCCTAAAGCAGCAAATAAGCAGAAAAAAGTAAATGCAAGAGACAAAGATACAAAGAGTGATACGAACAAATAGCAGCGCCTCCCTTGTTACCGCTTACGGGTGCAGCTGAGGCCCATAGTGAACTAATCACTACTGACAGGAGCTTGTACTCTGGGCTTGCCATCTTTTATACCTCCAGCTCCATCAGCACCCAGATACATATTATTTCATATATAAAAATGATAATTACACTAGTTAGAGAACACGTGTCTGCATTGAACATTTTAAATATCCTGCCAGGCCCACACTGAGATAATCTCTCTTCACGAACACCAGATTCATGGACTCAAGAGTCTTCCATTTTTGTCCACTCAAGGACTCAGTGCCTAGACTTAGAAAATATTGCACAATTTTTTTGTAACATCAATTAAAGGCTAAGCTTTCAGCTTACAGGATTATAAGATAGGTGATATGTACATGCATGAGAAACAAAAAAAGCATACCTGGCGCAGTGTTTTCTTTCAACCTGATAGTTAAATAGCTGCTGAAATGAACATCTGTTTATGAACTGTTTTAATCAGTATTTGTCCCCTTACAAAAAAAAGTAAGAGCGAGAGAGATCCTATCTTGTTGGGGAACTCAAGCACAGCTTAATGAACTAGGTAGCATTTTGAATGGGTCTTGAAGGATGGAATTTGACAGATGACATATTTCAGGAAGAAATTCCAGATGGTAAGAACCTCATTAGCAAAAGACACAAAAGTAAGAAATCATGAAGTGTGTTTGGAGAAAAGTAGTAATCCAGTTTAACTGAACTGAGGGATGCCTGATGGGCAAAAACTGAACTCAAAAGTTTAGAGCTGGAGTGTGAAGCTGAAGAGTTGGGATTTCTTTCCCCAGCAATGTGGGCACCATGAGAAGTTTCGATGAGGACGTGATCAGGATGTGCTTTTAAGAAGATGCATCTGCCATCAAGAATCCAACTAGTACTAAAGAGTGTGACCACAGATCCATGAGCCCAGTTAGGATATTAAAACAATAATTTAAGTACAAATGTAACTAGGACAGTAGCTCTGGAACTGGAGAATGAATGTGAGGACAAGATAAGATAAGGGAAGCTTCTACCAAATGGCTCAAGTGGGAGAATCTCTGAGCAGGGAAATAGGCAGGAGAGTACAAAGTGGATAGAGTGTCACCTAAGAAGCTCTGACGTTTGAAATCTGGAATCATAAGCTTGCTGGGAGCATGCTATGTAATTTCCATGTGTTGATCCTCCAATAAGCTCAGCAGACCAATGGCTGAACAGATCTAGGCATTTGGAAGCCATCTCCAAATCTAACCTGCAGGCTCTACACAAACAGGAACAGTGTTCATTTTCTTCATTGAATACTCAGTGCATAATCTGGTACCTACTAAGAGCAGTTATTTAAGAAATCTGTGTTGGGTAAAATAAAAGTTATAGTTCAGTCAATGGAAAAGAGTAAGACAGCAAAGTGTAATGGGTGTAAAAATTAGGGAAATCGGTCAAAGGCAGAACATTAAATAACACCTACAAATTATGCTTTGCAAGAGGAAGAAAACATCTAAGACCAGCAGTATTTTATTATATTTTGATAAAATATAATTATAACAATATGATTATTGTTATATTACAGTGTTGTAATATAACAATAATTCCTAACAGAGTAAGCGAGTTATAACTCACATGCTTACAGTTCAGTAGAAGATAGGAGACAATTTGCACCTAGAATATTTCTGGGCTTTGAGAAATAACATTGCAGCATTAATTGATGCTGTTTATTAAAAAGTTATTTGTAGAAAGGGATGGAGTAGATTGAGTCTCCCACATACTCATTCTCAGTAATCACCCTTTCTGGGAACTTTGTAGAGGTTTAAGAGGGGATGAGTAAATATTGCAATGACAGAACGATGTTTTTAAAAACAGCACAAGCCTGTTACACTTAAGTTTAGAAGCCTTCGATGACTTCCCATTATACTTAGAAAAAATCCAGACTCTTACATTGTATACTTTTTGTTCTGCAATCTGTTCCTGTTCCTTGTCAACCTCTCCCATCCCATTTTGTGCTTCCAATGTCCTGCAGCCATGACACCCCAGATACACCTACCATCTTCCGTTTCCCCAAATGAACTCTTCTGCTTCTGTTTTTCCTTCTGATTGGAACACCCTCCCCCAACCACCACTTCTTTCTTACCCACTTGCATTATCGACTTAACTCCTACTCATTCTTCAATCTCAGTTCAAATATCACTTCTCTGGGGAAGCCTTTCCCTTCCCCTTAGTTTAGGTCAGAATCCCATGTTATTTTCTGTTAGAGTTCCAGGTATCCTCCCCTTTACAGCCTTTAATCATAGTTATAATTAGATACTAATTTGTAGGCTTTTTAAGTGTCATTCTCTGCCAATCTACCATCATTTCCATAGGGGTACTGTCAGCTTGACTGGCACATAATGATTCTCTACAAATATTTTTCGAATAATAACAATGATAACCAACTTTCTCAACTAGATGATACATTTACTAAGTGCTTACATGAGATGAAGGCAGTAGAGTGTAGTGTAAAAAGCATGGACTTGGAAACTGATAGCATGGGTGCAAACTTCAGCTTTACCACTTTATTCCATGTGTGAACTCAGGAAAATTATGGAATTCTGTGTTCTTAAAGCCAAAGAGCTGAGAACCAACCGAAGCAACTGCAAGTCCTATTAACCGCGACATGAAGGAATATATATATATTCTCTATATGATGTAGAAATAACTTCCACCTCTAAAATTACATGTAGATAGGCAGAAACATCCATACACACCTGCACCTCTTCCTTACACCCCACCCTGCTCCCTCCTCTTCTGCAAAGCATTAAGTGGACTGCTAGGCCACTTAAACCCATGGGCAAATATTCCAAGAAGCAAACTCAGGCCAAGATTATCTTTCATACCAATACCACAAAGTCAAAAATAGAAAAGACCAACAATCATGGATGCCCTGTAGTGAAACTGACAAACGCTTCTGCACTCCTATTTTGCTTTTCATTGGAATGTCACTTCACTAACAGATTTCAAATGCTACTTCTTTGCATGTGCACACACCAATATGCTTTATTTGATATTTATCACTTAATAAACACATAAAAGTTTGCAAAAAATTGGTGTTCGGGGATCCTTGATGACAAAGCATTAGTGATCCAGTCCTTTTCTAGACCTAATGATATTTTGCTACAACAGCCTAATGCTATATAGCTCATACAAAACAAATAAGGCACCCATGAAACAATAGGACATGTGCAGTCATGGTGGAAATAAAGGGTACAATGAAGCTGTTGAGAAGACACTTAGAAATATGACCATTTCATCTAGAACTAGATGTACCATATGACCCAGCCATCCCACTACTGGGTATATACCCAAAGGATTATAAATTATTCTACTACAAAGACACATGCACACGTATGTTTATTGCAGCACTATTCACAATAGCAAAGACTTGGAATCAACCCAAATGTCCATCTGTGACAGACTGGATTAAGAAAATGTGGCACATATACACCATGGAATACTATGCAGCCATAAAAAAGGATGAGTTTGCATCCTTTGTAGGGACATGGATGCAGCTGGAAACCATCATTCTTAGCAAACTATCACAAGAACAGAAAACCAAACACCGCATGTTCTCACTCATAGGTGGGAACTGAACAATGAGATCACTTGGACTCGGGAAGGGGAACATCACACACTGGGGCCTATCATGGGGAAGGGGGAGGAGGGAGGGATTGCATTGGGGAGTTATACATGATATAAATGATGAATTGATGGGTGCTGACGAGTTGATGGGTGCAGCACACCAACATGGCATAAGTATACATATGTAACAAACCTGCACGTTATGCACATGTACCCTAGAACTTAAAGTATAATAAAAAAATGAAAAAAAAAAAAAAGAAAGAAATATGACCATTTCATTTGATGTAGAAAGGCAATTGATCTCTAAACATTGAGAGAATGCTCAGATTGTCCTTGGCTGTTAAGTTATCCTCAGTGCTGCTCCTTTCAGTTGACCTGCTTGTAAACGGGTCCTGGAGTCTTGTTTTATGTAGGGGTAGCTGTAAGTGATTGTGTGCCCTGGAAACCATTGACAAGCAAGAGTATCTAGAGTATCATCAGGGAAAAACAGCATTTCCTTCATTTCCTCAATAATTACTAGGAAGCACCTCTGCTTCTAAAAGCATGAGTCTCATGAGGACGTTCACAAATAAACCCATGCATCCTGAGGACCACACAATGAACTGTGCTGCTGAGATTTGAAACAAATATTTCAAAGTGGGCTTTAAAATCTGAAAACTGAGCAATGTTGGCCTCAAAAATGCCCATTTGTAGGTTTTGAAAAACAAAAGAGGTAAACTTTGCTGCGTAAATCCCGTAAGAACTCCAGAGAACAGGAAAAGGAAGGATTTATTTAGGGAATACATTGTTAATCTGCCAGTTTTGAGTTTTCAGAATGCATGTGTCTCACGTCGCCAGCGTATACTAGATTATATATATGAGTGTGGTTTATGGTTTCCTTTTGATGTTGTTAGTGTTTATGTTTCTTGTTGTGTCATTTTGAAGAAAATGAAAAATACTGTCTTCTAAGTTTCTCTTTTCCAAAAGGCGAATTGGCAAACATTCCCTTTTCACAAACCCTTCCAGGAGGGGTCCTGAACCCCGACAGAGTAGTTTACATATTAAATTGATAACATGGGCCTCTCTGGAAAAGGAAAGGCAAGCTAAAATACACCCTGGGGGAATTCTAAGGTGCAGGAATGTGATCCTATTTCTGTGTAACCAGAACATTAATATTAATAGTGAGTTAGGCGTACTTCCTTAGCAAGCAGCTCTTCTCCCTGGGGTGTTCTCACAGCATCTCTATCTCCCCTTGGTTCTGATCCTGTTTCCTGACTTTGAAATTCAGACATCAGACTGTTAGCATTTTTCTGCAGATCCTTTTCTTTACAGATCAGAAACAGTCCAGACTCATCCTCCAATTGTGATACATACTTGGTTCCATAGTTACACATGGATTTTCCTTCCTTCTCTCTCCCTCTATTAAAAATTGTTTCCCTTATTTCCCCCATCCTCGTAGTTATGCTGACTTATGCCATTTCCAAAAGTAAGAGTCCTAGATCCCTGAATTATGGGAGCTTAGGTTTCATTAATTAGGTTCAGTGCAAAATAATTAGCATTTTTAAGTGCATATATAACGTTTCCAGAACAACACAAGCCACCAGAAGAGAAACTGCATTCCACTTTGCCTTGACTAGGATTTCCACTCTCATGAGTGCAGCTTTACACCACTCATTCTTGTTTCAGTGGTCCACGCCTTTGGAAATTTGTAGAAAATATATGAGTAACTGCTGTAATTACTGATAAATAACATGGGACGCATTGTTCAGGACAGTATATTTTTATATGTTACAACGTGTATTTTTAAAGCATTTCAATGAATAATTAAGATCACCCCATTTGGCACACCATAAATATCATTCCAAAAAGCTCTCACACATGTTAGAGCACAAGCACATGTATATTGAACCATTTTGGGATGAGAAGTTGATTCAATTTCCTGACCTCTGTTTTGTTTTCTTGAAAGCAAATCAAGTCTCTGTGCAAAATGGACTCAAGGACTTTTGTCAAAATAGAGAATGTGCACCACCTCATTAAAAAACTAGTGGGGATTGTTGCTAGAACATATTGTAAATTCACTTCAATCTATGTTACCTACTCAAAATTGCATCTTATGACAGGTATGCACAAATAATTTTCAATATTGGAAAAATATGTCTTTATCTGCTTGAACCTCAATGCACTAAGAATGTTAAATCTGAAATATTTTGACATTTATTTATCCCAATCATTTTATAGATGAGAAAGTGAAGTCCCAAAGAGAGAAGTTGTTTTGCAGACAGTAACACAGCAGCAAAACATATAATCATACATCATTGGGACACCTAGAACATATAACTTTTTGTTAAAGATAATGTATTGAACCCCTGTGTTTCTCTCTTCTCTTTATACCACTAAAATATTAGTAAATAAAGATTTTGAAATATAAATTGATAATAGCAAATAAAATAGGAAAGGAGACAGTATGTAGATGAGATTCCACAGATTGCTAGAATGCAGAGGCGGATGAAAGGATAATTCATGGAACAAGACAGAGGTAGCCAGTGTTCTCAGTGTTAACATGTGTGACAGATGGCAGGCGGCAAGGAAGTCCTAAAGTATCCAAAGTCCAGCAGACCCAGAGAAAAACCAGTCCAGCACATAGCAGTAGAACAGATGGTTTTTGAAAGGAAGGTTCCTGGAATAAACGGTGAATGTCAGTAAAATGGAGCTTTGGAGAGGGATGAGTAGGGGTGTCTATGACAAGAAAGTAGTATGACAAGATGGAAATAAAGCCAATTTGTAATGTCAGAAAAAGTTGCTATACAAAGAATATGAACATTGTCATGCACATCTGTGTGAAGAGACCACCACACAGGTTTTGTGTGAGCAACAAAGCTTTTTAATCACCTGGGTGCAGGTGGGCTGAGTCTGAAAAGAGTCAGCGAAGGGAGATAAGGGTGCGGCTGTTTTATTGGATTTGGGTAGGTAAAGGAAAATTACAGTCAAAGGGGGGTTGTTCTCTGGCGGGCAGGAGTGGGAGTCACCAGGTGCTCAGTGGGGGAGCTTTTTGAGCCAGGAAAAGGACTTTCATAAGGTAATGTCATCATTTAAGGCAAGGGCCGGCCATTTTCACTTCTTTTGTGGTGGAATGTCATCAGTTAAGGTGGGGTAGGACATTTTTCACTTATTTTGTGATTCTTCAGTTACTTCAGGCCATCTGGGCTTATACGTGCAAGTCACAGGGGATGCGATGGCTTGGCTTGGGCTCAGAGGCCTGACAAACATGACTAGCAATGAGACCTAACCTAGAAGTGACAAAATTGTTAAAGTTGTTGAGAACTCAACTGTGTACATAGAACATTGTTCTATGCACAAAGAATTGTTGGAGTTACAAGTTGAAGAAAAAGTCCTTGTTCTCCAGGAGCTTGGGTCTGGCGAGGAAGAGAAACATACATCTCATAATAGATGATGCCTTGAAATAGTTTTTCAGCTTCATGATGCAAAAGCATTATGTATCCAATAGAATCCGTGCTTCAAGTATTCACACAGCCATTCTGTTTTTCACTTATTCAACTACATGATATATCCAATGATTTATTTTAAAAATAAGTATTATATTAGATGATTTTGCCCATCTCTAGGCTAATAGAAGTGTTCTGAGCACGTTTAAGGTAGGCTAGGCTAAGCTATGATGTTTGGCAGGTTAGGTATATTAAATCCATTTTCAACTTACAATGGGAGGTAACCCCATCGTATGCTGGGGATCATCTGTATAATATAAATCACACTAGCCTATATTCTATGAGAATGGTTCATACAACTTGTGGTGGCTCAAAGAAAAACAATTCAGACAGTAAAATCCAGAAACATTTTATATTAGACGTTAGCCTTCAAAGACAGATAGGATTTGGATAGTTACATGATGGTGGGAAAGTTTTTCACAAGGAGAGCATAGGGAGAGCTAAGTCATGGATACTCGGAAGAACACTCATGTTTAGGAATGGTGAACATGGAACCAGTGAACAGGAACTTGGGATGAATTGAGGATTGCTCTGGACGACACATTTCCCAGATCATGAAGAGCCTCGAATCCCAGAGAAAGGAATTTGGATATAATCTTTATTGATCTACACCCAATGAAGAGGCACGTGTTTTAAGGGAATAGTTGGATGAGTATTTTGTTTGTTTTTCTTTAAGACAGAGTCTCGCTCCATCAGCCAGGCTGGAGTACAGTGGCGCAGTAATTGCTCACTGCAGTCTTGACCTCCCCAGTCTCAGGTGATTTTCCCACTTCAGCCTCCCAGGTAACTGGAACCACAGGCACACACTGCTATGCCTGGAATTTTTGTATTTTTTGCAGAGATGAGGTTTTGCCATGTTCCCCAGGTTGGTCTCAAACTGCTCAGTTCAAGTGATCCCACCTGCCTCAGCCTCCCAGCATGTTGGGATTACAAGCATGAGCCACCATGTCTGGCCAGTTTGATGAGTTTTGACAAATGTATATACTTATTTAACCACCATCTTAACCAAGATCCAGAACATTTCCATCATTTTTCCCAGTCGATCCCTATACTTCCTACCCAGGCAACTATTGATCTGATTTCTATCAGTATAGATGGGCTTTGCCTTTTTTACAAATGTGTGTAAGTGGAATTATGTAGTATGCACACTTTTGTGTTTGGCTTAATTTACTCAGCATAATGCTTCCTGTGCTTCATTTTGCTTTGCTTTTCTCCGCCATATACCTTGAAAGGAGAACTTTTGAACAGAACTTGCCAACTCAGATTCTGTAGTCAATCTCCGTCCTGGTTATCTATTGTTATGTAACAAACCAGCACAGAATTTAGTAACTTAAAACAGCAATAAACAATATTGCAGTAAGCAATATGTTTATTCTCCTTATAAATTAGCCATTCGGGCAGGACTGACTGGAATGGCTCATGTGTGCTCCACGTGACATTGGTGGGGCATTTCAACTGGGGATGAAGTATTCACTTCTAAGATGACTTAGCCACATAGCCCACTAGTTAGTGTTGGCTTCTGGCTGACCCCTTGGACAGAGCTTTCAGAGGCCTAGTTTCTCTTTATACAGGCCTCTCCACAAGGCTGCTTGGGCTTCCCCTCAGCATAGTGGCTAGATTCCAAGAGTGTTCCAGGAGGCAGGAAATAGAAGTGGAAGCTGCTGATCCTTTTAAGGCCTGGTCTTAAAAGGCCTGTTGTGTGAGAAGCTGGCACAACATTTTTACTATATTTTATTAGTCAAGCCATAACAGAGCTTATCTTATCCAGAACGTAGGTATAGAGACATGGACTGTACCTCTAGAGAGAGAGAATCAAGAAATTTGTGGCTATTTTAAATCTTTCCATTCAAGTGAGAGGTCTTTTGAATAAAAGATTTATTCAACAACAAAGGCAACCTACACTAGCTGCCTACACATTAACCTACTCTTGTCAGACATCTGATGAAAATAAATGCAGAAAAGAATGATCAAGACAGACAAAAGGAATAACGCTGGAGGAAACATAACTCATACAAGTTGTCAAAAATATCTTTTCTACTCTAATTTGAATTAAATTCTAATTAACCCATAATCATCCCCAAATATACTAGAGAGGATATTAAATCCATGAAATAAGCATAGATTGCTATTACCAAAAAAAAGTGGAGATCTAAGAACAAAAAGGATTCCTGGAATTTATATATTCGATTACTAAAATAGAAAATTGACGAGAGAGATTGAATCTTAGAATGAATATGACTGAAGACCAAGTTAGACATCTGAAAGATAACACAAAAATAAATCACACTGAATGTAAGGCCAAAAGCCAAAATGATGAAGCAGACAAAAATTAAAGCACACAGAAGTTATGTCCAGAAGGCACAACATCTGTGTACGAGGCATTCCATAAGGAGGATAGAGAATTAAAGGCAAGTCATGAGCAAGATAAGAAAAAAATTTCCCTAAAATGAGTGCATAGATTTTCAGATGGAAAAGTTGCCGATGTCAAGAAGAGGAAATGACAAAAGGCTCACACAGCCGTAATCTGGTGAAATTTCTGAATTTTAAGTTTGAAAAGAAAGCTTTGGACTCCAGAGGAAGAAAACTAGAAGAATCAGATTAAAATCAACATTAACATTACTAATGCTGAATTCTAAAAGGGAAGGAATGCCTTCAAATGTCTGAGGAAAAACGATACGAACATGTAATTTTATGTCTAGCCAAACTATCAAGCCAATGTAAATAATTACATTTTTAGAGGACTCAAAACTTATACTCCAAGACCCTTTCTGAAAATAACACTTAAAGTTATCTTCTAGCAAAAGGAAAAGAAATTCAAGAAAATAAATGAGATCTTATAAAACAGTAAACCAACTTAAAAGGGCAATGAGATGATATCGTAGGACTATGCTAGCAAAACAGGCCAGATTATAGTAAGTTAGAAGGCTCTAGAAGAATAATTCAATTACTTTGTTGAAAGAATGTGGAAAAATCTTGAGGGTTTCATGGACAAAAATGCATTTAGAAAATAGTTCAGAAATTTGAGACAAGCTCTCTAATGAAGTCATCCAAATACGAAGTCGACTATTGAGTAAAAGAAAGAAGAATCCATCTGATCGTAATACAGATAATTTCTCCTTCAAATGGCACAGGTTTAATGACATAGCATTATATTTCCTTCTCTTTGAATTTAACCATAAACATCCTGGCTTAGTTCTGTAATGAAGAAAACCTAGATAACCATAGCGTTATTATGTACTGTTTACCATTTTAATTTTTATAGTCAACCTACGGAGAAATCTTAAAAGCCTGGAATGAGTCTCTTTCTCGTTTCACTCTTTTGCTCTCAAATACATGTATTTTCTCTATCAGTATAGAAAAATAAACATTTATATTCTATGTACATGTGAATGACACACACAGACATTTCCTTATATAAATCACCTCTGGAAAATCAGTCTACTAGACTGGGCACAGTGGCTCACACTGAATCCCAACACTTTAGGAGGCCAAGGCTGGCAGATTGCTTGAGGCCAGGAGTTCAAGACCAGGCTGGGCAACATGGTGAAACCCCATCTCCATCAAAAAATTTAAAAATTAGCCAGTCGTGATGGTGCACATGTGTAGTCCCAGCTACTTGGGAGGTTGAGGTGGGAGGATCACTTGAGCCTGAGAGGTTGAGGCTGCAGTGAGCCGTGACAGTGCCACTGCACTCCAGCCTGGGCAACAGAGCAAAATATATATATATATATTTGTATATTTTTGTTTGTATATTTTTATTTTATATATTATATATATATATACATATACACACACTTTCTCAATAGAAAAAAAGTCAATGGAACGACTGGACAGAAGGAGTGAGAGACTTCAGAGTGTATAGGTATACTAATTTCCTAATTTTATATAACTAGACCCTGCTTATGATTAATGGTTCAAACTCCAGAAGTTTAGGTATTTAATTTGTAGTTTTAAGGAAACAAAACCAGAAAGAACCCTACAAATAAATTTCACAAAGGAGTGGAACGTAGCCTATATACACTAAATTCCTTTTGGTTTCAGTGGTTAGTACATAAATGTTACTTAAAGTCATTAAATTAAGCAATAGGGGTATAAATGTAGCACTACTGAGGTAACTAACTTTTTTGAGGAGGTGGGAGTGAGAAGGGAGCCCAAGAGATGCCAATTGCTCCCAGGAAGGGGCATGAGGTCTTTAGAGGCAGCTCTCTTGAAAGGGAAGCAAGCCCTTCTGGCTGAGCAGCTGGAGGAGAGAACACTGCAGTCCCGGGGTGGGGCTCTGTGTGATGGACCCCAGCCTCCACTACAGGGAGTGGCTGGATTGGTAATACCTCCGACTTCACAGAAAGGGAATTCAATCATTGGGTTTTGTTGTACGTAGATTTTCTATGTTATTTGGTAGCTATCAGGTGTTTCTCGTTTATTCAGGCAACCTACAGAATGGGAGAAAATTTTTGCAATCTACTCATCTGACAAAGGGCTAATATCCAGAATCTACAAAGAACTCAAACAAATATACAAGAAAAAAACAAACAACCCCATCAAAAAGTGGGCAAAGGATATGAACAGACATTTCTCAAAAGAAGACATTCATACAGCCAACAGACACATGAAAAAATGTTCATCATCACTCGCCATCAGAGAAATGCAAATCAAAACCACAATGAGATACCATCTCACACCAGTTAGAATGGCAATCATTAAGAAGTCAGGAAACAACAGGTGTTGGAGAGGATGTGGAGAAATAGGAACACTTTTACACTGTTGGTGGGATTGTAAACTAGTTCAACCATTATGGAAAACAGTATGGCAATTCCTCAAGGATCTAGAACTAGATGTACCATATGACCCAGCCATCCCACTACTGGGTATATACCCAAAGGATTATAAATTATTCTACTACAAAGACACATGCACACGTATGTTTATTGCGGCACTATTCACAATAGCAAAGACTTGGAATCAACCCAAATGTCCATCTGTGACAGACTGGATTAAGAAAATGTGGCACATATACACCATGGAATACTATGCAGCCATAAAAAAGGATGAGTTTGCGTCCTTTGTAGGGACATGGATGCAGCTGGAAACCATCATTCTTAGCAAACTATCACAAGAACAGAAAACCAAACACCGCATGTTCTCACTCATAGGTGGGAACTGAACAATGAGATCACTTGGACTCGGGAAGGGGAACATCACACACCGGGGCCTATCATGGGGAGGGGGGAGGGGGGAGGGATTGCATTGGGAGTTATACCTGATATAAATGATGAATTGATGGGTGCTGACGAGTTGATGGGTACAGCACACCAACATGGCACAAGTATACATATGTAACAAACCTGCACGTTATGCACATGTACCCTAGAACTTAAAGTATAATAAATATATATATATATATATATATATATTGCTGTTAGAAATAGCACAGAAATGTTTTCAAATCATTCTTTCTAGCATTAGTATCTTTTTGCAATAGACTCTGTGAAGCCATAAGCAATTAGGACATATTTGCTTAAACTCTTCTAAAACATAAGGCATATTTCTCTTCTTATGCAAAATGAACCTTTTGAAATGTGTGAGTCATCTCTCCTAATTACAAATTCTGTTAAATTTATTCTACTTCTACTCTATCATAAAATAGTAAGCTATGTTTAATTCCACAACTTTTTGCCTATAGGTTATAAATACAGTATGATTTTATTAATTCTGTTTCTACTAAATTGGATTTATAATTATTATAACAGAAGAGTTGACATTCATTTTATTCCATGATTTTAGAACACCTTTGTAGTTTTAAAAATACACATTCATAAAATTTTCAACAATTACAGGAAAGTATAAAGAATAAGACAATCACATCAAAGAGAATCACTCAGAAGTAACTGGTGTTAACATCACTCTAGATTCTCTCTCTTTACGGATGCATAGGTGGATGGATAGAGAGAGAGAATGAGCGAGAAAGACAATAGAAAAATACTTAAGTGGAATTACATTCATGTACTGCTTTACAGAATCACTTATTTTTACAACAGAGTAATGATTATATGTCAAATTTGTAAAATATTTGTGACAATAATCTAGTCACTTCGTTTCTCATTAAAATCATTGTGCTTATGACCTGTGAGCTTTTTCCAGTTTAATTTAAAACAATCTGAATTATTTGTGTAAATGTTTATAATAAAGCCATAACATATTAAGCATTTACAATGTATCAGGCATCACATTCACTACTTTTAAAATGATCATCTCATTCAGTGTTTCCAATACAACCATAAAACTTTAGTCCTAACAGAAAGGTTAAGCCACGTGTTCCAGACCCCAGACTGGATCTACACCCAGGCATTTCGAGTCTTAAGCACTACAAAATTCATAATCCTCTCATCAAAATAACCCACTTACAGGGCCAAGCAATTAATATTTTTTTCTTATTTGAAGGGTCTTAAATTCACAATATCCTGGCAAATTCAGTAAATACTTACTAAGAATCTAGTAGCTATGAGGCACTGATAAATTTTTTAAAAAGGAAAAGCAAAGAAATGTTTGTGGAAGGGATCTTATGAAAGAACAAATAACCATAGAAAGCTGCTCGTATATTTCTGTAATGTTTATATTTACTGATTAGAAAATGTGGTTTATTTCTTGCCTGTCCTTTTTTCCCCCACACATATGTAAATATGCATTTTTTAAAATAAAACTGAGAACAGAGTTTCTATTCCATTCTGTAGTCTACTTCTTTTTCATATAACATTATAGATTTGCATTTCCCATGTCATTAAACATAATCTTAAAAAATAATTCTTAGCTCTTTGGATGTAATTTTAACGGGTACATTCTACCATACAGTTGAGCCACAAAATATTTTTATTACTCCCAATTGTTTAATGTTTATGCTTTACCTTTTTTCTATTATAAAACAATATCTTTAATAAATTGCAGGAGAGTCCTAGGGCAGAAATAATTCAACTTTTTCAATTATTTGAGAAAAGAGGAGGAAAATATATTCAAGCAAAGAGGCTGATACTTAGAATCCCAAACTCATCTCCAAAATATGACTTTCAAGCTTAGCTAGTGTCCTCTCCTTGTTCATACTTGTATGAAGTGAAAATTTCATTTGCTTCTTTAAAATCTTTCCTATTCAATATATTTTAACTTTTTCTGTTAGTGTGTTTGCTTGTTTATCTTGTGTGAAAGTCACCTTTGCTTTGACATTGTAAATAACCAATTAGAGATTTTCTAAATTTATAGGTTAAAAAAGTTGGTTTTGTTTTGTTTTTTTGAGACGGAGTCTCACTCTATTGCCCAGGCTGGAGTGCAGAGGCACGATCTTGGCTCACTGTAACCTCCGCCTCCCTGGTTCAAGCGATTCTCCTGTCTCAGCCTCCCTAGTAGCTGGGATTACAGGTACCCGCCATCATGCCTAGCTAATTTTTGTATTTTTAGTAGAGACAAGGTTTCGCCATGTTGGACAGGCTGGTCTCAAACTCCTGACCTCAGGTGATCCGTCCACCTCGGCCTCCCAAAGTGCTGGGATTACAGGCATGAGCCACCACACCTGGACCTTTCCCATTATTCTATGCCTTGGTTGTTATCCAATGAATACAGGAAGATTCATACAGCATCCGTCTATATCCAATTGTCCAGTCTGAGAGTTGAACCATCATTGCTGAATAAATTTTCAAGCTTTGGTTTAGAAAATTCAAGCACTTCCAGCTGAGGTCTATTTCTTTTAAACTGATGTGATCCTAATAGTTTTGGTTGTTTTCTTTCCCTTAGCAGAGGGAAATAGTTCAGTGGCTTAATTTTCATGCTTTCATGGATTCAAAATAAATAATAAAAGTATCCAAAGGCAATAAATTATTCATCATGTTGCTTAATCTTAAATCCCTGGTTAATTTTTCCTATAATTTCCACGTATACTTTTTCCTGCTCCATAATACTTCAGATACCAGTTAATAAATGTGTGTGCTGGCACGTTGATTGCTGGGTTTAAATGCATGAATATGTTTATCAAATCCAAGGGACTAATTACTATAAGCTTTCTAGTGCATTGAGGAGTATTTTGCTGGGAATTGAATATTAAAAATGCAAAAGATCTCTCTATGCAAAATGTAAACTGATTTATTCTCATAAGAAAAGAGAGTATAAGCTGAAAGAAAATTGGCCAAAGAAAGGAAATATATTCTAATTGGCTTCCTTGAATCTGCTTTGGTTTTCCTTCTCAATAAAGAGTTGGAAGAAAAGACATTTAAAGTAGCATGTGCAGAAAGACCAAAAACAATCACATGATACTGAAAATGCTTCTGGAATTCCTCAGACTATATTTTGGAGTCAGCCATTATTGCTCTAACTATTTGGGTAAACCAGTAGTAACCAATAAACATTGAGTATGACTCCTCATGTATGAAAACCTATCACTCATGGGTCAGTTAATTCAGAACATTTACCCCAAGACTTCTACCATTGTATGTATGAAACTTCCAATGGGTACAAACAGCAAGATTATCAGTTTTGTTAAATGCTGTCTGGTGTTTAAAGGATGCGATTTGGTTTATGGCATATCATGATCATGTATAAAAGCAATCACAAGCTGAGGGAGCATTTGTATTTGACAACATAGGTCCAGTTTTTATCAGGTACACGCACTTTTGCTATTAGTACTAGGTATAGGCCTCAGAGATCATTATGTTCAGTGGTTTTTGAATGTATTTCCTGGAGCCCTGGGGAACTTTCATGAAGTGTTGTGGATGACATGGGGAAAGAAAAGATTAGGCAGGCCTTCACCACCTTGCAACCAAAGTTGCTCAGCTTTCACTTGTCTTATAAATTGAGAAAAAAATTAAAATTATATTTGAAAAAGAAAATTATCTCATCCAACAACTTCCTTTTTCAGATGAGAAAATTAAGTACCAGACAGATTGTTTATCCACCTCTACAATTCTGTTTCTATGATCAGATGTAGTGCCCAACTCTTACCTAACCTAGCCCATTTTTAAAACCACTTACACACTTTCGGGAGCCTACTTGGGATTGGAAATTTCCAGAAGTCAGATTATTTGGGGGCAACTTTTCTTTTATAAATTGCTAGATGCAACTGCAAAGTGAAGCTTGGAGGGAATTACCAGCAGGGGAAAATTTTATTTCAATGATCCAACTACCCTTTTCTGTGCTCCAGGGATCTTGGCTAGGTCTATGACCTTGAGCAAATTATTAAGCTTTAATGTCTTCATTTTTTAAATGACAATAATGTGATATGAACGAATTAAGACAATAAAATATCATTTCATCAGACCACATCAAGTCTGAAAACTGACCATGTCAGGTGTTGCTGAGAAGACAGGAAGATAAGAATACCCCAGCACAGCTCATGGAAGGGTAACTTGATCTAACCTTTGTAAAACAGTTTGGTAAACACTGGCAGAATTGAAAACGTATGTGTCTCATAAGCCAGAGATACAGATAATAGTTATACGTACCTACATATCCTATGAATACATATAGGAGGATGTTCATTATGTCTTAAAGTAGAAAATCCAAAATAAATGCCTACTCACAGGGCAATGGAAAACTCATGGTGTATTCCTATGATAAAATATTATATAGTAGCTAAAATAAATGAACTAGAGCTATTTTTATCAATATATATAGCAGAGTGACCATGATATACAAGTCATTTAATCCTTTTGGTTCTTCATTAGAAATTGGTGGTAATAACAGTAAATTATCTCATAGAGTTGTTATGGAGATTAAAGGAATTAATACACAGAGCAGTTACATAAAGCTCTTTTAACGTGTTTGTTCTTGATACCATACACTTGAAAAATGTTACATTAAAAATGAAAGTAGTGGCCAGGCGTGGTGGTTCATGCCTGTAATCCCAGCACATTGGGAGGCCAAAGCAGGTGGATCACCTGAGGTCAGGAGTTCGAGACCAGCCTGGCCAACATGGGAAAACCCCATCTCTACTAAAAAATACAAAAATGATCTGGGTGCAGTGGCAGGTGCCTGTAATTCCAGCTACTCAGGAGGCAGAGGTTGCAGTGAGCTGAGATTGTGCCATTGCACTCCACTCTGGGAGACAGAACAAGACTCCCTCTCAAAAAATAAAAAATAAAAAGAAAGTAGCAGAGACACCCCAAGTATTATCTAGTTTTTCTATATTCTGGACATGTATTAATTTTCAGAGTTTGGAACAAGAAATTCTCAGGAATTCCTAAAATCATGATCTATTCTATGTTTTATTAAATTTTTTTAGACATTTAAAATAAGTAGCCACAAGAAGAGACTGAATTGTTTTTATGTAATAGGGTTATAGTAAACGTTTCAGAAGTGTCTTGTAAAAAAAAAAATACAGAGTTTACTATTAACCCCTTTTGCGACACAAATATATTTCAATGCCATAAAATGATCTCTATATGTTATATTTTCTTTTCTTTTTTTTTTTTTTTTTTTTTTTTTGAGATGGAGTCTCACACTAGCACCTAGGCTGGAGTGCAGTGGCACCATCTTGGCTCATTGCAACCTCCACCTCCCAGGTTCAAGCGATTCTCCTGCCTCAGCCTCCCTAGTAGCTGGGATTACAGGCACCCGCCATCATGCCTGGCTAATTTTTGTATTTTTAGTAGAAATGGGGTTTCGCCATGTTGGCCAGGCTGGTCTCAAACTCCTGACCCTCAGGTGATTCATCCACCTTGGCCTCCCAAAGTGCTGGGATTACAGGCGTGAGCCACCGTGCTTGGCCCTGTTACACGTATTTGATAGAAAAAAATGTTTTTGAAAAGGACATTGACACAAAAAATACCAATGAAAGTCATTTTCAAATAAAAGATAAATATTCCACATGCAAAATAAAATGTTTTCATTTTGTGTTGACACTGGTTAAATTTTAAGAGCGTGTTTGTAGAAGAAACAGCACCTTCAAACTCGACTTTAGGGTACAGATTGCTAAATGTGAACTAATTTCCTTTGTTAACAAGGAGGACATTTCATAAATATTTGTCCAGGATTCATATAGTAGAAAACATCACCAAACATTGTTGGACAGTATTCAAATTGCATTTAAATCTCCTAGCAAAGTAAACAGCATTACACAGAATTATATACCAATATTGACAATTTAAGGACTTTTGCTTCCAAAATTTGCTATTCCTTCGAATGCAAGATTTATAAGATTAATCTAAAGATTTATCTGAAGTATAAACCTCATAAGATTTATCGAAAGTACACTATGCATATAAATTTCTAGATATTTATTTTATTCGTAAGACTAACTCACTGCTATAGCAGATAGAACCATGAACACACACTTTTAATATGGCCACAGTTGCAAGCAAGACTGTCTTACGAGCTTGGGACTATGGGTGTTTTGTTGTTTTGTTTGTTTTGGTTTTGAGACGGTGTCTTGCTCTGTCGCCCAGGCTGAAGTGTAGTAGAACAATCATAGCTCACTGCAGTTTTGAGCTTCTGGGTTCAAGGGATCTTCCCTTATCAGCTTCCTAAGTAGCAAGGAAGGATTATAGGATATGCCACCATTCCCAGCTATTTATTTTTATTTATTTTTACTTTTTTGTGGGGATGCAGTCTAGCTCTATTGCCCAGGCTGGTCTCGAACTCCTGGTCTCAAGCTATCCTCCCACCTTGGGCTCCCAAAAGCATGAGACACTATTTGGCCTGTGACTACTTCTTTCATATACACTCTTATCCTGGTTCCTGAAGCGATCAGCAGCTCTGCTTGTCAGTGTTTTCTGCCTTCTACTTGACCTTAGTGAATTCCTTCCAACCAGCAATACCTCTATGTTGATCAAGTTTTAATTCCTGTAGGAGAGCTTATAATACTTCTTCCCATTTTCCCAATTTCTCAATTTTTTTCTCAAGATTTGGGATTTGCAAAAATGATTTAAAAAAAAAAAAAAAAACAACAAAAAAAAAAAAAAAAAACACTGGAAGGGAATTCCCACATGGAAATTCCCACAGTATGAAATATGGACTGAAGAGAAACCATAGTCCTGTGATTACTACTAAGAAGGGGTAGAAGGATGAGTATAAAAGAAGCTTAAATTGTATCTGCAATTGGCTATCTTTTATGAAAAACTCAAAAAAAAAATAAAATTATGTCTTCTCTGGTTAAGTTTAGACGTATGCTTGATAATTTTACTTTCTTGAGCTTTACAAAAATCTTTCCAAAGGAATCACCTGGGTTGTTGATAATGACGACTCCTGGGCTCTACTGCCAAAGGTGCTGGTTCAGTGGGTCTTGGGTGAAGACTAGGAATTTTCATTTTCACTGACTGCCCCAGAGGATTGTGGGGAAGATGGTACAAAACGAAACTTGGGTGAACGTTGAGCAAGTCCAGGGAAACCCAGATGTAAACCAGAGGTACTGCAGAGAATCCTAAGTCATGCCAAACTGAATTTGCAAATCGCAATCTGAAGCCAAAGGAACAGGCAACAGGAGAGACTGGATGCTTTTGCCCTGGATCTGTGTGGTAGAAAAGACCTCCTGATTATCATTACATCTCACTGGGTAGATGCCTATCACATCTCAGGAGGACTGGCACTGCTGTTATTGTGCCAGCTGACACCCACAGCTATTCATTAGTTTCAATGAAGTCAAGGCTAGATGGGCAGGTGATGAAAGACAGAAGATGAAGATCTATACTGAAGGGGCAAATGAAAAGAATTTCCAAAGTCCTTCTTTATAAAAAGGAAAATTCCTAATCACATTCATACATCGTCTTCCTTTATGGATGTGCTTAAAAGGCACTATCTGACCTCATTGCATTTCTTCTAAAGCCTTTTCCTTGTGCTTTTTGTTTTCCAATTGTTTTGCAATCATGAATCAGTTAATAATTACTAGTTTCAAACCCTCATTATAAAGCAATGTCAACATCCTTGTTTCTCTTGATTACTTGATTTAAAATCTTTAAACTCAGTACCATTAGTTAGTCCATATGCTAATATTTGAGAAATATTTATGCCATGAGAAATTTATGTATGTTTTATGATTCCACTAAGCCCAGCAGGAAGCAAGCTTCAGGGCTCGTGATGATTAAGAGAAAATAAATCCAGATTCCTGTATTCTAAAACGAATGTACATTCTTTTCATTCTCTCTGCGGGAAAATGGGATCCTAATAAAACGAAGCACAAATACCTGGAGTTCTTTATGTTCTCAGAAAAATCCTGGTTTCTGAATCAATATCTTGTCTTCTGACAACACAGCCACCGAAAACATGCTGAACTTGATCTAAGTTTCTGCCTTCTGAGCCTAAACTTTTCTCTTTCCCTCCATCTCCTTCTGGCTTTTGATTTCTGATGCCAGTCTAAAGGAGTACTTCCCTTCCCAAATGCAACTAATGAGGCTCGTTATCCCAATCCAAACTACACCATGTGGAAATTATTTGGATATTTATCCAAGCGCCATGAAGTGGGATGCCATCTGCACAGGGGGTTTCACAGCCTGTTGCTCTGACGTTATAAACAGTGCCACAAGCTGCTATGGTGGCATATTGGGCTATACCAGCTAGATATACAAACTTGCAGTTATAAAAACTTCTTTGATTGAAAACTTTTTAAATATTGTCCCTGATGGCTTCCAACTGACAAAGACATCTGCCTAACAGCACCTGAAACACGATTTTCTCACTTCCCACTTAAACTCAGTGTTGGTAGTTAACATTTACAATTAAGTCTATTGGATAGCCCAATACCAAAATCCACGTGGTCTCTGCCCTAACTCTAAGGTAGGTGGATCGAGATGCTGACTCTCATGCTGAATTGAGGCGCTTTATGAAACACAGGCAGCATGAATTAAGGTAAAAAGACATGTCGATTTTCCTTGCTGCCTGCTCCCTGACTCAAGCATTCTAAAGTTGACGACAATCAAAACCCGGGCAATCATCCTTCAACTGCATGAGACTACTGTTCTGTGAGACAGATGAAGCACCGAACTCATGACCCTGACCCTATCCTCATCTTTTTGCTGTACATTGACAGCTAGCATATTCTAGAATGCAACAGGTGGCAGCACATGTCACCGTGCAAGAGCAGTGGAAAGAGACATGGAAATGGACACAATAAACTGCACCTGTTTACAAGAAACGAGCTCTACATGGAGGTGAAGAAAAAAGCCTGCTAGAAATCCTGGAATTAATCCATGATGTAGATTATTTCAGCAAGAAAACAGTGGGTGTAAGAAAAGATGGCATTTCATAAGTAGAATCAAATTAGATAAAAGTGAATTGCATATGTTATTCATTAATTTGCATCACAACCATACGGCTTAAGCACTGTGGGCCGGGAAAGTTAATTTATCTTCTAAAGTATAGTGGGGGCCAGGCATGGTGTCTCACACCTGTAATCTCAGCACCTTGGGAGGCCGGGGCAGGCTGATTGCTTGAGGTCAGGAGTTTGAGAGTTCAAGACCAGCCTGGCCAACATGGAGCAAACCCCATCTCCACTAAAAATACAAAAATTACCCAGACATGGTGGTGCACACCCATAGCCCCAGCTATTGAGGAGGCTGAGGCCTAAGAATCACCTGAACCCAGGAACTGGAGGTTGCAATAAGCTGAGATCGCACCACTGCATTCCAGCCTGGGCGACAGAGCAAGACTCTGCCTCAAAAACATAAAATGAATAAAGTGTAGGAGGATCTAGCCCCCAAATGCTTTTAGCCCTTATTCAATCATTCCATCATTTAGCCCTTATTTATTGCATGCCTATGAAGGTATGGTCCTGTGGCAAATACCAAGCCAGATCAGAGACTGGCAGTGTGCATGTCACTACATGCTGACGACCTCCCCTAAAATCACAAATAACCAAACTGCCATTTAAAACAATTTAAGTGATCAGAGAGAAGTAGAGAGAAAGTGTCGCAAGCATTCACAGAAAGGAAAAGGGCACTTCAAGGGAAGAGAATTGAAAACAGCTTCCTAGGAGTTTGAGCTGAGTCCTTAATTATAAGGCTAGGAATAAGTGGAGGTGTAGAAGAAGAGCTAAAGCATTGACAAGAGCCAAGATAAAGAGCAGAAAAGGAACAGAGAATACAATTGTAGAGGGAAGGGTGGTGCACAGACATAGAAGGCCTTGAATACTCAATGAAGGAGTCCGGAGATATTTTTTCCACTTAGAAAGGCACTGATGATTCTTGAACAACAGACTGAAAGTATCAAAACTGGGCATTAAGGGTCAATTAAAAGCAGACTGTAAATTGGATTGGAAGGGGGATTGAAGGAAAGCAGGGAAAAAGTTTATTGAAGTAGCCCAATTCATTAAGGAAAGCCTGATTTGTGATCACGTTACATTTTACAGATGAGGAACTAAAACACACAGAAGTTAGGTAACACCTCAAAGTTCACTGCAGCCCTACTCACAACAGCCAAGATGCGATAACAACTGCATTAGTTTGTTTTCATGCTGCTGATAAAGACATATCTGAGACTGGGAAGAAAAAGAGGTTTAATTGGACTTACAGTTCCACACGGCTGGGGAAGCCTCAGAATCATGGTAGGAGGTGAAAGGCACTTCTTACATGGCAGCAGCAAGAGAAAAATGAGGAAGAAGCAAAAGCAGAAACCCATGATAAACTCATCAGATCTCATGAGACTTATTAAACGATCCCAAGAAAAGCATGGAAAGACTGGCCCCCATGATTCAATTACCGCCACCTGGGTCCCTCCCGCAACACGTGGGAATTCTGGAAGACACAATTCAAGTGGAGACTTGGGTGGGGACACAGCCATACCACATCAACAATCTAAATGTCTATCGATGGATAAATAACAAAAAAGTGTAAAACACATCAAATAGGATATTGTTCAGCCTTGTTTTAAAAAAAAGGAGGAAGTCTTGCCATACTGATAACATGGTTAAACCTGAAGGATGTTATGCTAAGCAAAATGGGCCAGGAAAGAATACTGTAGGATACCACTTTTATGAGTTATCTAAAATAGTTAACACTCATGGAATCAGAGTAAAATGGTGGTTACCAGAAACTGAGGTCGGCGGGGGGAATAGGAAATTGCTGATCAACTGACAAAGTTTCCATTATGCAAGATAAGTAAGTTCTAGTTATCTTCCGTACAATCTCGTGCCTATAGTTAACATTTCTGCATTTTACACTGAAAACATTGTTAAGAAGGCAAATCTCATGCTGTGTTCTTATCATAAAAGAAAATAAAGAAAAAGGAAAAAAAGGAAAAGAAAATAAGTAACATGTTAAAAGTCACACGGCTGGTTAGCAACAGAGCCATGACTCAAGTCCTGGAATATGCATCTCCAGAGTCCATGCTCTTAACCACTCTGCTATATGGTGTCTCAGTATTAAGACTTTTCAGTAATATAACTCTTCTTGCAAACCATTCCAAAAGCTAAAAGTATATAGTAATGACATGACATTTAATTTTTAAAAATTTAAGACAATAAAATTAAAATGTGAACAATCTAAAATCCTATAAGCAAGAATGCAGACATTAATTTTGAAACATCCATTCCATGGACATTAAAATGATGTTTCATAGAATAGCAGCACAGGAATAGTTTCATAATGTGTTAAGTGAAAAAATTAGATAAACTACACCTACATGTATAGAGGATAAACACAGCAATAATTTATACAAAAATATTTACAGTTGTTCCTATCTTGAAGAATTTAAAGAGATTTTATTATCTTTATTTTCTGCCTGTATGATTTTTCTACTTAACTTCTGCAATAAAACTGCATAATTTGCAAATGTTAAATAACCAATTTGCTCAGGTTTTTACCTCTCATACATATGTCTTATGTATTCAGAGCCTCGCGGCTTCATGTTTAGTTTAATATATTTGAGCACCAAGCAGGTTCCAGACCCTGTGCTAAGCATCAGATTTATAACTGTGAATAAGACAAATAGAATCTGAACCTTACTACCCAGTGGAGAATAAATTAAAATGTAATTGTTACTTCAAAAAGAAAATGATAGGATGCTATGAGAGTACTAAGCACAGAGAAGGACTGGCTGAGGAAAGAAGTTCAAGGTGAAAAGCAGACATGAAATAAAGTGTGAGATAAGAGTATTCCAGAAAGACGAAGAGCATGCGTGCCGTCCTTAGGGAGTCTGGAGGTGGGACAAAAAGATAACGATTCTGGGAAGACACTGGAGATGAAGGCAGTGTGGAAGATGGAGGGTTTTGGAGAGATGTTCATTACTGTGGACTTCATCTTGAAGGTAATGGAAAACTGCTGTTGTACTGGGGAGGTATGGAGTAGAAGGCTTTTCTTGAAAGGATGGTGGCTTGGAGAAGGAGAGTGGCAATAGGAGAGAAGCAGATGTGTCAGGAGTATTTAAGAATTAGAACAGGACTTAATTGGATGTGGTTGTCAGAAAACTGCCAAAGACGACTCCCTAACATCTGACTTCCACTGGATAGAATGGTTGCAATTTACTCAACTAGAAGGTGCTGGGGGTGGAAGAGACTAGCAAAGACTGAAACAGAACCTTCACCCCTGAAATCTAAACTAGTTTGACAAAATTCTGATGTCTATGCTTCCTAATGCAAAATTAAGCTGGCAGAATTGGCAGAATAAGTCCTGAGAGCGAGTGAGTGGCTTTCAGAAGTCCTTATAAGATAAATGATCTCTTGACAGCTGGAATTTGAAAAGAAATACATAATTCCAACCATTTAAACAAACAATGAGATAAGCAAAGCTTACCATCATGTTACCAACTAGAGTGTTGTCCAGACATATAGCAGCTGCCTCTTTCTGCATCAGTTCTAACTAGAATCCAGAGCTACACACCTTAGCTCAGTTATGGTAGTACAGTAAGCCACTTGCTTTTCAGAACTTGCCAACAGTGTTATTCTCCAAGCTGGAGTTAGTTTTTATCTTATTAGTAAGGAGCTTTAAATATATTTTTTGTTTTCAAATATTTTTATAATATTTACTGTATTAGCCTATTTTCACACTGCTGTAAACAACTGCCCAAGACTGGGTAGTTTACGAAGGAAAGAGATTTAATTGACTCACAGTTCAGCATGGCTGGGGAGGTCTCAGGACACTTACAATCACGGCTTAAAGTGAAGGGGAAGCAAGGCATCTTCCTCACAAGGTGGCCAGAAAGAGAAGTACTAAGCAAAGGCCCAAGAGCCGCTGATAAAACCATCAGATCTCGTGAGAACTCACTATCACTAGACCAGCATGGGGGAAACTGCCCCCATGATTCAATTACCTCCACCTGGTCTCTCCCTTGACACCTGGGGATTATAAGGATTATGGGGATTACAATTCAAGACAAGATTTGGGTGGGGTCACAAAGCATAACCATATCGAATTCTTTCTAAATAGACTATTTTATGATATCATTGTCTGAAGGGTTCTCCAATGATTAACTGGATACTTAGATTGGAACCTTATAACTACTGAACAGGCAGATCAGGAAGACCATGTGGAAAAGGCAGAGTTTGCAAAATTAAAATGCTTACAGAGTAAGGCAAGCTATATGATGACTAAAGTAGGCTAAATATAGAGGGGAGAGGCAATACAAGCACAATGTTAAATGGTGAATAACACACTGGCTCATAGTTGGTAACACATTAGGCAGTCACAGAGACTGTAGTATTATGGGGTAGGCACGTCCTATCTGAAAGCAAAATAGCTCCTCAGCTGATTATTACCATAAAGGAATATGCGACTTAAGTTGTCAGCTGTTTTCACTTTATCTTCAATTTTATGTGAGTCTTCTGATTTGTACATGTTATCAATTAATTCTACTTTTAAAGAATGTGTAAACCAATAAAAAAAAGTCTATCATAGGCTGTCAATGTGCAATAGTGATAGAAAAAAAGCAAGTTTGCCAATATTTCTCAGTCACATCTTAGCTGAAAGAAGTGGTCCCTTCTGCCATGAATATCTGTAATGTCTGACGTTCTCATTTCCAAAGGAACCACCTTTTCCCACATGCCCCTGCCAGGAGGAGACACTGGAGAAACTAAAACTGAAATATATTATTTTTGCAAGACACAAGGCTAAAAAATACCTGTGGCATTGCCAATCTTTGTAGATGAATTGTAAGTGAACCAAATCCATTTTCTAAATTATATTTCAGTGTTTGTTAGGCAACAGCACAAGACAAGACAAAATGGAAAATTCAGTCCCTGCCCAAGGGGCATGAAGCCTACACAAGGAAGACAAAACATTCCTGAAATAAAAACACCAGCTGGGAAGGAGGCATAATTAATGAAATAGCGCCAAGATTATTGTCTCGCTGCAATTACCATGTGTTTCTGATACTTCAAAAGAGACTGATGACTTGTGATGAAGGGGATAGACCAGGGACTCACACCCCCTGCATTCTGCATAGGATGGAAATGGAGTGTAAAGCTCTCATATGCTGCAGTGTCTCACTTCTATCAACAAAATGCAGCAAGTAAAACTAACTGATTTGCAAAGCACTGTAATAGTCCTTAATGTTAGTCCTTGGACAATTACACAGTTGCCTTGACCTTTACAGAAAATTAATAGCATTAAATTGCCTTATGTCTTCCAGGTACACCCAAATTTATTTTCTAAATAATTTTGCTATTGTTGTCTGACTTTTTAAAGACTTTATAAAGGGCTAGGGAAAATCGATGGGAAATATGTACCATAAATGATATCGTATGATCCCAATTTTTGATTTTACAAAATGTATGGAGGCAAAGAAAAAAGGACTGGGAAGAAATAAACCAACACGCACTGGCGATCTCTGGGTAATCTCAGGTGATTGTTATTATAACAGCATCTCAGGTGATTGTTATTATAGCAGTAAGCAGAAACTAACCATATTTTCTCAGTAATGCTCCCACAAATCCCTCTGTGACTTTATTGTGCCCTGCCCTTTAGTTCAAATTTCAAAGAGTTCCTGTAATTTTTTCTGGTTTATCTTAAATTACAAAGAAATGGTCTCTTTTTCCAAATAATAAAAAGTGTAGTCTAATCTAAGGATCACACACCACTGTCAGGTGTAATATTAAAACTCCAAATTCTTATCCAATTTGTGTCACTTTTCCTGTAGTGAGGAATAATGCTTGAGCCCACTTTAGACTAAAGATGCTACAGTGGAAAAAAGATAACATCTTAGCTTCTCTCTTTCTCACTTTGCATCCTCCACCATTTGCTAGCAGAAAGGTATGGCCTCTCCAGAGATGGATGAGGGTAAAAAGGTGAACAGATGTAAAGGTGTAGGGACAATGTTCGTTGTTTTTGATTGTTTGTTGGTTGGTTGGTTTTGGGTTTTTTTGTTTTGTTTTGTTTTGTTTTGTTTTGTTTTGTTTTTGACATGGAGTCCCACTCTATCTCCCAGGCTGGAGTGCAATGGCGTGTTCTCAGCTCATTGCAAGCTCTGCCTCCCGGATTCAAGCGATTCTCCTGCCTCAGCCTCCTGAGTAACTGGGATTTCAGGCACCCACCACCACGCCCAGCTAATTTTTGTATTTTTAGTGGAGATGGGGTTTCACCGTTTTGGCCAGGCTGGTTTCAAACTCCTGACCTCATGAACTGCCTGTCTCGGCCTCCCAAAGTGATGGGATTACAGGTGTGAGCCACTGCACCCGGCCAATTTTTTTTTTTTTTTTTTGTATTTTTAGTAGTGGCGGGGTTTCATCATGTTGGCCAAGATGGTTTCGAACTCCTGACCTCAAGTGATCTGCCGCCTTGGCCTCCCAAAGTGTTAGGGTTACAGGCGTGACCCACCGTGCCCAGTCAGGACAGTCTTCTTTGAATGAGTCATCTGTGATCTGGTGTTTACATTCTTTAGAAATGGCAGTCCAGAACTGACTGTTGGCTTTATAGAGATCTTTTGCAAAATCCTTTGAGAGTCATCTCTGCGCACCTCTAATGATAATTTCCTTTCACATCTTCGCAGCATCTCCTCTGACACACATCGAATATCCTCTGGACACCTGAACTTGCAGCATTCCACGTCCGCGTTGGGGTCACATTGGTTCTTCACATAGTATTCTGGACAGGGTCTATTTTAATATAATTCCAGGCCATTCCTTTCAATGGGACCTACATCTGTTCCACAAGAAACACACACCTTTGTTCTACCTTCAAAGAAAGCACAGCTCACTCTTAGAAACTCAAGTCCATTTCTCATCTTAGGATTTCTCCTGGAAAAAAAATAGACCCCAGTTCCGAGTTCACCAAACACCAGGGAACAAATGTGAATCCCTCCAAGTAGATGTTCTCAAACCCCTTATCTCATTTGGCTGAGGTGAGAAAGAAGCAATTCTTGTATACTCTCAACATGGAAGACCACCCAAGGTTATATGTGTCAAATAACTCCTTCATTTCTTAGTGCATCCTGCATACAGGGTTCACATGGTACTTTAGAATATGAGGTACATGAAATCTACTGTATTATTTGTAGCCTTTGCCGTTTCTGCTGAAACTCAAAGATATAATAAAAAGAGTACCGTTTTAACATGCTGCTGCATTATTCACTCCTGTAGGTTTTTCTCTTTTTTCTCATTTTTCTACATTAACATGAATTATTTGATTATTAAAGGAAAAATGAGTGGTTTTTTTTCTATGAGTATTCAGCGCTAATATTGTGGAAAGAAATTGGCAACAGTTGTATATAGATTGGTTCAACAAAATGTTTAAACATTATTTCTTAACTAAGTCAATCATAGGAAAAGCTCCTTGAAAGTTGTAGTTATAAAAATAGGTACAAGCCTTTCTTAGAATTTTGCCACATGTATAAACAGAACAAAGCAACTCTATTCACATGTCTTTATGCCCACATCATGCCACTTCTCTCCTCTCTCCCTTGTCTCTCTTGTATTAATAATTTAAAGAGTCATGGCAAGAAGATCACAGACTTAACTAAGGGAAGGCTACAAGGCTACCCAGAAAAGGTTTTCAAGAATAGCACATCGTTGGGGAAATCACCATTATCTGCAAGCTTAACCATAGCTCTTCACTCTAGAAATTCAACTTGATGAGGGCAGCCAGAATGTATCAGACTCAGGGTAGCCAAACAAAATTACCTAAGAGTGATATATAAGATATATATGTAGTGGATACACATCTTAGATCACAAACCTAGTTGTTCAAGAAATATTACTTGTGATGTTTCCTATTTGAATTTAGCTTCGATTTTATGACTTCATGCTGCTAAGTGGAGAAATTTAATATTGCTCATTTCATGGTAATCTGTTGATTTTAGGTTTGCTTAATCGAGTCACAGGTGAAGGTGAGATGGTTTACATAATTCTGGGGAAAGACAATCTGGTCTTCTGCTTTCCTTGATGAAACACCCACTGCCCCCACTCCCTGGGGAGGGGGAAGCCTTTCTTACCTCTTCCTCCTCAAACTCCCACTCACCTCCCCAAACACTCACACATTGTCACTAATAGAGATTGGCAGCTACTCCAACTGAATCACTCTGAAAAATAGCCTACATCCAACCTATTTAAGAAAGAAAAATATAAACAAATAAATCAAAGGGGCAAGAAGGCAGAAAAGAAAAAGCGGGCTAAGTGTTACAAAAAGTTGAAAATTTGTTCCATTGCCTATAATTTCAAATGCCATTGATTAACTACTTTGCCATTTTACAGCCTCAGAGACATCGATGTGGATTTAGGGGCTAGTACCAAGAAAGAGCTCACAATCCCCCAAAAAGACAGTGTAGTGTTAACTATGAGCAACTCATCTTTAAAAAAACCTGGGTCTGGTAGAGGATTATTTAATAAATCATAGCCCTGTGCACTAAATGGTGCTTCTGTGGCCTGCAGAAGTTAATTTTTTTTTTTCAAAAGCTTAATAGGCATTCGTCGTATAGCTACTCTGATGGGATCTAGCCCAGAACAATGTTGAACCCAATTCTTCAATAGCACATATTTATTACAGTCCTACAATAGAAAATACCAACTCAGAGCTGAGACTGAGTGTGTTGATGGCTGAGCTCCCAGAGAGCACAAATAGCCACAGGGTGGACGGTAGTAAGTGCCCAAGAGAAGAAAAGATGGAGTGTTATGGGAGCTGAGAGGCAGGTATAGTGTTTCAGGGAAGGGAATTTGGGATGGCCTTCTAGGGGTTTGAGCTAAAACCTAAATGACAGGGATATGGAGGCATTGAAGTAAAGAAGGCTGATCCAAGGGACTGGCATAAGCAAAGGCAAAGAGCAGTAAAGGAAGGGATTGCAGCCTGAAGGAAAAATAAGGTTGGAAAGGTAAGTTGGGGCACAAAGACGGTCTTGAAAATCCACCAAAGTTATTTGGAGGATATTTTGTCTCTGTTTTTCTTACTTTTCTGTACTAGGGGAGTGCTCATGATTATTGAGCAAAGGAATGCAAATATCAGAGCTGTGCTTTAGAAAACAATGGCAAGAAGACTGTAAAATGGATTAGGGGAGGAAATGGAGACAGTGAGAAACAAGCCTACTGAAATAGTCCTAGTGACATCTGCAGACACTCTGGCCTGGGAGTATGTCACCTTTTGCCTTTAATGTTCCTGGCATCCACCACTGCAAGTGCTAAACAAGATGAGGTTAAGTGATTGTACAGAAAGGACAACATTGATTCCTAAAGGTAAATCTTAAACTGGAAGCAAAAGTTAAGATCATCTGACAGGTGAGAAGTTAGGGTCACGAATGATTGAAAGGGTCTTGGAACTTTCTACTCACTAGCGTTTTCAATCCCTCTCTCTCTCTCAAAACAGGCAGAATAATTTAACAGGTACTCTTTCTTTCCTTGTTATCCCACCTACCTGCTCCAGCCTCAGAATATATGCAACAAAGCACAACTTTCATTTACATTTTTTAAGGCACTGAATCGTGTTTTTTTTCTAGACATAGAAAATGTTATTGGCTTACTAAAAGTAATTCAATTAATAACTTGGAAAACTCTGAATATCATTTGTAATTCTATCCCCAGAGATAATCACGTTTAATTTGTATAAGCTTTTTCAGATATAGGAGGATATATGAAATGTATGTTTCTACACTGGTAGATTTATAGACTGAGTAATCTATATTACTAGGTAAACTTTTTATTTGAAGTGATCATACAATCCATTCATTACCTGAAATAAATTCCTGTGCTCTTTTGTTGTCTTAAAATGCTGTCACTGTTGCTTTCACATCTTTCAAAGTCATCTCAAGATTAAAATCTACACTGAAATTAAAGAACTCTGTTTAGCTATCTCTTGGACCACATTACAGTCCCTACTTTAATTAGGTATCATATGTATATAGGACATTTGCTGCAAGGGAGCTGGCAGTCCTCATCAAACTCCAGGAAGTAAATAGGAGCTACTTTTCATCTCAGTGCTCAAATTCATACGTGGAGGCATCCAGCAGTTCATAATGAGCCCAAGGTCACCCGGTACATGAAAAGCAGTCCTGAAAATCAAAGCCAGGATTTTGCAATCTGAAACTTTTCCCTAAGGATGGAAATCTCTTCACGGAATGTTCAGTCTCATAGTTCTGAACCCTTAGAGATAATTTAGTTCAACATCTTGGCTTTGCAAACATGGAAACAAAGGTACTGACAGGTTTCATGACTTTTATGGGTCATAGGGATGGTTAATGACTGATCTTTCCATTGTTTTAAAACTAAACAGTATACAGAATTTTCTGAATACTGAGGGCCAGTGGCAGTATTAAGGGAGATATTTTCAAAATTTGTTTAAAAGTTAATTAAAAACAA
>NW_016817730.1:1044413-1177614 GCF_001698545.2 Rhinopithecus bieti
CCTTTGGAATCAAAAATTAGAGTTCATTAAAAATGAAGAAAAGATAGCCTATTTTTGACCCGATGAAAGTGATTTAAAACTGAATTTCATTTTATAAACTCGGTGTCTATTAATTCAATAAGTCTTTAAACTAAGTTATTAAGTCAATACATGTTTTATGGTTTTTAATTAACTTTACTTTGTAAACATTGCATCCAGCTTTGCTACACATTTAAAACAGATTCTGTCGATGTTTAATATGATTCTTTTTTTTACGTGTGTAGGGCCAGGAATTGTGTGTGTAGGTGTTTGAAAGGTAAAAATACTAACAATGTTAATAATCAAAATATTAACATTGGAGGATGGGCTTTCAGATTATTTTATCTACCTTTTGTTATGTGCTTCTTACTTGGCCACTTTTAACAATAAGCATATATTTCTTACATATCAAAAAGTATTTTGCCAATGAATTGATGACTTTCTCAGTCTTTGTGGGAAAATAACTATTTATTGTATTTGAAAAGCAATGTGCTATTTGCTTATTGAGGTACATGCTGTGTTTGGCTTGCATATTTAATATTTATTCAAGACTTCTTCTAGCACATCTTCCTTTACTGTGGTGTTTGGAAAACACAAAATTACAATTTTAGACTCCTTTGCAGCTAGGGTTCAACATGAGACTTTGGTTTTGCCCGTTAGACACATTCCCGTGAGGCTATAGAATTTGGAAGTGAGTTGAATGGGGAGGGAGGCAGGGTATGTGTCACAGATGGTGGCAGATCACAGGAGAAATGGGGTGGTTCTGGAGTCATCAGCCTCCTGAGTCTGCAGCTGCTTGTGGCAGTGGTGACAACTACCCTGATCACAGCAGAGACCATATGATTCTGGGGCTGGAAGTTGTTTCTGGAAATTCCATCTACCACCTGCTTCTCTGGCTTTTCCAATGATACTACAAATCATCTAATACATAGTAATAAGTAGCGTTCTGCTTAAAACTAGCTATGACAGTTCCGTTGCTTGCAATTGAGCACTAACCCATGGAGTTGTGTTCAAAATGTTTTTCTATGCTCTCCTTCTAATGCTCAAGCTCTACATTTAATTTTTCTCCTTTTGTAATCCCAACAATACCTGCCTGTTGTTTTTTAAAAAAACAAGCAGTACAATAGTGCCACATTAATAAGTAAAAATATGTCCTCATGCTCCCTACTCCTCATCCCAGACGCCGGAGGAATCCACGGTTAATAGTTTGTTGTTTCATATCTTTCCAGATATTTTTATGCCTATAGAAAGTACAAACACACAGAGATTTTCTTCATTTTTACAAAATGACATGATGTTATGGAAACATAAATCTTGCAAACTGATTTTTTTCCATATTTGTATATGCTGAGCTACTTGGTTCTTTTTAACTACTATATATTATTCAATAGGGTCAAGAACTAAAATATATTTCAACATTCCCCCATTGATGAGCATGTTAATGTTTATAAACAAACTACTACATATTATTCAATAGGTGGAAGAACTAAAATTTGCTTCAACATTCTCCCATGGATGAGCACGTTAATGTTTATAAACAATGTTGCAATAGTCATTCTTTATCAATATATCTTTGTTCATAGCTTTAAATATTTCTTGAGATGGATTCTAACATCTAATACAAAAAAACCCTAAATGCTAGTCGATCATATTTAACAGTTTTTAAAGAATAATGTCGGTTTTGCTTATTACTGTTTCATCAGTGCTCAAAACATCATCTGCTATGTAGAAGGCACTAAATAAATATGTGTGAAGTGAATTCCAAATGAATGATCAAAAACAGACTAGGAGATGCATTAATGCAATTAACCACATGAATGAATTAAAGAAGAAACAATAAATACATATACAACCATAGTGATGAATGTCCCCACAAATCAGGTAAAACTCCACATCTATTTCTGATTTTTAAGAAAATCTATTCATCAAGAAATAGAAGAAATAACATTAACCTGATAAAAAGAACTTATCAGAAACCAACAGCAAAATATATTTGCAAATATTCATAAAAGAATGAGTTTTTCTATCCATTTACAAATATTAATATTTATAAATATTCATAAAAGGTACAACTTCCAAGGTCTCAGTTATGAATAAAAATAAACTCACAAGCTTGAGATAGGAGAGAAGGCAAAAATATTAAAGTAAGGTATGAAATATTAAATGACCTATTGACTCCCACAAAGAAATGCAAAGCAGGCCTAATCAAAAAGCAAAATCATCAGCCACAGAGGTGCATTGAGTTAACTCTGAATAAGTTCATCATATTTGGGACAGGCCTGGTGGTCCAATTTTAATATCCGGAAAACTACTGGTTCAGACAAGGAAAGGCTCTCAGGCACCAACGACTGGGCTACAGCTGTTCTGCTTCTTCTCCAAAACTCCAAGCCTCATCTACAGAATCAAAGCCTATTCACCTCTTTCCCTGATCTTCTGCTGTATCCATTCTAAATGCTTCTCATGCCCTAACTGTGGTCATTTGTAGGATATGAACAGGCCAAGAACAAGCCTCCTTTCCACTTCAGGAAATTATTTGATAGAAAGTCAAATAACAGAAAACAATCAATTGTCCCATAATTTAGGATATTTCATAACCATGTAAAAACATACCAGCTTTATATCTGCTTATATGGGATGAACACCCTAAAATGTGTTTAGTGTAAAAGGGTCATATATGTGTACCTTCTTATCTTTCTGACTTTATTGAAATATAATTTACATATGTCATAATTTATCCATTTAAAGTGTATAATTCCCTAATTTTAAGTATATTTATAAAGTTGTACACACAATCACTATAATCTCATTATAGAATGTTTCATTTTCCCAAAAAGAAGTCCTGCACCCATTAGCAGTCATGCACCATTCTCGCTACCACCAGCTCCTCGTAACCACTAAACTACTTTCTGTTTCTAGATTTGCCCATTCTGAATATCTGATATTAACGGAATCATACAATATGTGGTCTTTTGTGATTGACTTCTTTCACTTAGCATGTTTTCAAGGTTCAACCACGTTGTAGTCTATGTACAACTTTTGTGTAGTCATTTTTAAAAATTATTTTAGAAACTGGGTCTCACTCTGTCACCCAGGCTAGAGTGCAGTGGCGCAATTACAACTCAGAGCAGCCTCAAACTCCTGGGCTCAAGCGGTACTCCCTCTTCAGCCTTCTGAGTAGCTAAGGCTACAGGTGCACACCACCATGCCTGGCTACATTTTTATGTTTTGCAGAGATGGGGTATCACTATATTGCCCAGGCTGGCCTTGAACTCCTGACCTCAAATGATCTTCTCACTTCAACCTCCCAAAGTGCTAGGGTTACAGTCATGAGCCACTGCACCCAGCCTATACATATATTTTTATTTTTATTGAGTATTTATCTAGGATTTGCAAATCAAATGGTAACTCTGTGTTTACTGTTTAGAGAAATCATCAGACTCTTTTCCAAAGTGGGTGCCTTTTACATGACTACCAGCAATGCATGAAGATTCCACTTTTTCCACATCCTTGACAGTGCTTGTTATTTTTCCATCTTCTTTATTACAGCGTTCCTAGTGATGTGATGTGGCATCTCATTTTGGTTTTCCTTTGCAGTTTCCTAATGGCTAATTATGTTGAGTATCTTTTCATGTGCATATTAGTCATTTTTATATCTTTTTGGAGAAACTATTCAGATCCTTTGCCCATTTTTCAATTGAGTTGTTTATCTTTTATTATTGAGTTTTAAGAGTTATTCATATATTTTGATACAAATCCCTAATCAGATATATAATTTGCAAATATTCTCTCCCATTCTATAGGTTGTCTTTTCACTATCTTGATGATGTCCTTTGAAGCACAGAAGTTTTTAATTTTGAAATGCAACGTATCAATCTTTTTTTATAACTTGTACTTTTGGTGTTGTGTCTAAGAAACTGTTGCCTAACCCAACATTTTTGTGTGCATTTTCTAAAGCACATAAATACATATGTAAGCATAAGTGCTTTTTCTCTAAACGCTCACAGAAATGTTAATAGTTGGTAACTTTGTGAGGAGAGACAAAGGGAAAAGAAAGAGAATTTTACTTTTCACTTTGTTCTTGTATATGGTTTGAATTATTTTACCATATACATGTCTCACTTCTCTTTTAAGGATTTGTTTTTAAATCCAGATTGAGTACTAGTAAATAGTACCTGACTGCTGTTGGCATTCTAGCGAGTCTGATAAATGATAACACTTTTTTCTGCCTGAACTCAGAACCAACTGAGATCAGATGCTGGTATCAGAGAGGTAGAAACCATTTCTGATAAAGTCATACTGAAGGAAATGGCTGAGTGAAGAGCCAAATGGAATTGTTAAAACACCCTAATCCTGTCCCCTCCTGGTTTATACCTTGGAACAGTTGACCCCCCCAAAAAAGCTTGAGTCTGAACACACACACACCTCCTGAGGATAAGTGCTGCACACGGTTCAGGAGAATGGAGGATAGCAACAAGAGACAGGATTCTCCATGCCTAAGAACCATCAGTATCTGGCTTTACCCAATAGAGAGTTGTGAATAAATAATTTTCACCCACCAACCAACAAGCTTATTCAACCTCCATGACAAGAACAGTTGAGGCAAGAGGCTTAAAACATTTAAGAAAAAAATCCCTCTTCATGGACTACAGAGAGTTAGGGAAAGAAGCATTTCCCCATAACAATTATGGATATTTAAACTAAAATAGATAGAAGTTTGTACCTAGATATTGTATACCCCTATAGCTTATTCCTGGAGATCCATTATAAAATTCCTATGTACATGCAAGTAATTCATAATAAAACAACACACTGAGGCCTAAACCACCTTGGAAACTCCAAGTCTTCTGGACAGCTTACCAGATGAACCACATATCTTTCAGTAAGGGCCCGTAGATCCCTGTGAAGAACATTTTGGTGAAACAGCTCAATATTTCAGGATATAGGATTTACACTCAAAAAGCAGAAAAACATAAATAGAATGCTTCATTTCTAAAGCACCAGAATGGAGCCGGGAGGTGGAAGTCTTTCTAATCCAAGAAAAAAGGCAACAGAACAGGTACCAACTATTCCCTGATTATCACTCCATCAGACACTGGATGAGGCCAGAGCTTTCCAGCCACCGTGCCATAGTTCCTGGTGTCCCGACAGATAGATGCTCTCAGCCCTCAGGGAGGCTGGGCAGTTCAGGGTTATTAGAGCCCACAGGTTGTTCACCTTCACCCAGATCAGTCTTTTTCATTTCCCTGATGCGTCACTCAAACATTAAGATTTTCAGTATTTTCCTGGCATGAACAAGATTGGAAAGCCCTGTAACACTGATCTAGTGAAGACTAAGGTAAGGTCAGGGAATTAGAAACCTCACAGTTTAGTGAGGGTGACAGAGATGTAAGAAAAGAACTAGAGTTACCAAAATTCAATCCAATCAGTGCTAAAATATAAGTAAGCACAGAGGAGAGCCTCATCGAAAGCACCATAATAATTGTTTCTCGTTGTTCAGTAATTACTACACATGAAGTCCTGTAGCAAGCAGTTGTACAAACAGTATTTCTATTGCGCATAAGAATCCTCACAGGTAGGTTCTGCCACAGTTCCCTTTTCCAGATGAGAAGATCAAGACAGAAAGGTTAAGTAATTTGGTTTCATAGGTGGTAACCAGAGGAAGCAGGATTTGAAACTTGCTCTTTGAACCTGTATCCCATGCCTGTAAGCACTGATCATAAACAAGTTCAATTACTCTGTCGTGGCCAAAAAACAGTATTTAAATATGGAGCCAAATGATGTATCTCAAATGTCTTCTCACCTGACTCTTTGGATATTTAAGTTCATCCATACTTGGAAACAGCAGGTTGAATGAATAACAGTACCTTTTAAGGGCCTAAACAATCCGTTAAAAACTAGAAGTATCACATACATTTAAGGGTAAAGCTCCAACTTTAGTAGCAGCTGAGCAGAGACTCACGTTTTTATGAGGACAAGGGAGATACTAAGTCATTTCCACTTTGGGGTCCTTAGCATAATATTTAGTATAGAATAGTTCAACAATATTTGTTGTATAAATGGTTGATTGAATAAACAAATAAACACACGAAATAACAAATTAAAATAGATGCCAGACACAAAATGGCAACAATCACAGAGAGGAGCAAGAACATCTCACAATGCAGAACAAAAATGAGTACAGTCTTAATTATCTCCAATGATAGAAAACAAAAGTTTTATGAAAATTGTAGTTCACAATGTTGATACTGAGCTTATCCTACTGTTTGAATTCTAGAATATTACAGTTTAAAGAGACATAGAAAATATCTAGCTTGACCGAATTTTGAAAGCATCCTTTGTGATCTAACAGGACAGCAGTAGGCTTCCATGCAAACACATTCAGTGGTGAAAAATTGCTTATGACCAACTTAAATTGTTTACTGTACAAAAAGTCTTCCCTATCTTGACCTATGTCTTTTTTCTGTTCCTGATTTTACTACTGGAAACCACATAAAACGACTTAATCCTTCTAGCTCCTGGTGGTCCATCAAATATTTGAAGGCATTTATCATGTTTTCTTGTTCCCATTTTGGGAGTACGATTTTCCTAGCACACTATTTCTATTCATTTCATATGACAGGTACATGTGTGTTTCAACAGGATGATGATTTGATTAATAGAATGTAACTATGGTCATGAATAGAGGCTGGAGAAGTCCTTTAACAGCACAGAGAGAGAAAGTCCTAAAGACGAAACTATGTGCACCCTCATGGGTACTTCCCAGGTCTTCAAAGTTTGCCATGAGAATAACAGATGAAATACCACCTACCCCTCTCCCTAGAGGTTCAACCAGGCACGTAAGTTTGCTTTTGGATAGTCTTGGGGCAACATTTATATCCTCATGGCCTCCTCTCCTGCCTGCCTAAAGTCTCTGATCATGTACTCAACAGTTGCAAAGAAAGTACACTACATGGCCCTAAGTATTTATGTGAAACTGACTAAAGAAAAAGTTGAGTTTCCAGGTATATCTGACAGCAAGCCTAGAATTCAGGCTAGGCTCTTTCATTTCTACATACTCAGATATTTTTGCAATTTTTCTGTCATGCTAATTTATTTCTTCTAGTCTTGCTTCATTTTTCCAGTACCCAATTTTCCATTCCAGGATAATGAATGGCCTAAAACACCATAGGCTAAGTCAAGTACTGTTGAGGAAAAATCAATCCAGATTCAAAATATGAAAAGAAGCCTTCGCAATGTATAAGAGCTACTGTACAGTCAGAAAGGAGCACTGAAGGAAGGGACCACACTACTCTACCTCTATAACATCAGTATGGCAAGCTTTGGTTGATACATGAGTATAATTCAAAACTCTTCATGATTTGCCACATGGTCAACTGGGAAGGGCAATGACATGACACTAATTTAAGCAAAATGAGATCTCAAGACATTCAAGAGGGAAGGAAGATATAGAATGTGTTTTTACAATTTAGCTAACTACACAAAGGCTACATGAAATGATAATGATAACATACATTGAAGAGAGATCTCATGATCGATGCAAGAAGACATTTAGGATCTATAAAGGGTCGCACTGCTTGTTTAGGACAAGAAGATATTCCGGATCTGTAAAGAGGTCTCAATGTCTGTCCAGGAGAATAACATATTGAAGGTCTCTGTTAGTTGGGATTGTTATTTTTCTGAAAATGTGGCATGACATTTTGTGGCCTGTGAAGCCTGCTTCCTTCTTTAGTAGAGAATAGGCTATGAGTCTCAGTTCTAAAGGGCAACTTGTCCCTTCACCTCTCTCTAGAGGAGACGGCTTCTTCTACTCACTACATTTGGAGCTGTTTATCATGGCTCACCCTCCCACTCACACATTTTTCAGCCACGGGAGACTTTTAATGTTTTAATGTGAGCAGGGAGTAGTTTCAAACTGTCATTACTGAATTAAGGCCACATTAAAGGAAAAAAATAACTTTCTGTATATTTATCTGGCTGTTTAAATTGAAATTATGTTAAGGAATTACTTCTCTGTTTTAAGAATCATTTTTCGTCCTTTAGTAATGAAATATAATTGTACAAATCAATGCTAATTTAGGACAATTAAACAATAAAATATTGATGAAATAAAAATCCCTTGACTTCAGTAATGAGAACAGGCATTTAAATCAATTCTCTACTCTGGCACCAAAGCAATCTTTCCAAAACACTAACCAGTTTGTGTTTCTTGCTTAAAACACTTCACTAGTGACTTTTAGTGATACTTACCACCTACTCCCATTTAATACTCAGTGTCTAATTGTCATCGTCCTGGCCAACTAAAGGGGGCATGTAAAAGTCAATATTCTCACAATTGGGCATTTCTTAGAGGTGGCTCTGTAGAATCCACAAAACCCGTCTACTCTACTGGACAACTACAAGGCACTTAGTTTGAATAGCAGATTTTTTTCTCCCAGTGATTGACAGATGAACAATGTTAAATGTTCATCATCCCTGTTCTGCTTCGACTTATTTGAAATATAAATACATTGTGCTTTGTATCTAACCGTCACCCACATTTTGGCTTCTGAATCTTCCTTATAATTATACTATATTATGTTCAACGGTAATCCACCATCAGAAGTGGCAAGAGATCATTCCTTGCCATGAACTATGCTGGGAAAGGAAACTTGTTGATTATCCAAATCATCAGGATGACCTTCTGAAGCTACGTTGTAACCCCTCTAATATATGTGGTATTTTGAGTAAGAGAGGATTGTTCAGACCTCTGACTCATACCCTAGGGATTTCTTTTTTGTGGTTGTTGTTCTAGCACTTTAATTTTTTTATTTTTAGTAAAGCAGCTTTATTGAGGCATGATGGACAAATAATAAACTGCACATATTTAACTGCACAAATTGATTAGTTTGGTGTGTGTATACACACATAAAATCACCACTGAAATCAAGATAATGAATATATCCATCACTCTTGAAAGTTTCCTAGTGGTCTTTCGAAATCCTTTTCTCCCATCCCTCCTGAGACCCCCATCCCTAACCATCTTGGAGGCTGGCTACCACAGTTGGGCCGGACCAAGCACAACAATAAAATAGCACGGTGTTATTTGGGGAACTACAAGTAGCTTAGTATTGCGAAAGCATGAAATGAGAGATCCAAGCAATGGAAGATGAGCAATAAACAAAAGCCAACTAAGAAGAGCATATTTAATCTTGCTAATGAGTTTGCTGTGCTTGGTCTGGCCCAATTGTGGTAAGCAGTCTCCAAGCTGGCCCCGAATGATCCAAAATCCTGGTACTGACACTCTAGTGGAGTGTTACAGGGGTGACATCTCCTTCCACGTGTATCAAGGTTGGTCTGAGTGACCAATAATATACAGCATAAATGATGGTATGTCACCTCCAAGATAAGTTACAAAAGGCACTGCAGTTTATATCTTCCTGTCTCTCTGTTTCTCTGTCTTTCTTTCTCTAACACTCATTCTGGAGTAAGCCAATGTCATTTCATGACCAGCCTCATGGGGAAACCAACTAGTAAGGAACTGAGGTTGCTGACCAACAGCTAGCAAGAAACTGAGACCTCTCAACAACCATGTGAGTGAGGTTGGGAGTAGATCCTCTCACCCCAGTTAAAACTTCAGAAGACAGCTTGACTAAAACCTGTTGAGAGACCTTGAGCCAGAACCATCCAGCAAAGCCATTCCTGGATTCCAGAGCCTCAAAGACTGACTGAGATAATAAATGTTTGTTGTTTTAAACATGCTAAGTTGTGGGGTAATTTGTTATAAAGCAATAAATAACTAATACATCAACTTACTGCAGAACATTGAGCGTTAGACATAGCCTACATCTGGTATGTCTGTGGCCTTGGGGGAGCCTCACCTTGACCTAATGGCTACTTCTAGGGTGGCATCTCAGAGCCTGCAAAACATCCAATATGCTTTTTAGATGATGGGAGAAAAGCAGGAAGGATGTGGGGTGGCCACAGGAGCAGTTGTAACTCAATCTGGACTCTCTAGGTCTATATAAAGGAACCAGGTAATGGAAGAATATACCTTTGATCCAGAATAAATTAGCTGAAGCTGGTTGGAAGCATGACATGGAAAGCTTGACAGGGGTCTTTCTTACATATCTATCCCAAGCGAACAGACTAATGGCTAAAATGTGATTCACACGTTAATTAGAGACTTACTATCAAACAATTTGCCAAAAATCTATGCCATTAGATCCTTTGCTGTAGATAAGGGAAAAGGCATTGTCTTCAAAAGACCCCCCTTGAAATCCACTTAGCAGAGAAGCAGGAGACCAGTGGGTATTATATAGAGAGGTTTTCAAAATCCTGATGCCTAGAAAATGCCCTTGATTTATTATATAGCTTGACATTTTGTAATAGCTACCCAAACATTCAGAACAGGTGATCTTCACAATGTCTTCTTCAGAAGCAGAAAAGCCAGGGGACCAGTTCTCTGGGACACAGCCTGCTGGAGTTGGGGTTCTGGCCATAGCATATCTCAGCAGTAAAATGGCTACAAGATGAAAGAAGAGTGATAGAGCCCCAGGTTTTAAACCACTACACAATTAGTAGTTTAGCACAGACAATTTAGCACTTGGCCTATATTGGTGAACAACATCTTTAGGGTGAGAAGCAGGCAGCAGTGTTTTTAAAAATTCTCTGGATGGTTCCAATGCATAACCAAGTTGTCAAACCCCTGAGCTGTGAGATATGAGTCATCAAAGAAGAACACTAAGAGGGGGAGGAGAAAAGAAACAAACCATTGAATTCGGCAAATTTGTCCTGTCCCTTTTAAGAGGATAGCGTACTGTTCTAGCTGTCACTGTTTACTTGACAACATAAACTCATCAAACTATCTCAGTATTGTATTCCTCATTTTTCACACCACCCAGCCTGCTGTTGACTATAAATGTTAAATAATAACAATGGTTTGCTGTCAGTTACTTCCTTATAGCTGCCATTACTGTAGAGGAGCTATCAGGGGAGAGGTTTTGTTCCATAAGTTCCAATTATTTGCACGTCCCAGTTGCTGGTCAAATCAGAATTTACCCCAGCCTCTAAGACAGTGATAGAATAAATGGGGTGTCATCAGAAGCAGTTCCTGGAGGGCTACCCACTCTATTATTATTCTCATAGCCATGAGAATCCACTAGCTTTCCAAAAAACCTGGTTCTCTCTCTTCCCTCATCTCACACCCATCCTATTGCTGAGATATGCTGTGGCCTGAACCTCAAATCTAGCCGACTGTCTCCCAGAGAACTGGTCCTCTGGCTTTTCTCGCTCTTAACATGACATTTCGAAGATCGCCTGTTCTGAATGTTTTGGGTAGCTATTATAAAAGGAGCACTGTGAAGTATGGAAGATCTGGGAAACCCTCCAGGTATTGATAAGGAAAAAAACAATTAAGAATCAAAGTCTTAAGAAAATTACATTTTGAATGTCATACAAAATGACCTTTAATTGTGAGGAGTTAAGAATTATTCCACGTCCAGGCTCTCATGTGTCTATCAAGAATCTTTACATTACAAAATCCAAACTCCTGCTTTGTTTTAATAATGTCTTTAGGCTTCCATGGGGAATTTCTTCAGTACTCAAAGATGTTAATAGGAGAACAAGAAAAGTATTTGAAGGACTTCCTGACCCACAATTATTCTTTGGGAAAGTTGAATTTTTCTAACATGTGAAAGAATATTTGTGCCTCATCTTCTCAGAGATAACTCATTGTAGCCACAATTTTATCAGCACAAGACTATCGTGCATTTCAGAACTGTGAACAATAGTTCTCTCTGTTGGAGTAGGTGTCCCAAGACAACTTAATGAGAAAATAAAGGCAAGACAAATGCAATTCTCCTATGAATGCAAACAGCTAATTTAACAAATTACACAGTAGATTTTTTTAAATGCAGAAAATGCAAACAAGAATCTGGTTCTTCATTTATGTAAATGTTTCTTGTTTTGGGTTTTTGTGGGGCTTTTTTGTTTTTTTTTTTTTTTTTTTTGCACACACATACAAAAAGGCTCAAGGTTTGCAATTTCTTTTCTCTAATCCCAGGATCAAGGAAGTGCAAGGATGTAATTTCTTTCCTTAATAAAAACAACTTTTACCATAGTAATACCACATATTGTTACACAGAGCCAGTTGAGAAGAGGCAACGGTGTATTACAAAGCAATGTTAATATTTTTGGGTCGTTTTGTGTGCTTGAGGTTTCTTATTATAATAACTTTAACTGGGGCTATGCAATTATTGTCCACTAATAAAGAACTGTTTTATAGAAGGATTATTTGTTCATTACCTGGTTTGGGGTAGTTTTCATTACTACTTTATATAATTGTATAGAACTGTGGCATGTAAAAAGCACCATGACATATGCAAAGCTGTTCATTGCAGCAATGCTTATAACTGCAATTAACTGCAGAAACACTAGATTTTCATCAAAAAACATGTTTTAAATAAATTATGATATAACTATTCAATGAAATACTAGGCAACTATTAAAACAGTGAGGTGGTTTATGAAACTCTTCTTCACAGATATAGTTATATTAAAGTAGAAAGATGCAGTTTAGTATATTTAATATGTGATCATTTGTGAGACAAAAGGACAGGTATTTGTAAGTTGTATACGCACAGGCTGATTTTAAAAAGGAGCAACTGTGAAAAGGGAATTGAGAAAGTAAGAATCGGGCGTGGGAAGGAGAATTTTACTTATTGCCTTTTGTGTTGTGTTATATGTCATCTGTAGTTTTGTCTAAAATACTTCAACATAGCCTGGGCAACAGAGTGAAAACTCATATCTAACAAAAATACAAAAAAAAAATAATAATAACTGGGCATGGTGGTGTGCACATGTAGTCCCAGCTACTTGGGAGGCTGAGGTGGGAGGATCACTTGAGCCTGGGAGGCAGAGATTGCAGCGAGTGAGATCATACCACTGCACTCCAGCCTAGACAGTACAGGGAGACTCTGTCTCAAAAAATAATAATAAAATAAAATAAAATAGTACTTCAATATAGGTAAGGTGGTATATATGTACACATTCAATATTTTTAACTTATTCCTGTATCCTTCAAATATTAGATAATATTTGAAGTGCTGTAATCAGGAATATGCCACTAAATAATTATTAATAATAATCAGCATTTAAAAGTGGTGATAAAAAGTATACATTCCAGAAATGGGCTAACATAATCATATCATCAGTCTTCCTTTCTGAGCTATAACAGAGGTCAAATTGGTTAAAAATAGATTTTATTAATCTATTCAAGTATTTAACCAATATTTATTGAGAAACTACATAATTAGTAGTTTAGCATAGGCATTTTAGCACTTGGCCTATATTGGCGAACAGAATAAAAATTCTTACTCTTGTAGTGATCTAATATAATTTTAAAGGTTTTCTTTATGGAAGAAATTAGAAGGTATGAGTTTTATTTCTAGCCATGATGAATTAATGACTTCCACCCAAACAAAACTAATTGGAAAAGTTAGCATAGTATTAAATAAGAGTTTACAGAGACTAAAATACAGGAAGTCCAGGACAGTAAACCCTATGAAAAAGTAAACAAACAAGGTGAATCCTACCATTGCCCTGGTCTGCTTCATAGAAGTAATTTCTGGGCTGTAGCACAGAAATGGAGAAAACCTAAGCAAACCACAGTGGGCTTGCTGACAGGAAGAAAGGATGTTCAGAGTACATGGAGGAAGCTGAAAGAGTAGAATACTGGAGAGGACATGCTAAACAAAGGTATTCTCTTGAGTAAGAAAACTATAGGGCAACTGTAAGCTGAGTAAGTTTTTTAAAATTGTACTTTAAATTCCAGGATACAAGTGCAGAACGTGTAGGTTTGTTACACAGATATACGTGTGCCATGGTGGTTTGCTGCACCGATTCACCGGCAATCTAGGTTTTAAGCCCCTTATGCATCAGCTATTTGTTCTAATGCTCTCCCTCCCCTCACCCACCACCCAGCTGAGCAATTTTCAATGCTTACATGGGGCTGGGAGATATCCAAGTTCCAATTAACCAAAGCGAAGACTTTATTGAAGCACTAGGCCATTGAATACAGACCCCAAAAGGGTCTTGCCCTAGCAATAGGACTAACTAGAGCTACAGTAAGGACAACTCAGGATCCACACTGAAAAAGATTCAGAACAAGCCTCAGAACTACAGCCTTATCTCAACTGGCTGATAAAATAAAATTCCACATTTAAAAAAAAGACAGCAAAATATTGATTCTTGAAAATATCTAGCATCCAACTGAAAATTATAAAGACGTGTAAAGAAGTAGCAAAATGCGGTTAGTAACCAACAAAACTAAATAAAAGGAAAAGTCACGGTAGAATACAGTTGACCCTTGAATAACATGAATCCAAACTACACAAGCCCACTTATAAATGGATTTTCTTCTGCCTTTGCCAGCCCTGAGACAGCAAGACCAACGCCTCCTCTTCTTCCTCCTTCTCAGCCTACTCGATGTGAAGATAATGAAGATGAAAACTTTTATGATGATCCACTTCCACATAATGAGGAATAAATATTTTTATTTTTCTTATGATTTTCTTAGTAAAATTTTTTCTCTACCTTACTTTATTGTAAGAATACAGTATAATACATATAACATACAAAATATGTGTTTACTGTGTTATTGGTAAGGCTTCCAGTCAGCAGTGGGCTATTAGTAGTTAAGTGTTTATGGAGTCAAAAGTTATACACACATTTTCAACTGCACGGAGAGGTCAATACCCCTAAACCCCATGTTGTTCAAGGGTCAACTATACTAAGGAAAACATGAACAAAATGAAGAAAGACATGAAAACTATTTTTAAAAAGACGTGAAACTTATTGAAATGAATATTACATGTCAGAAATGACAAACTTCCTATATGTACTTAACATCAAAGTAAACACTATAATAACTTAAAGATATGGTGAAAGAAACCTTCCAAACTGAATCACAGAAAGGAAAAAAAAATCCTGAACAAAATGGGCAAGCATTTACTGATGGGACAATATCAAGAATTCTGAGATCTATGAGATAAAAATACTTAAATTCAAGAATCAAAAAGGGTGGAGGAAGAGGAATTGAATAACCTAGTATTTTTAAATTTAATGAGAACTGTAAGCCCACAGAGGCTCAATATGCTCAACCAATCCCAAGCACAAACATCATAGTAAAATTGCTGAAAACCATTGATAAGAAGATAACCTTAAAAGCAACCAGAGTAAAAAGACATTACTTAAAGAAAAGCAAAAGGAGAATTACACTGATTTCTAGTTAGAACTAATTCAAGCAAAAACGAGCAAACAAAAAATAGGATGACATATATAAAGTGATGAAGAAAACTATCAATTTGCTATCCAGTGAAAATATACTTCAAAAGAAGGGAAAATAAAGGCTTTTCAGATAAACAAAACAGACAGACTTGTCATTAGCAGACTTGTACACAATAAATGTTATATAAGGTTTTTTCTGATTCAAGTAAAAGGGTAACCCATGAATACTTAAATCTCCACAAAGGAATAAAGACAGGTGGATAAGGCTAATATGTGGATAATATATTACTTATATTTTTGAATTTTCTAATTTGCTAAAAATAATTATAAGATAATATATTGTGGGATTCATAAGACATGAAGAAATATAATGATAACAATAGCAAAAAGGGCAGGAAGGAGAAATGAAGGTACACTTTTTTTAACTTTTAAGTTCAGGGTTACATGTGCAGTTTGTCATATACGTAAACTCATGTCATGGGGGTTTCTTGTACAGATTATTTCATCACCCAGGTATTCAGCCTAGAACCTAGTAGTTATTTTTCCTGACGATGTTTCTCCTCCTACCCTCCATCTTCTGGTAGACCCCAGTGTCTGTTGTTCCTCTCTATGTGTCCATTTGCTCTCATTATTTAGCTCCCACTTTTACGTGAGAACATGCAGTATTTGGGTTTCTGTTCCTGCATTAGTTAGCTATGAATGATGCCCTCCAGCTCCATCTAAGTTCCAGAGAAGGACATGATATCATTCTTTATGACTCCATAGTATTCCATGGTGTATATGTACCACACTTTCTTTATCCAGTCTGCCATTGATTGGCATTTAGGTTGATTCATGTCTTTGCTCTTGTGAGTAGCACTGCAGTGAGTATATGTGTGCACGTGTCTTTATGATGGAAAAATTTATATTCTTTTGGATATATACCCAGTAATGGGGTTGCTGGGTCAAATGGTATTTCTGGTTTTAGGTCTCTGAGGAATTGCCACACTGTTTTCCACAATGATCAAACTAATTTACACTCCCACCAACAGTATATAAGCATTTTTTTCCGGCAACCTTGCCAGCACCTGTTATTTTTTGACTTTTTAATAGTAGTCATTCAAACTGTGAGATGGTGTGAGATGGTAACTCATTGTGGTTTTAATTTGCATTTCTCTAATGATCAGTGATGTTGAGCTTTTTCTCATATGATTGTTGGCTGCAGGTATGTATTCTATTGAAAAGTGTCTGTTCATGTCTGTTGTACACTTTTTAATGAGGTTGATTTTTTTTTTCTTGTAGCTTTGTTTAAGTTCCTTATAGATATTAGATATTAGATTTTTGTCAGATGCATAGCTTGAAAATATTTTCTCCCGTTTTGTAGGTGGTCTGTTCACTCTGTTGATAGTGTTTTTTCTGTGTAGAAGCTATTTAGTTTAATTTGATCCCATGTGTCAATTTTTGCTTTTGTTTCAATTGTTTTTGGCATGTTGGTCATGAGGTCCTTGCCTGTTCCTATTTTCAGAATGGTATTGCCTAGATTGTCTTCCAGAGTTTTTATAGTTTTGGATTTTATGTTTAAGTCTTTGACCTATCTTGAGTTTATTTTTGTATACAGTGTAAGGAAGGGGTACAGTTTCAATCTTTTGCATATGGCTAGCCAGTTATCCCAGCACCATTTATTGAATAGGTAGTCATTTCTACATTGCTTGTTTTTGTCAGTTTTGTTGAAGATAAGATAGTTTTAGGTCTGGGGACTTATTTTTGGGTCTCCATTCTGTTCCACTGGTCTACATGTCTGTTCTTGTACCAGTACCATGCTGTTTGAGTTATTGTAGCTCTGTAGTGTAGTTTGAAGTCAGGTAATGTGATGCCTCTAGTTTTGTTCTTTTTGCTTAGGATTGCCTTAGCTATTTGTGCTTTTTTGTTGTTATCGTTCCATATGAATTATAAAATAGTTTTTCTAGTCCTTTGAAGAATTTCATTGATAGTCTGGTAGGAATAGCACTGAATCTATAAATTGCTTTGGGCAGTATGGCCATTTTAATGATATTGATTCTTCCAACCCATGACCATTGAATGTTTTTCCATTTGTTTGTCTCATCTCTGATTTCTTTGAGTAGTGTTTTGTAGTTCTCACTGTAGAGATCTTTCACATCCCTGATTATCTGTATTCCTAAGTGTTTTATTCTTTTTGTTTCAGTTGTGAATGGGATTGCATTTCTGATTTGGCTCTTGGCTTGATGATTGTTGGTGTATAGGAATGCTGGTGATTTGTATACATTGATATTGTGTCCTGAGACTTTGCTGAAGTTGTTTACCAGCTTAAGGAGCTTTGGGGTCAAGACTATGGGGTTTTCTAGACATGGAATCATGTCATCTGCAAACAGGAATAGTTTGACTTTTGGATACCCTTTATTTCTTTCTCTTGCCAGATTGCTCTGGCCAGGACTTCCAATACTATGTTGAATAGTAGTGATGAGAGAGGGTATCCTGTTTTTTGTGCCAGTTTTCAAGGGGAATACTTCCAGCTTTTGTGCATTTAGTGTGATGTTGGTTGTGGGTTTGTCATAAATGTCTCGTTATTTTGAGGTATGTTCCTTCAATACCTAGTTTATTGAGAGTTTTTAACATGGAGGAGTATTGAATTTTGTTGAAAGCCTTTTCTTTATTGAGATGATCATGTGGTTTTTGTGTTTAGTTCTGTTTATGTGATGAATCACATCTACTGATTTGTGTATGTTAAACCAACCTTGCAACCCAGGGATAAAGCCCACTTGATGGTGGTGGATAAGCTTCTTCCTGTGTTACTGGATTTGGTTTGCCGGTATTTTGTTGAGGATTTTTGCACCAATGTTCATCAAGGATATTGGCCTGAAGTTTCTTTTTGTGTCATATCTCTGCCAGGTTTTGGTATCAGGATGATGTTTGCTTTATAGAATGAGTTAAGGAGGAGTACTTCCTCCTCGATTTTATGGAATAGTTTCAGTAGGAATGGTACTAGTTCTTATTTGTGCATCTGGTAGAATTCAGCTGTGAATCTGTCTGGTCCTGGGCTTTATTTGGTTGGTAGGCTATTTATTACTAAATCAATTTTGAAACTCCTTATTGGTCTGTTCAGGGATTCATTTTCTTCCTGGTTCAGTTTTGGGATGGTAAATGTGTCCAGAAATTTATCCATTTCTTCTAGATTATCTAGTTTGTGTGCATAAAGGTACTCATAATAGTCTCTGGTGGTTATCTGTATTTCTGTGGGGTCAGTGGTAACACTCCCTTTGTCATTTCTAATTGTGTTTATTTGGATCTTCTCTCTTTTCTTCTTTATAAGTTCAGCTAGCAGTGTATTTTATTAATTTTGTTGTTGTTGTTTTTTTCAGAGAATCAGCTCCTGAATTCTTTGATGTTTTGAATGATTTTTTGTATCTCAATCTCTTTTGGTTCAGTTCTGATTTTTGTTATTTCTTGTCTTCTGCTAGCTTTGGGGTTGGTTTGCTGTTGGTTCTCTAGTTCTTTTAGTTGCAGTGTTAGGTTGCTAAATTAAGAGCTTTCTAACTTTTTGATGTCAATATTTAGTATTACAAGTTTTTCTTTTAACACTGCTCTAGCTGTGTCCCAGAGATTCTGTTATGTTGTATTTTTGTTCTGGTTGTTCCAAAGAACTTCTTGTTTTCTGTCTTAATTTCATTATTTACCCAAAAGTCATTCAGGAGCAGGTTATTTAATGTCCATGTAATTGTATGGTTTTGAGCAAATTTCTTAGTCTTGATTGCTAATTTTATTGCACTGTGATCTGACAGAGTGGTTGTTATGATTTTAGTTCTTTTGCATTTGCTGAGGAGTGTTTTATGTCTGATTGTGTGGTCGATTTTAGAGTATGTGCCATGTGGCAATGAGAAAAATGTGTATCTGTTGTTTTTGTGTGGAGAGTTCTGTATATATCTATCAGATACATTTGTTCCAGTGCTAAGTTCAGGTCCTGAATATCTTTGTTCATTTTCTGTCTCAGTAATCTGTCTAATATTGTCAGTGAGGCGTTGAAGTCTCCCACCATTATTGTGTGGGAGTCTATGTCTCTTTGAAGGTCTCTAAGAACTTGCTTTATGAATCTGGATGCTCCTATTTGAGCGTATATATATTTAGGATAGTTAGTCTTCTTATTAAGTTGTACCTTTTATCATCATGTAATGCCCTTCTTTGCCTTTGTTGATCTATGTTGGTTTAAAGTATGTTTTGTCCTAAATTAGGACTCACACCCCTACTTTTTTCTGTTTTCCATTTGCTTGGCAGATTTTTCTCTATCCCTTTATTTTGAGCCTAGGTGTGTCACTGCCTATGAGATGGGTCTCTTGAAGAGAGCGTACCACTGGGTCTTGGCTCTTTATCCAGCTTGCCACTCTGTGCCTTTTAATTGAGGCATTTAGCTGGTTTACATTCAAGGTTAGTATTGATATGTGTTGATTTGATCCTGTCCTCATGATGTTAGCTGGTTATTATGCAGACTTGTTTGTGTGGTTGTTTTATAGTGTCACTGGTACTTTTAAAGTACACTACTTAAAGTGGTATAATATTATTTATTTATTTATGTATTTATTTATTTACTTTGAGACAGAGTCTCACCCTGTCGCCCAGGCTAGAGTGCTGTGGCATGATCTTGGCTCACTGCAACCTCTGTCTCCCAGGTTCAAGTGGTTCTCCTGCCTCAGGCTCCTGAGTAGCTGGAATTACAGGTGTGCACCACCACACCCGGCTAATTTTTGTATTTTTAGTAGAAATGGGGTTTCGCCATGTAAGCCAGGCTGGTCTCACACTCCTGACCTCAGGTGATACGCCCGCCTCGGCCTCCCAAAGTGCGGGATTACAGGCGTGAGCCACTGTGCCGGGCCAAAGTGGTATAATATTTTTAAGTAGATTCTGATAAAGCAAAAATATGTGTTGTAAATTCTAGAATAGCCAATAAAAATTTTTAAAGCGGTAAATATAATAAGTTAAATATTGGTCAGTAAATGAAACAATAACAAATCATTTTTAATTTGCCAATATAGGAGGAAATAACCAAAGTCATTGTAAAAACAACAACAAAAGTAGAAAAAAATATTATAGTGATGAGCCCGGCAGGATATTGCGGTATTTGTCTGAATTGTTTGATGTTTATGGTATCTGTCAGCTCCACAAAATGTGTGATTTGTTGTGTTTTCTTTTCACTAAGTAAATATTCATTTTTATCTTCAGTTTTGTATTTGAAATTTTGTATCACTTTTTTCTTAAAGAGAGCCCTCGGAATTATTTATTTATTTATTTATTTATTTATTTATTTTTTGAGACGGAGTTTCGCTCTTTTTGCCCAGGCTGAAGTGCAATGGCACAATCTTGGCTCATTGCAACATCCGCCTCCCGGGTTCAAGCGATTCTCCTGCCTCAGCCTCCCGAGTAGCTGGGATTACAAGCATGTGCCACCATGCCTGGCTAATTTTGTATTTTTAGTAGAGATGGGGTTTCTCCATGTTAGTCAGGCTGGTCTTGAACCCCCGACCTCAGGTGATCCACCCGCCTCGTCCTCCCAAAGTGCTGGGATTACAGGCATGAGTCACTGCACCCGACCCCCTCAGAATTATTTAAGCTTTATGCCACACAAGACCTTTAGACAAGGTGCTGCTGGAGGACCTGTGAAAACACAGAGATGGCCCCTCATCAGGCTTTTCAAATGGGTTGTATGACTGTCTTTGAACGTGCTTGCTAACAAAAGTTTGTACATATGACAAAATTGGGTCTAAGATTTGTTTTCAATGTGATACACTACCTGGTAAACAGCTTGTAGAGGAGGAACCAAAGCAAGGTAGCCATATAATTTATCAGCCAAACGAGGACACTTTTAAGAGTGCTAAACTACTAAACTGAAGGGCACACCAGCATAATAGGCACAAAGCCTGATTCAAGCAAACTGAACCAATAGCCCCTCACCTATTTCCAAATACTGGATACTGCAGATAGCATCCAGGAAATAATTTCTGACAGACCAAATGGGCTTGTATCAGTTTGCAACAGTTGGAATTTATATGTTTATGTACATACATATGTATACACGTGTATGTACCTATGTATACGTGTATACACGTATACACATGTATGTATATGCATATACATGTGTGTATGTGTATACACACATGTATACATATATTCGCATATATATGCAAATTCTGTTACAAACTCTGTGTATGCCTGTGTATATATATGTTTGTATGTGTAAACTATAGGTGCAGAAAAATTCTACTTCCATCCTCTTAGGGTCCTGGCTAGGTGCAAGAATTAAATTGAGATAAAGTAGATTCACAAGAGAAAAGCATACACATGTATTTAATACACATTTTACATAGCACAGGTACCTTTATAAAGAAATTAAGACCAAAAAAGCATCTAGAGTCAGTTGCTTTATACTGAATTGGACAACGAATAGTAAACTGTGAAAATGTGACTAAATTATGCAGGGAGGTTTAAAAGATAAGAGTTATTATAACAAGGTCTGTACAGTGTTCTCTCAATCTCAACTTCTTGTCCTTGAAGATAAGGATGTTGCCTTTTCTTCTAGTACAGGAAGATTGTCTTTCACCTGGGAATTTCATCTTTTGCTCTTATGAAACAGCATGAAGGTCAAAGTGATCTTTTTGCACCTGCTGCTTTTCAAGAGTCTAACTATTTAAATAGTCAATATGCTACGATAGCATATTCTAACTCCCTCAGTATGTATATAAATGCAAACTGTTGCAAACTTTTTAACATATGTATGTATACATACATGTGTTGCGTGTATATATCCTATTTTTTTTAAAAAATCAAAATAAAATCTGCTGCTGAGGGTTTGTAAAAAAAACAATTTGATAATCACTTCAGATATGTAGTCTTCACTGGGAATGGCTGAAGATGCATTGCTAGTGTCACTTCATACTCAAAAAACACAAGGACTGAAGAATAAAACGAGGGACTTTCTAAATGCAGAATAATTCTATTACCTGTATTATTTGTCTTCCTTATGGAATCCAGTTCATTATTTGATACAGCATGAAAACTGCAAACCACAAGATTTTCTCAAAACTCTGTCAGGTCAGAGGTGAGAGTAGGCAATAAGAGTGCCCTGAAAGCTGGAGCCACAGTAAATGTATCTTTTTAGTAGAGATGGGTTCTTGCCATGTTGGCCAGGCTGGTCTTGAACCCCTGACCTTAAGTGATCCACCCACCTTGACCTCCAAAAGTGCTGGAGTTCCAGGCATGAGCCACCACACCCGGCCTATAACACAGCTTAAATGCCAGTTTCCCTAAGGGCAGTCATCTATCTGAGACAAAATTTTGCCTGGTAGAAATGCTGCTGTGAGTGTCCTCAAACATGGCTCCTTATGGGTCTGTGCTTGAGTTTCTATCAGGTATACACACTGGAACGGACTTGTGGGGTTTAATGGTACGTCCGTATCTAATATCACTAAGCACTGCCAGGATACTCCCCCAAATGACTGAATATGAGGATTCCCTCCTCCTTGATCTCCTTAACCTCAACATGACTTTCTCATGTTTGACATTTGGCAAATTAGTGATTAGTCATAAATTTAACTCGCATTTCTCTTGAACATCTTTTTATTTTACACTTATTAGCCGTTTGGTTTTCTCTTCTCTGAATTACCTCATCATCTTTGCCCAAATATCTATTGGCTGTCCTTTTTCTTGCTAATTTGGACATTTACTCTATGTTCTAGACATTTAATCCCTTTTTATATTTTAGATATTGCAAATATCTTCTTCCAGTCTAGCAGCATATCTTAACTTGGTGATGGTAAACTTCATTAAAGAGAAAAAATTTGCAGTAAAAGTAAAAAACATGAAGCTTTACCTAATGGTTTTACTTTAGAGAATCTAATTTTTTAAATTCTTCCACAGTTCAAGATAATAAAGATATTCTCATATGTTTTATGTTACTTAATTTTGTAACTTTATCTTTATTATTTAAGTCTTTAACCCATCTGAAGGCCATATGGTGTTAAGTAGCAAGTCTATTTTATTTTTTCTCTTCATAGAAGGATAATTTCTTTAACATTATCCATTAATCATCTGCTGTATACCTACTGATTTGTAATGGCCATCATACACTGAACTCCATAAGTACAGATTGGTGCAAATGTAATTGCAGTTTTTGCACTGTTTGAAATTTGCCGTTTGATACTGAGATCCATTCTTAAATAAATGTGGTTATGTTATACATCATTTTAATGTACATTTCTTGCTTTATGATTTTTGCTAATGACTTATTACTTGCTGTGTATTTTACATTTATTTTTGACTATGGAAGTGATGTTAGACAGAAAGCAAATTTAAGTGATTTTCTTATTTGAGTTGAAAATGGGTCATAAAGCAGCAGAGAAAACTCACAACATCAACAATGCATTTGGCCCAGGAACCACTAACAAACTTACAGGGCAGTGGTTGTTCAAGAAGTTTTGCAAAAGAGACCAGAGTCTTGAAGATGAGGAGCATAGTGGCTGGCCATTGGAAATTGACAACAACCAATTGAGAGCAGTCATCAAAGCTGATACTCTTACAACTGCACGAGAAGTTGCCGAAGAAGTCAACGTTGACCATTCTATGGCCGTTTGGCATTTGAAGCCAATAGGAAAGGTGAAAAAACTCAATAAGAGGGTGCCTCATGAACTGAGCAAAAAATTTTTTAAAAATTGTCGTTTTGAGGTTTCATCTTCTCTTATTCTACACAACAACAATAAACCATTTCTCGATCGGATTGTGACGTGCAACGAAAAGTGGATTTTATACAACAACCGGCAATGACCAGCTCACTGGTTGGACTCAGAGGAAGCTTCAAAGCACTTCCCAAAACAAAACTTGCACCAAAAAAAGGTCATGGTCACTGTTTGGTGGTCTGCCACCAGCCAGTCTGATCTACTACAGCTTTCTGAATTTCAGCAAAACCATTACATCCAAGAAGTATGCTCAGCAAATCGATATGATGCACTGAAAACTGCAATGCCTGCAGCCTGCATTGGTCAACAGAGGGGGCCCAATTCTCCTCCACAATGATGCCCAACTCTACATGGCACAACCAACACTTCAAAAGCTGAACGGATTGGGCTTTGAAGTTTTGTCTCATCCACCACATTCACCTGACCTCTTGCCAACCAACTACTACTTCTTTAAGCATCTGGACACTTTTTGCAGAGAAAATGCTCCCATAACCAACAGGATGCAGAAGAGTTCCAAGAGTTCATGGAATCCCGAAGTACAAATTTTTAAGTAACATTGGTTGATAGTAATGGTTCCTATTTTGATTATTAAAAATGTGTTTTAACCTAGTTATAATGATTTAAAATTCATGGTACGAAATCGCAATTACTTTTCCGCCAACCTAATACATGATACTTCTGGAACTTTCGTACCGTTCCTTTAGTCAGTTCTCTTTTCCTGCACCAGTGTCATGCTGTTTTTACTTCTTTGTACTAGATCCCAAGTGTTGATATGACATGTTTCCCCTTTTTTTATTTAAAAAAGTTTACATTTATTTATGGGCTTTTATTTTCCCATATTAATTTTAGAAAGCCAGTTTCTCAAATTTCATGAAAGAATCCTACAGGAATTCTAACTGGAATGGCATTATATTTAAGATTAATTTTGAGGAGAAAATTAGGTTTTTCCTATGTTATGTAATCTCATCCTTGGATATACCATATCTCTTGACTTATTTAATTCTTCTTTTTATTAACTTCAGCAATTTAAAAAAAAATTCTTCTGCTTAAGATCTTGTGCATTCTGTTAGGCTTATTTCTGAACATCTCATAGTTTCTATTGCCAAAAGTATCTTATTTTACTATATTTCTTACTTAGCTATATTATCTTTTGTAGAAGAATGCTATTGATTTTTGTACGTTGAACTTGTAATCATCATTGTTTATTTTTTTCTCCCTTCCATTAATTCTTTTATCTTTCTGGAATTCATATTAAAGGGGCATTGGCATTTCTTAACTTGTACCCTTCATATCTCTTAACTTTTCTTTCATTCCCTCTATTTTTTTTTACCTTTTTTTATGTTTTCAGAGGGAATTCCTCAACTTGATCCTCTGATTCACTAATTCTTACCTCAATTGCATTCATTCTACACTTCAACTCATCCATTGAGTTATTATTCTAATAGTTCAGACACTAACTGAAGATCACAGAGTGATCCTAATAGACATCACGTGGTATAAAACAATATCCCTCACACACACGAAAAAAAATTTGATATAATACCTTGTTTTCTTTTTTTTAATTATACTTTAAGTTCTGGGATACATGTGCAGAACGTGCAGGTTTGTTAAGTAGGTATACATGTGCCATGGTGGTTTGCTGCACCCATCAACCTGTCATCTACATTAGGTATTTCTCCCAATGCTATCACGGCCCTTCCCCCAGACTCCTCAACAGGCCCAGGTATGTGACGTTCCCCTCCCTGTGTCCATGTGTTCTCATTGTTCAACTCCCACTTATGAGTGAGAATATGAAGTGTTTGGCTTTCTGTTCCTGGAATACAACTGACAAGGGATGTGAAGGACCTCCTCAAGGAGAACTACAAACCACTGCTCGAGGAAATCAGAGAGGACACAAACAAATGGAAATCCTTCCATGCTCATGGACAGGAAGAATCAATATCATGAAAATGGCCATACTCCCCAAAGTAATTTATAGATTCAATGCTATTCCCATCAAGCCACCACTGACTTTCTTCACAGAATCAGAAAAAACTACTTTAAATTCCATACAGAATCAAAAAAGAGCCCGTATAGCCAAGACAATCCTAAGCAAAAAGAACAAAGCTGGAAGCATCACACTACCAGGCTTCAAACTATACTACAAGGCTACAGTAATCAAAACAGCATGGTACTGGTACCAAAACAGATATATAAACCAATGGAACAGAACAGAGGCCTCAGAAATAATGCCACACATTTACAATCATCTGATCTTTGGCAAACCTGACAAACACAAGCAATGGGGGAAGGATTCCCTACTTAATAAATATTTTTCTTAAAAATGCCACTAAATTTGACATGCTTTGTTACACAGCAATAGATAACCAACCAGATCTTCCCAAGATAGTAGAAAATGAAGTTCCTACATTGAGAGACAGATAAAATAAGTCCAATCTGGATTTTAAAAGAAAATAAAATAACCTAAAACATTTAACCTAGACTTAAAAGCAGCCTAGAAAGGGTCCCAGTGAAGATAATCTCCTCCCTCTTACCTCTCAATGGCATCACAGGAGTCAGAACATTGGAGAACTGCCAAACTGCCAGAGGCCTTTGACATCACTAGTCTCATCCCTGTGGACTATTTGGGGGACACTTCTGTTCATAGTGCTGTGGCCTGTTTATTAACTGAGGTAGCTGGCCTCATTATGAATATATCAAAATGTGCTTGGGTTTGCTCTTTGGATTCTCAGGGTGATTTTAAAACACCTTTTGATATGCTAAGAGCCTTTAATGAGGACAGAAAAAATTAATTCAAAAGATATTGTTACAAAAGAACTACTATCTCTTTTGCTGTTAGTTGACAGTCTACACATAGGAGTTGAAGAATAAATTGCCATTTACCAGCAGGCCTCACTGAAGAAGACAACTTGCTACTGACCTTAACAAAGCAAATATGTGTTTGCCTTTAATTTGCCCCAATTTTGTAAAATTCAAGTTGCTTAGAGATAGCAGTGAGTGGTGATGTGAGGGGAGAAGGGGTATGGGTTTTTAGACAGGCTAACCCCAATGTAGCATGTTGAAAAAAAGGAGAGGTCCTTGGGAAAGTTTTATTTTCTCCCACTTTGCTTCAGTTTCTTCATTCATAAAAAGAAAATAGTAATACCCAATTATCAAGGACAATGTGAGAATTTAATTCTAAATTGCCTGATACACAAAAGAACTCAATAAATGATAGCTGTCACTTTTACTATTATGGCCATTATCATTAACAAGCTAGGAATAAATCTCAGTAATGCACAACAGAGTAAAAACCTAGGGAGGTCACGGAAGGAAAGGAAAGCAGTTTATTGACATATTCACTTCAAAACCAGTAAGGCTACAGAGTTACCAGAAAAAAATCTGGAAATACCATAACTAAGTCCTTAGGGCACAGGACCAGAATCCAAAAAGTCAGTTTGGGCAAAGTATTCAAATGGAGTCAAGGGAATAAAGAGCTCATGTTGATAGCAAATTTTGACCTGTATAGCCCATTTCATTTTCTATACCATTTTCACAGGGCAATTTACCTTAATTAATACTGTTACAGTAATCAGGGGAAGGAAAATCTTTTAGTGAAGGGCAATAAAAATAAAGTGAGAGAGAGAAATGTTGTTATCAAGAATTCCCCTTGAAGAGGCACTTGGTATTTGAAAAGAGTACTTTGATAAGTGTAGCAGTCAGTGTCAGCATTTAGCTAAGATTCTCTTGGATCCCTCTTCCTGTTTCTTTGTCCCCGCTTTTCCCCAGCTTCAATGTGTGATTGCCTGTCAGGGCCCACAATGGTGCTTCTTCTTTGAGGGATGGCCCTCAGGAAACTGTACACAGGGAAAGCCTCAAATACATGAGGGTTTATAGCCCATTGAGTTGGCTCTTGGCCAATGATTAATGGTACCAGAGCATGGAAGCCCAGCTTTCTTGCCTCCAATCACCAACTGTGAGGTGTAATTTCTATGCCACTGGATAGGGGCAAGTCTAGGACTTCACCTAAGGCTGTACCTTTGCTTGGCTTCTTCCTCTTCTGCATTCTGCATCCCTCACTCTTTTTCCAGTTTCTCTTGGAAACACCTTCAATAAATCACTTGTGCTCAAATCCTCATCTCAGCATTTGCTTCTAGGGGACACAACCTAAGACACTGAGCCAATGAGGTGTTGGCTGCAACCCCAAAGGAATGCATAAGTAACAAAAGGTAATTGCTATCTGCCTTTTAAAATTGGTGGGCCCTATTAATTGGAGGCCTTTTTTTTCAGTGAGTTTCAGAACATACATTACATAGCAGTTGCTGAGACAGAGCTGGTGATTTGTGTATGACCACCACCACCATCAATGCCCTATACACACATATAAATCAAATTTTCTATAAAATAAGTAATGTTCATGTCTCATTTTTAAGCTGTTCACATGTAAAGTAGATTTTCTGAAGAATTACATCAGGTGCTGGGTTCTCCATCAGAATGGGCAAGATGTATAAACAAAGTTTGCTCTCATGAACCTACACAAGGACAGACGGTAAGGTCACATTTCACTGCAGTTCCGCGTAAGAAAGACAAGATTTTAAGTTGTAATCCACAAGGAAAAACAACAGTAATAACATTAGCCTAATCTTAATCTATTTGTTCTCCTCTTTCATTAATCCTTGAGTTAAATAAAATGTTTCATCCATATGTACCAAGTATCACATTCTGTCATCCAAAGTCCAACATAATGAAAATATTTGCTTCCCTCCTTCCTTCAGTAATCAAAGCTACCGTCTATCATTCCAACTCTTTAGTAGCTCGCTCTTTCTCTTTTCCGCATTCTCCTTCCTTTGGGTATCTTCCTACCTTCCCTTAATTGAAGGCCGATGTCATCTTGAAAGAATGTGCACTCTCTATTTTCAGAGGCTCTGCCATCAACCCAGCTGCCTGGTAGCCTGTCATTGCCCATCTCTGTCAGTTAATACAGGAACACAAACCTTCAGTGACATTATGCAAATGTGTAACTTTCCCTGGAGATGAACTGCTTGGATGCCAATGTGTAAGTAGCAATGAAATAGTACATTGTTCACTTAGACAGCTGTGATCTAATATGTGTCACAAAACCAAAGAAAAATTTTCTTGACCTCATTCGCTATGGGAATCTACAACGTCTAGAGTAGAATGCCATTCTTGACCAAAGGTCTCATAAGACAAACATGCCTTAGAATTCTATAATCTATACCATCTAGGATGAGCCATCAATAGAAGTGGAATTGAAAACTTAATGAGAAAAGTTGCTTATCCTAGTGCTCCAACAGGAAATGTCTTTCTGTGATTCACACCACACCCAAAATAAAGATGAAGCAGAGGAAGTCTATTCTTTGGGTTTTTGTCAAGTTTTCCCCTCCTCTCCTCTCCTCTCCTCTCCTCCCCTTTCCTCTCTTCTTTTATCCTTTCCTGAAAGTTCATTAGGCGAATTCAACTAATCTAGAGGTACTAAAATTCCAAGATACGAAGCCATATAAACCATTGTTATTTAAGCATACTATTAAACTTACCTATAATTGCACCTCATGGCCATTTTGGCCACTAATATTCCTAGTCTTCCCTTTCTTTCGCTCAACAAATATTTATTAACTATTAGCCATGATCAAGCACTTAAATATGTTCCGCGAAGGCTGGGCACATTGGCTCACACCTGTAATCCCAGCACTTTGGGAGGCCGAGGCTGACGAATCACCTGAGATCAGGAGTTGGAGACCAACCTGGCCAACATGGTGAAACCCTGTTTCTACTAAAAATACAAAAAAAAAAAAAAAAAAAAGAAAATTAGCCGGGCATGGTGGCAGTCACCTGTAATCCCAACTGCTCAGGAGGCTGAGGCAGGAGAATCACTTGAAACTGGGAGGTGGAGGTTGCAGTGAGCAGAGATTGTGCCATTGCACCCTAGCCCGAGCAAAAAGAGCGAAACTCCATCTCAGAAATACTAACAATAAGTTCTGGGAAAAGCACCATATTGAATCACAAAGGGCCTATTCTCAATGGGCTTGTAAACTAGTAGGGGAATTAAGATATGTATGCACATAAAATCAGTGAGACTGTGCATGTTTTGATGATTCCCAAGGATCTCAATGAGAAGGTAACATTTATAAGGAAAGATAGAGGAAGGAAGTTATAGTGATTTTCTTGTTGTAACTATAATAAATTACCACAAACTTGGTGGCTTAAAAACAACACAAGTTTACTCTTGTAGTCCTGGAGGGCAGAAGTCTAAACTTCATCTTAGGGAGTTAAAAATGTCAGCAGGTCTGCTTACTTCTGGAGGCCAACCCATGCTTCCTACACCATCTAATGGCTGTTCTGGCATTTCTTTTTTGTTTGTTCGTTTTGCTTTTGTTTTGAGATGGAGTCTCACTCTATCACCCAGGCTGGAGTGCAGCAGCAGGATCTCGGCTCACTGCAACCTTCACCTCCCAGGTTCAAGTAATTGTCTGCCTCAGCCTCCTGAGTAGCTAGGATTACAGGCGCCTGCCACCACACCTGGCTAATTTTTGTATTTTTAGTAGAGATGGGGTTTCACCATCTTGGCCAGGCTGGTCTTGAACTCCTGACCTTGTGATCCACCCACCTTGGCCTCCCAAAGTGATGGGATTACAGGCGTGAGCCACTGCGCCCGGCCGGCATTTTGTAATTTGTAATTGCATCACTCTAAAAACTCCCCTTCTGACTTCACATTACCTTCTTCCAATCTGGTCTCCTCTTATAAGGAGACCCTTGTGATCATATCAGGCTCACCAAGGTAATACAAAATAATCTCCCCATCCTAAGATGCTTAACTAAATCACATCTGCAAAAATCTCCTTTTGCCATGGAAGGTAACATGTTCACAGGTTCCAGGGATTAGGAGATGGACATCTTTGGTGAACAGGAGCTGCATTATTTAGCTTACCACAGAGGTGTTCCAGACCCAAGGCGTTTTCTAACAAAGTCATGGAAGCAAGTAGGGATACCATTATTTGAGGAATGGCAATGTGCAGTGGAGATAGGGAATCTCCATGTATGTGATGGGCAAAACACTACCAAGGAGGCTGAAAACTTTATTTAAAGACAACTGAGGCTGGGTGCGGTGGCTCACACCTTTAATTGCAGCACTTTGGGAGACCGAGGCGGGTGGATCACTTGAGGTCAGGAGTTTGAGACCAGCCCGGCCAACATGGTGAAACCCCGTCTCCACTAAAAACACAAAAATTAGCCAGAAGCGGTGGTGGCCTTTGTAATCCCAGCTACTCAGGAGGCTGAGGCAGGAGAATCGCTTGAACCCAGGGGGCGGAAGTTGCAGTGAGCAGAGATCACTGCCAATGCACTCCAGCCTGGGCAAGAGTGAAACTCTGTCTCAAAAAAAAAAAAAAAAAGACAACCAAAAGTAATCAAAAGTGTGCAGCAGCAGATTTTTAAAAATTAACATGGCGTCAATATACAGGATGATGCACAATAGCAATCTCAAACATAAATGTTACAGAAGCCCAACAGGTACCTTAAATGCTCTTATTGTGAGGAGAACAAGATCCGGGCAGCACCTTAGAAGACAGGAAAGCCCAGGCTCCACTCTAAAAAGCCCAGCACTGGGCAGCCCAAGTCAGCTGCTGCTCTAAAAGGATATGGACTCAGTGGTGTCATAGTATCAGATTTTTTTCTTAAAAAAAAGAGAAATCAAGATTTTATAGAACATTTTCCAATTTTAAATGTTAAAACTATTCAGTTTTATTTTAAAAAAATTAAAAAACATTGTAATGTTAAAACAGCATGTGTGTTAGCCTGACACAGCCCACAACTGGCAGTTTGCAGGCTCTGCACTGGGGAAGGCAAGACCAGTCAGCTGACTTCATCCAGTGCTCAGGGCCACTCCCTGCTCTGCACACGGAAGGCAACTGAGATTAGAAACATGGTGAGATACCTAATTCCTGCACTGCCCTTTCATGAATCTCAACCTGCTAAAATATTCATCTGCCATCTAGTTGGGGAAACAGAACATAGGATAATTGACCCCAAAAGGTCAGATGTGCTAAGTGTCAGTAAGTGTTACATTAACAAGTGCAACAGGAATCAAAAGAACACTTTGCTAGAGCAGTCTGGCAGAAGGCCTTTTGGATAGTTTATTTCCCAAAGGCTCGTCTCAGTATTTTTGGGCACAGTTCTCATCTGTTCAAGCAAAGTTTTTCATTCCAGCAGCAGACGTGACAGGGGCCTATTCTATAGCCAATCCTATCCCTGGTCTTTTCTTAGTAATAGAACTTGGATTCTGTATACGAATCCATGTGTTTCAGGAGAACCTAGGCCCCTCCTCAACTCTGGGGATGAATCTTGTGTAGCATAAGCCAATCAAGGCCACTCCATTTCCCTTCCCAGTTTCAGAGTGGGTCCAACAATGCTGCTTGGACCATTGAAATGTGAAGGCAAATCTGCTGGGTGACTTATAGAGGAGTGTTCTCGGCTCTTATAAAAGGATAGACACTCTTTCAGACACTGAAACTTACTGTGTGATGTCTGGAGCTGTTACAGTCATCTTGTGTCCATGCTGGGGCCAATCAATATGAGAAGAATCAACATGCTAAAGGTGGCATAGCTCAAAGACGGCGTGAACCTGCATCAGTGGTGATGTCAGCTGCTGAATGTTAGTATGGAAATGCTATACACCTGGTGTGCAGTTGATTGGTTTCATAACCATAAGGAAGGAAATACCATTGTTATAAAAGTCAGGCCTAACAGAAACTGGCAGTGGAATATGAGAGGGGCCCTCTGGAAAGAAAAGGACAGACCCTGTGCCTTCATGCAAGTGAAGAGCTGGCTGAACCAGTTCCACAAGGTTATTGCATGCATCACCTGAGTTTAAAAGACTGTGCTCACTTTGAAGAATCAGTCATTGTTAGACCTTGGTAAAATGTCTAATTTCCTATCCGGATAAAGAAAATAAAATCTTTAAAAAAAAAAAAGGCCTATCAACACCAAAGGCAGATTAGTTGGAAGACTGGGAAAGATGAGTACAGCGAAGTGTCAAGGGAGCAACTAAGAGAACTGACTGCAGAGGCTTGAGGCAGTAATAATGGGAGCAGGTCCAGCAACAGCAGGAGGATACCAACCACAGCAGCACAGGAAGGGGGCAAGCTCCACCTATGTCAGGCCCTGAGGATATTGCTAAGAGCACACCAGTCCAGCCAGCCCAGCAATCTGGAGGCCATTTGGTGAAAAGGAAAAGATTTCTTTAAAAGAAAAACTTCATTAACTGCCTACAGAACCTCAAATAGTGTCACACTGAAACCTTGCTACCTATTCGCAAAACCTGGGGACATTTGGTATATGAGAAAGTTAATTTCCAGTCATTTAGTAGGAAGCTAAATTCTGTCAATTCAAACTTGGAAATAATTAAGATTATAGTTGCTAAAGAGGGTACAGGCAGTGATAAATTAAAATATAGTGGGGGCTGGACACAGTGGATCACGCCCATAATCCCAACACTTTGGGAGGCCAAGGCGGGAGGATTGCTTGAGCCCAGGAGTTTGAAGCCAGCCTGAACAATATAGTGAGACCTTGTCTCTACAAAAAATAAACAAAATTAGCCAGGAGCGGTGGCACGTGCCTATAGTCCCAGCTACTTGCTACTCGGGAGGCTGATGTGGGAGGATTGCTTGAGTTCAGGAGGTTGAGGCTGGAGTAAGCCAAGATCACACCACTGCACTCCAGCCTAGATAACACAGGGAGACCTTGTCTCAAAAAATAATTATAATAAACAATAAATGATAAAATACAGTAGGGTAAAACAATACACAAGTGGATTCACAAAGCAAAAGAACAAAGACAAGAAGCAGTAAAATCTATATTCATCCTAAAAGAGAAAGTTGAGATTTTTATGCAATTTAAGAATGACATACATTCTGAGAAATGCATCTTTAGGTGATTTTGTCATTGTGCAAACATCAGAGTATATTTACACAAACCTAAAAGGTATAGCCTACTACACACCTGGGCTATACAGTATAACTGTTGCTCCCAGGTTACACACCTGTACAGCATGTTACTGTACTGAATACTGCAGGCAGTGGTAACACAGTGGAAAGTACGCATATCTAAAGATACCTAAACATAGGGAAGGGACTATAAGTACTATATAAATGATAAGAAATGGTACACTTGTATAGGGCACTTACTATAAATGGACTATAAATGGAACTTGCAGAACTAGAAGTTGCTGAGTGAGTTAGTGAGCGAGTAGTGAGTGAGTGTGAAAGTCTAGAACTTTACCATACACTATTCTAGTCTTTCTAAACACTGCATACCTAGACTACACTAAATTTATTTTAAAATATTTTTATTTCTTCAATAATAAATTAACCTTAGCTTACTAGGTGACTCCATCATATATGCAGTCTGTTGTTGACTGAAACCCACTATGCAGCACAGGACTGTAATTTAATTAGAAAAAGCTTTTATCAATAAAATACTACTTAATTGAAGTATGACCTAAAGATCAGAAAAAAAGCTAGTCACACTGAAAATTAGGCACCAAGTAAAGCTGATAAGAAATGGTCTATTAGAAAGACAATTTGAGTACCTTGACTACATTTTTTGTACATGATTCTCAACAAAAAGTACAGGATGATTCTCTGAACCTATTTATTGATAAATGAATATATAAATTATTTTTATTAGCAAATGTATCATTTCCTGAGTAATATGTATTTTCTGAAGGTGCTGATATTGTCTGAAAGTCTCCTATAGCTTTAAGAAGCTATAGGTATTTCGGGGGAAACTGTTAGCAAACTATGACACCACTAAACAATTTTCAACTTCAAAGTTAAACGTAATACTACACAGTCTGTCCATTTCACAGGTCAAAATGCCATCTATCTTGATGACTACTTTACCAAAATGCTGTCCTAGCAGGAGTCAGTGAATTATATACTTAGGGAATTTGACTAGCATGAGATAGTCACTTGCCTAAATATCAATACTTCAAGTGTCTTGTAAAATATAATCTTATGCATTATAAGGTTTTTACAATGTAAAATACTATATTTGTATTCCCAGATATATATATTATCCAAATTGCCTTCATCAGTGATTCTCTCTCTCTTTCTCTATATATACACATACACTCACACACACACACACACACACACACACATATGGTTTTAATATATGGGATGGGTGATATTCACATGTTCACATTCCCATGGTTACACAGATTTTGATGAAACAAAGAAACAGCTGGGAACTAAAGCATTTCTAAATAGTCCTATGGATGTAATGTAGACATAAGATTCACATTCCTATTTACATTTTCTTTATAATTTTCTTCCTTATAATAAATTTATCCACTTGGTAAAATAAAAAATAATTAAAATTGCAACTTAAAATAATTTAAGTGATTCATAATCCCTCAGGTATTATCAGTACATTAATAACAGTTGCATTCCAAGAAGACTGAATTACGAACAATTTCCACCTAGTTAACTAATTATAACTCAACCGTTTTCCTTCCATACCAGAAAACAAATGAGAGAGATATCCTTCGATCCACCTCAAGTTTTAACAAAAGGTACCTCATTTATAAAACTTTAGTATTCTCATTAATAACAAATGACCATACCTGGGTTCACAACCTATTTTATCACATACATATAATTGTGGCTTGGCATCATTTTTGAGAACTGCCTATTAAATGCAAACGAGTATGTATTTGTAAAAGAAAAAATGTTCAATTTGATATGTTTGTGCTTTCGGTGAAAAAAAATGTGCTCAGCATAGTAATTCTGGGTCATTACAGAATGTGCGTTTGGAAAGCAGGGTCAGTGTATATTAATAATTTTTATTACTTTCTATCTCCCAATGTCACTGCATTGATTCTACCTATGGACTAGAATTTAATGGAAATGTGAAATGCTATTATAGAAGAAACTGCATAAGAAAATTCATTTTTTATGTAGATCCTTTTTTCAGTCTCATTATGACCTTGATATGCAATTGCTAATGTTCCTTGTGCCTGGTGATACACAATGGTAGGGGGCTGGACAGTGGGAAGAAGTGCCTTAATGGACTTAGGGCTCTGAGTTGATAGTAAAGCTCAATGAGTCAACAGTGGCAGGAGGCAATCAAAAAGATCTCACGTGTTCTTTATTAGAAACATAATATCCAGAATGAATTCTCTTCTCTGCCTCTCAGACTATGCTTGGATTCATATGTGCTGTCTGAACTCCACTTTCTTGAATGGGATATGAACAAAGAGTTTTCGGAGAAGAATGACTGAAATTGGGAAGGAGCTACAAATCCTGTTATAGAAGAAACTGGTTGAGGACATTATGTGAAGTAAAATGAGCCAGTCACACACAAAAAAAGAGAAATTCTTCATGATTCAATTTATATGAGGTATTTAGAGAAATCAAAACATAGAGACAGAAAGTACAATGGTGGTTGGCAGGAGCAGGAGGTAGGGGGGAATGAGGAGTTGTTGTTTAATAGGTATAGAATTTCAGTTTTGCAAGATAAAATGATTTCTGAAATTAGATATTGGTGATGGTTGCACAGCAACATGAATGTGTGTAGTACGACTGAACTGTGCACTTAAAAATGGCTACAATGGTAAATTTTATGTTATATGTATTTTACTGTAATTTAAAAGATTTTAAAAAGAAGCTGCTGAAGGAACCTGCTCAGTCAGAAAAGAGAAGCAATTATGGGGTGGACGATAAAGGGGAAAGTATGCTAATGAAGACTTACTACATGGAAAATAATTATCTTTATTCTTGTTCCTTCAAGGAAAATCCAGCACCAACCAGTGTTAGCTACTGGGCTACAAATTTCAGCTCAACATAAATAAGAGAAATTCAACAGTCAGAATGTAAAACTGAAAGATATATGGAATGAACTATTGATACAGGACCTGTGGTCCATGCTATTAGCGACCCTTGGATAATATATGTTCTAGGAACCAGCTAGTAGAAAGACAGGGGTAGTGTAATACAAAAGAGAATTAGGAGGGAGTCAGAAGCCCTGAGTGTAAGTCTACCATCCCTACTCATTAGCCGTCTTCTTTGCTGTAACTTAATGTCCTTGTCTTAAGACAAGAGCTTGTCTCAATTAATAGCTTGTCTATTCATTTGCCAGGACTTCCATGACCAAGTACCACAGGCTGGGAGACTTACACAACAGAAATTAATTGTTTCACAGTTCTAGAGGCTGGAAGTCTGATAAAAAGGTGTCAGCAAGGTTGGTTTCTTCTGAGGCATCTCCTGTTGACTTGCAGATGGCCTTCTATGTATTTACATGATCTTCCCTCTGCATGCCCGTCTGTGTCCTGATCACTTCTTAGAAGGACAATAGTCATATTGGATTAGGACTTACCCTCATGACCTCAGTTTTACTTAATTACCTCTTTAAAATCCTATCTCCCAGATAGTTACATGCTGAGGTACCAGGTATTAGGATTTTAAAATATAAAATTAGGTGTGAGTGGAAGACAATTCACCCCACAACAGCTTGGAGAGGATTTCTAGTCAAATGGCAACTGAGATGGGCATTTATCTCCAGTCTGGACAGATTTCTATTTAAATGGCCTAAATGGGGGGAAAAAATGTAGCTACGTTAGAAATTAGGAAATCTTTGGCAGATACAGTACACATGGGCCAGAACAAAAGAAGACACCAAAATGCTCCTTGATAAGAAGACGCTTCTTATCAGTGGGAGAGCATCTCAGTAGAAAGAATCTTGGAGAATCACATGATCAAGCTAATTTAGCGAAATCAGAGCTGAATTCAAGGTTGGGCCTTGCAAAAGATGGGAACATCCACTTGGAATAACTGTCACTGCCGAACAACCTTATATCAGCTGTCCAAGATGGTGTGTACCACAAAAAAAGTTGATTCCAACTTACCTCACCCCATTTCCCTACCCTTTTATACAGAATATTATATACAGCTTGTATCTCCTTCCAAGATGAAAAAGGAAAAATGAAGATATAATTGTTAGATGGTTTAAAAAAAATCTAGAGATAACTAGGATAGCTACTGAGTGTGTTAGTGCCTTTCGGAACAGTCCTCCTATTTCTGACACTTGACAATAATAGGTAGCTCCCTTAACACTCGCTCTGAAAGAAGCCTGGTATTACTAACTCTATCCATAAACAGAGTTCCTACCCAATAATCCCTCTTAGATATTAAATTTGACTCAATATCCAAGGTCACCTGTTGCGGGAAGTCAGGGACCCCAAAAGGAGGGACCAGCTGAAGTCATGGCAGAAGAACAAAAATCTTGAAGATTTCATGGACATTTATTAGTTCCCCAAATTAATACTTTTATAATTTCTTACGCCTGTCTTTGCTGCAATCTCTGAACATAAATTGTAAAGATTTCATGGACACTTATCACTTCCCCAGTCAACACCCTTGTGATTTCCTAGGCCTGTTTTTACTTTAACCTCTTAATCCCATCATCTTCATAAGCTGAGGAGGATGTATTTTGCCTCGGGACCCTGTGATGATTCCGTTAACTGCACAAATTGTTTGTAGAGCATGTGTGTTTTAACAATATGAAATCTGGGCACCTTGAAAAAAGAACAGGGTAACAGCAATGTTCAGGGAACAAGGGAGATAAGAACTCTGACTGCCAGTGAGTCGGATGGAACAGAGCCATATTTCTCTTCTTTCAAAAGCAAATAGGAGAAATATCCTGAATTCTTTTTCTCAGCGAGGAACAGGAACATCTGAGAAAGAGAATGCGCCCTGAGGGTAGGTCTATGACGGCCCCTTGGAGGTGGCCGTGCTTTTACAGTTGAAGTCAAAGGGATGAAATAAGCCCTGGTCTCCTGTAGCGCTCCCAGGCTTATTTAGGATGAGGAAATTCCTGCCTACAAATTTTGGTCAGACAAGTTTGTCTGCTCTCAAACCCTGACTCCTGATAAGAGTTATTCAATGACAATGCGTGCCCGACTTCATTAGCAATTTTAATTTCGCCCCATCCTGTGGTCCTGTGATCTCGCCCTGTCTTCCCATTTGCTTTGTGCCTATTCTATTTACCTTGTGAGGCATGTGATCTCTGTGACCCACCACCCTATTCGTTGGGCACGCGCGCGCCCTCCCCTTTTGACCTTGCGGATAAAACTCTTGCTGGGTTTATGGCCGGAGATCACGGACCTGCGACATGTGACGTCTCCCCGACACCCAGCTTTAAAAATTTCTCACTTTTGTCTCTTTCGCCTTTATTTCTCAGAACCAGCGAGACACTTAGGGAAGATAGAAAAGAACTCATGTTAACTACTGGGGTGGTTCCCCCGATAGTCACCAGAAGATGAAAAAATCAATATATAACATTAAAGATGAAAAGCAAAATAAACAAATAGGAAAACTGACCCCAGATGAAACTGAAGCTACTTTGTATCTTTGAAGATAGGGAGAGAATATCACCCGCCTGCATAAAACAAGAAATTTATAACATTTAGAAAACAAGAAATAAGCTTTTAAATAAAAAAGATAGAAATAAAGCAAGGTAATCTCCCAGAAGGTAAACTAACATAGAGAGGTTTGAATAATTTAAGAAAATTTTTTTTAAAAAGTAAAAAAAATAAACCCAGTAGTTCAAATTTTACTATCATGCCTTGTGCAGTGGCTTGAACCTGTAATCCCAGCTACTTTGGAGGCTGAGGTTTTTGAGACCAGGAGTTTGAGACCAGCCTGGGCAATATAGTAAGATGCTCATCTTGTATTAACATTAAACATATATATATATACACACATATATATAAAATATTTATTTAAATATATATGTACACATATGTATTTACTATCAGGTATATAAAGGAAAAAAATAGAGAAAATGTGTATATCCTGGATGGAATTTTTAAAAATATAGATTTGTATAACCTCAAACTCAGAGATTCTGATTTAAGAGCTCAAGGTCAGACCCTGAAACTATAATTTTACAAATGTCTCCTATGATTTTCATTCCATGGCAGTTGCTGAAGAAAGCTGTTGTTACTTGAAATTACCTTCAATTAGAAGGTTGGGTAGGAGAAGGCATAGAGAACAGAAGGAAATTGGTGAACCAGAAAAGCTGAGTCCTCATCTCAAAAGCATTTATCTTCTAATCCTCTACCCATATATCCTGTAAAAGTTGTATCCATAGGGAAACAAAAAGCTTATATTTCACCTCAAGGCTAAAGAGAGGTGATCCAATATCCTGCAGAGTTTATGCTTTGTTTTTCTAAGAAAGATCTCTCTGCAAAAGGACAAGACTTGAGAAATGTGTTTTGTTATAGAAGATGCAGAGTTCCAGGAAAATCAAAATATGGTGGAGAGGTTAGTTAGTGGAAGAGAGGAGGAAGTGTGCCCTCCTGGAATCATATAAGGATGCATCCCATTCATTAAAGGCAGCCCAAACCTTTGGAAGGATGTTGATTGTCCTGTGCTTGATCAAACAAGGAGAAATCAGACCCTATTAAGTGTACGAATCTCTTTTCTAGCCCAATATTCTAAATTCTTCTACTATGGCATGCTGCCAGACGCCCAGAATTTATAAAAACTTATTCAAGAAAAGCTATGAATGTGATAGTAAAAAAGTGAGAGGATTGTAGGATGCTAATGGCTAATCATGTAGAAATTCTTTAAAAAATATTACAATTCTAGGTTCCAGCTTATACTCTTACTGAAAGAAAATTATATGTGAATCATAGTGACTGACTTAATGAATAATACTAATAAGAGAAATAAGAGTTAAAGCTGTTGAACACTGTATGCTGAACTCTGATAAAGCATTTTACATGTGTCTACTTATTTAAGTTCACAATAACCCTGTAAGGTAGGTTGAAGTGGTAAAGTAACATACCCTAGTTCTTACATTTCAGGTCAGTTGTCAGAGAAAGAATTTGAATCTAACAGGCTGGCTTCAGAATCCATCTTTTTTTTTTTCATGTTTAACCTATTTTTATTCATGCTTACCTTGGGATGGGGAATAGACCATTCAGTAAAAACAAAATGTCTTATCATATACAACCTTTAAACTACAATAATAATGTACCTTTATTACTTCTATGCACACCAGAATCTGTCTTAACCACTAAACTTATAAGCTTTAAGCTGACCATGGAAATGAATAAAACACCATAAAAGTATGACAAGATGGGGAAGGCCAACAGCTAGGACAAAAAGAATAAGAACAGATGAAGGATAGAGTAAAATGATAGGAAGAGTACTATTAACTTCAAATCTACTGGGATACAACATGAAAAATAACAGGCAAAGGATTTTGCAGCAAAATTACAGATGCTATCTTAGGTACCACCAAGATTTGGTGGCATGTAAATCATGGCTAGAATGTAGATAATGCAATAAACAGATCTAATAGAAAGAAGAAGAATTGTAGTATCAAACACTCTGTAAACCAACTCATTTTAAAGTGGATCATCTGGTGGAGAACATTTAGTTGAGAATTAACAGATAATTAAAAAGTAAAAGCTTTGAGAAAGTAAAGAAAGATTGTGGAACCTGACATAGCTACCATGTTTCTAGTGCTAATTATAAAACTCCCCAAATCTAGTAGTGATGGTCCTCCTTCTTTGCTCCTCAGGAAGCAGATGCAGTGGAAAGAGTATGAGCACTAACATAGCACAAAACTGGGTTTAAATCCCATGTCTATGATTTATTGTTTTGACTTTTTGAAAAACTACTGACATTTCCTGAGACTCAACTGGAAAATGAGAACAATTTTCCTTACCATATTCTTTTGAAATAATTAATTTAAAATAACACATGAAATACATTACAGGTCCACTAAATGTCAGTCCTCTTCTGCTGGAACTCTTGTTATGCTGAAAATTGAAAATATAATAAATGTTTGACTTTCTTTGCTAACCACATGGCCTCCTGAAGATGAAGGAGAAAAACCACCCTGCTGCACTGATTGCTGAACAATCAGAGAAACTGAAACGGAATCAGACAAAATAAAGGATATTGTAGGTGGTGAAAACATAATGAAAACCTTGAGATCTACCCACACCATCTTGGAATATGTGATAATAAACACAGTCATGCGGTGAAGCAATGGTATGTTCTATTAAATGCAAGTAATTTGTTTTCAGAGTAGGACGTACTTCACACTATAAATTATTAAAATTTCCTTCCAGTATTTTCCCCTGTATACTATAATTTGACATCAATGGTAGGCACCCTCCTAACTAAACAATGGATCAAAGAAGAAATTGCGAGGGAAATTAGAAAATAATTTGATACTAATGAAAATAAAAACACAATGTACCACAACTTATAGGATGCAACTAAATCAATACTTAGGGGGAAATTTATACCTGTAAATTCCTGTATGAAGAAAAGAAAGATCTCAAATCAATAAGTTAACCTCAGACCTTAAGAAACTAAAAAATGATGAGCAAACTAAGTCACAAGCAAGCAGAAGGAAGGAAATAATAAAGATGAGAGTGTATATAACTGAAAGAGAGAATAGAAAAACAAGAGAGAAAATCGATGTAACCAAAATTAGTTCTTTGAAAGGACTAAGAAAATTGGCAAAACTTTTGCTTAGCTTGACCAAGAAAAAAAGAGAGAAAAATATATTAAAATCAGGAATAAAAGAGGGAGCATTGTTAATGAGTTTATAAAATTAAAAATGATTATAAGGAAATACTAGGAACAATTGTATAACAAATAATTAGATTAACCTAAATGAAATGGACAAATTTCGGAAAACAGAAACACATCTCTGAAACTAACTCAAGATGAAATTTTAAAATCTTAGTAGACTTTTAAAAGAATTTGAACTAGTAATCAAAAAAACTTCCCACAAAGAAAAAGCCTGGGTCCAGATGGCTTTCCTGGTAAATTCTACCAAACATTTAATAGACTAACACCAATCGTTCGCCAACTCTTCCATAAAAAATAGAAGAGGAGGAAAAACTTTCCAACTTATTTTATGAGTCCAGATACAAAAACCAAAGACATCAGAAGAAAAGAAAACAACAGACCAACATCTCCTATGAATATAGTCAGAAAAATCATTAACACAATACTAGTAAACTGAATCCAGCAACATATAAAAAGGATTATATATCATGACCAAGTGGCATTTGTCCCAGGAATGAAAAGTTGTTCTAATATATAAAAATCTGTCACTGTAACACATTATGTTAATAGAATAAAGGACAAAACCTTCATAATCATTTCAATAGATAGAGAAAAAGCATTTAACAAAACAAAACCCAAAACCTTTTCATTATAAAAATACTCAGCAAACGAGGTACAGATTAGAACAGAACTTCTTCAACTTGATAAAGAGCATGTATTTTTTTTTTTGAGACGGAGTCTTGCTCTGTCGCCCAGGCTGGAGTGCAGTGGCGAGATCTCGGCTCACTGCAAGCTCCGCCTCCCGGGTTCACGCCATTCTCTTGCCTCAGCCTCCAAGTAGCTGGGACTACAGGCGCGCACTACCACGCCCGGCTAATTTTTTTTTGTATTTTTTAGTAGAGACGGGGTTTCACCGTGTTAGCCAGAATGGTCTCAATCTCCTGACCTCGTGATCCGCCCGCCTCGGCCCCCCGAAGTGCTGGGATTACAGGCGTGAGCCACCGCGCCTGGCCAGAGCGTGTATTTTTGAAAACCCACAGCTAACGTCAGACTTAGTGCTGAAAGATTGATTGCTTTCACTCTAAGATAAGGAACAGAACAAGAATGTCCACTCTTGCCACTTAATTCAACATTGTACTGGAGGTTCTATTATGGTCAATTATGAAATAAAATTAAATAAAAGGCATCTGAGTATAAGAAATAAAACTGACTCTATTCATACCCGACATTATCTTGTATATAGAAAATAATAAGAAACCCACAGAAAAACTGTTAAAACTAATAAATGAATTCATCAAGGATGCAGGATATAAGATCAATACACAAAAGTCAACTGTATTTCTATACACTAATAATAAAAAATTAGAAAATGAGGTTAATAAAACAATTCTATTTACAGTAGCATCAAAAATATTGAGGAATAAATTTAACAAAAGATATGTAAGACTTATACACTGAAAACACTCTAAAACATCATTGAAATAAGTATTTAAAAAGTAACGAGGCCAGGCGCCGTGGCTCACCCCTATAATCCCAGCACTTTGGGAGGCTGAGGTGGGCAGATCACTTGAGCTCAGGTGCTCAAGGCGAGCCTGGCCAACATGGTGAAACCCCATTGCTACAAAAATACAAAAATTAGCTAGGCCTGATGGCAGGTTCCTGTAATCCCAGCTACTTGAGAAGCTGAGGCCGGAGAATTGCTTGAACCTGGGAGGCGGAGTTGCAGTGAGCCATGATCATGCCGTTGCACTCCAGCCTGGACAACACAGTGAGACTCCATCTCAAAAATAAATAAATAACTAAAATAAAATAATAAATAATAAATTAAAAAATAAAAACTAAATAAAAAACCTATTCTATGTTCATATATTGGAACACTTAATATTGTTAAGATAGCAATACTCCCCAAATTGATTTACAGATTCAATGTGATTCCCAAAAAAATTCCACATGCCTTTTTTTTTGGCAAAAATGTACAAGATGGTACTAAAATTCATATAGAAATTCAAAAGACAGAACTGCTAAAACAATCTAATAAAAGAAGAACTAATTTGGGAAATTAACATATCTCAATTTCAAAACTTACTACAAACTTCAGTAATCGAGATAGTGTGATACTGGCATAAAATCAGTCATATAAATTAAGGAATAGAATTTGAGAGTCCAAGAATAAACCTTTACATTGAAGGTCAATTGATTTTTGACAAGGATGCTAAGGTCCTCCAGTGGGGAAGGAATCATCTTTTCAACAAATGGTGCTGGGACAACCAGATAACCATATGCAAAATAATTCAGCAGAATTCCTATCTGAAACCAAATACAAAAACTAACTCAAAGTAGATAATAGATCTAACCATAAGGGTTAAAACTATGAAACTTTTAGAAGGTAATATAGGAGTAAATCTTCATGTCCTCAGATTAGGCAACAGTTTCTCAGATATGACACCAAAAGCACAAGTGGCAAAAGCAGGAAAAAAAAAAAAAGATAAATAAGACATCATCAAAATTTAACAGGTATTGTTTCAAAGAATACCATCAAGAAAGTAGAAATACAGCCCACAGCATGGGAGAAAATATTTGCAAATTGTGTATCTGACAAGGCACTTGTATCTAGCATATACAAAGAACACTTACAACTCAATAATAAAAAGGCAAACAATCAAATCATGGGCAAAGAGGTGAATAGACCTATCTCTCCAATGAAGATAAACAAATGGCCAATAGGCACATGAAAAGATATTTGACATCATTAGTTATCAGGGAAATGTAAATCAAAACTACAATGAGAGGCTGGGTACCATGGCTCATGCGTGTAATCCCAGCACTTTGGGAGGCCGTGTTGGGTGGATCACTTCAGGCCAGGAGTTTGAGACCAATCTGGCCAACATGGTGAAACCCTGTCTCTACTAAAAACACAAAAATTAGCCTGGTGTGGTGGCACATGCCTGTAATCCTAACTACTTGAGAGGCTGAGGCACGAGAATTGCTTGAGCCTTGGAGGCAGAGGTTGCAGTAAGTGGAGATTGTGCCTCAAACAAAACAAAACAAAACAAAAACCCACATTTGAGATTCTACTTCACATCTATTAGGAGGTCTTGAATCAAAAGGTCCAGCAGTAATTCTTGTCAAGGATGTAGAGAAAGCAGAACCCTCATACTCTTCTGCTGGCAATGTAGAATGGTACAACCACTTTGGAAACCAGTCTAGTCGTTTCTAAAATTATTAAACATAGAGTTACTATATGACCCAGAATTTTACTCCTGGGGATATACCCAAAAGAAATACAAACATATGTCCACACGAAGATTTGTATACAACTTTTCAGAGCCATTGTTACATATTTCCATTTATATAATATGTTGTAAAGTTTTACTTGTATCAACCATTGATTAAATGTTAGTCATATTAATGTTAAAGTATTTAACTTTGCACTTGATTTTAATTAGACTTACTCATTTCTTGCTTGAGATTCTCAATAGAGCTCTGATAATCGAAACAATAGACATAAAAGAATTCACTTATTTTGGTGTAGCTTTTGGCCAATTAGCACTTGGCAAACAACAACCAGAATATTATCTGAGGTCAGCGTTAACAATTCTTTAATTTTCCTTGCATGTAAATGAGTACATGTGCACACATACAATATTTCTTTCATTGAAGCCACCAAGTAAGTGGCAGGTCAAAAAGAAAAGAAAAAAAGGCAAAATCATGTTTAAAACACCCATAGAAAAGATAACTCTCAAAATTGACTATATTTTCATTAAATTTAAGTTCAGGATAGAGAACTTGCTTAGCAGGTGAATCAGTTTGGATTAGGCTTGGATCCTTATAACAACAGCGACAACAAAAATCCCAAATAAAAGTAGCTATACAAGCAGAAGTTTATTTTTCTCACATAAAAGCAATCCTGAGGTTGGCAGTCAAGGGCTGGCATAAGTGTTCCACAATGTCATCAGGAAACCAGACTCTTTTCAGCTTCCCACTCCATATCTGGATGTGATCCTTGTTCAGCAGTATCATCTACTTTGAACAGTAAAATGAAAGAAGACAAAAAGGGCTCACCTAACACTTCTTATGACTGATCACTGACACTTAGTCATACAACTAACTGTAACAGACCCTTGGAAGTGTAATCCTTTAGTTAAGCTAACAGTATACAGAGCTACACTAAGGAAGGAGGAGAAAGTGAAAGGGAGGCAATACCTAGAAATCTCTGCTATAAGAGTGGTGTAACAATCATCAAAATTTCTGTCATTTTGAGTCTAACCAAGCAATGAGCATAAACAAGTTGTATTTATAAACTGCACTTAGAAATTTTCAGTGAGTTTCCATAAATCAAATGTAAACTTTTAAGTTTTTCTTCTACTTTTACGTGCCAGTGGTAATTATCCTGCAGCCATGTTACTTATATATATTTTTCAAAAGCTGTGTGCCAGATCAAAAGTTATAATGTCCAGAGGGGCGGAGCAAGATGGCAGAATAGGAACAGCTCCAGTCTCCAACTCCCAGCGCNTGGCTTAGAAAGAAAGACATTTCATTTAAGAATATCTCCTTATTTAAGAATGTAAATAATTTATTTCAAGAAATTAATTTCTTGAGTAATCTAGAAAGAGTATGAGTAATCAAGAAATTACTCATACCTTAAAACCATATAAAGAAAATATAATAAACAATATGAACTATTATCAGAACTACATAATCACTGTACCTTTGTACACAACAAACATATTCCATGATTTTAATAGAATTTCAGGCATTTATTAAAGATATCACTGATTGCATGGCATCTATGAAACATTTCAATTTAGATAGCTTCGCAATGGCTGACTAAAGGTACCCAGCACTCACCTCCTCCACAAAGAAGGACAAAAGAGCAAGTAGATAGCCCCATGTTGAATGGAGTTTCTAAGACAGAACACAGGAATTCAGCAAGGAAACTTCTGAAGCACCAAAGGACAGAGAATCAAAGCAGTCAGCCTAGTCAGTATTTGCTTGGAGCCAGGAGGAACTCCTCACTGAGGGGAAAATGTAAGCAAAATATCCCCAGTGAGCCACGTTCCCACGCAAACTCCTGCAATCCAGCCAAGGGAGAGCCTCTCAGCCCACATGGGCCCCAAGACTAGTATAGGGAGTTGCCTGGAGCCCATGCAAGGGCTTGGTTCCAGAGATGGACTTTGCACTGGATCCCACACATGATAGAGACCCAAGCAACTGCAGCACAGCACCATTTTGAGACCCCACCTTCCACCTAACTACATCTTGCTCTACCTGCATCTTCACAACCCTGGAGCCACACTGCCAACCCTCGGAGGGTTGTAGTGTTATGATGTCAACTGGACCCAGCAGTACAGCACGTTGCCTAGCACTCTAGCCACACAATATCCTAGACCCCAAAGAAGAGGAGGTGAAATGCAACAAGGAGGCTGCCACTGGGACAAGGAGAGCTAAAGCATACACCTCCCAGAGCCTGAGAGCTGCACGCCCAGGGCTGCTGCTACCACTGTAAGCAACCTCCCTTCCTCTAGCAGCAAGGCCACTGCTCACGTCTTCAGGGGCCTGGGTACTGGCATGAATGAGCATGTCATCCAGGTGCCCAGGGATCAATCTGCCCCACTTGTGGCCTTCAGTACCTGCACACACTACTGGGGTCCTGAGGACAGTCCCACTCCATCACCACTGCTGTCTGTGCATGCTGCCTTGGGGCCTGGGAGTAGGCCTGCCCTGCCTGCTGCCACCAGTGCACACATGCACTGTCCAGGGACATAAGAAATGAGGCCACTCTGCCCACACTACCAGCACCCGCATGAACCTCCCTGGGGCCTGGTGACCAGCTCAGCCAGCCTACCACCACCACTGCTGGCACCTGTGCATGCCATTCAGGTTGGCCTGCTGCCACAATTACCACCATGCCATGNCAAACCTGCACGTTATGCACATGTACCCTAGAACTTGAAGTATAATAAAAATAAATAAATTTTTAAAAAAAGTTATAATGTCCAATACAATGAACTCTGTTTTCAATCACTGTGCAAAAAGGAGCAATGTTTAGAAAAAGCAAATAATCATTTAAGTAATGGCAGAGTCTGAAACAGTTTATAGGGTACCACGTCGATTTCTCACCAAACATGGAGACTTTTCCCCCTGTAGGTACTTGAAGATGGCTGTAAATTATTTGATTCCTCCTATTGAGGCTGGATTCTACTTCTCCTCTCAGTAACCTGGCTATCCCTGTAATATGTTTCCATTAATAGAATGCAGTACAAGAAATACTATGTAACTTCTGGCACTAAGTCTCAAGGGATTTACAGTGTTTGCCTTCATTGCTTGAAATACTTTATTTTGGAACCCAGTTGCCACATTCTTAGAAGTCTAAGCCAAGTTGAGAAGTCATGAGAAGAAGAAACAAAATACAAGCCAATGCTAACTGCCAGTCATGTATATGAATTATATTGGATGATGGAGCCCAGTCAGACCTGCAGATGTCTGCAGCCTCAGCTGAGACAAAGAGTAAATAGACTAAAACAATCCAGATGAACCTGACAAGCCTTATGAAATATGGTACATTTTTGGGCCACTAAAATTTATTATATAATAATATATAACTGATACACACACATAACTGACACACACACCCTCCCATGTTAAATCAGCAATAAAATACAATTTGTTTTCACATGGCATTAGACTGAAAATATTTGTTGTCTTTCTCAAATAATGATTCTTAAACTTGTTAAATCATTAGGAAATGCCCATTGCTCCTTATGAATCAAGACTATGTCTTCTCACCTTTAAATCCATACTGCCTGGACTAGTAGTAGACTGAGTCACATGTAAATATTTATTTATTAAAAGATGCTTTTCAAGAGATACACATTTATAATGTCAAAAGTAAGTGAGGTATAGAGAATGAAAACTTTTGATAAGCACTGTAAAATCTCAATAAAAGATTTATTCTTTTGGAAATTATTTTGAGCATTTTAAAGAGAATGACATTTACAGTAGAATGCTTTCCTTCAATAAAAAAAGGAAGGAATAAAAAAGAAAACCACTTTTGGTAATCTCTCATTTTGTTAGGCATATTAAATTGACCTTTGATTTCTGGCTATTTTTCGAAACATATTTCCTGTACTGTTTGTAGAGTTCTTCAAGTTTAAAGTTCAGAGCCAAATTTGTATTTCATATATTTTTACTACATTGTAAAGAACAAGACTTTAGACTACAGACATTTTTTAGATCCCCTTCATGTGATTACTTTGTGAATTTAATAGTCTATACTATTTAAATCTCTCCTTTCTAATTCTAAAAGGTGATATGGAGTCTGTGCATGACTAAGAATTCAATGTAAAGATAAATTTTAATTATAATTTATAATTTTTCTATACTACTGAGTAAGTAATTATGAAAAATAGCTCAAGAAAATATTCTTTATATTCTTAAAGTTACAAAAATTATGTGGCTTAGAAAGAAAGACATTTCATTTAAGAATATCTCCTTATTTAAGAATGTAAATAATTTATTTCAAGAAATTAATTTCTTGAGTAATCTAGAAAGAGTATGAGTAATCAAGAAATTACTCATACCTTAAAACCATATAAAGAAAATNCTCTACCTGCATCTTCACAACCCTGGAGCCACACTGCCAACCCTCGGAGGGTTGTAGTGTTATGATGTCAACTGGACCCAGCAGTACAGCACGTTGCCTAGCACTCTAGCCACACAATATCCTAGACCCCAAAGAAGAGGAGGTGAAATGCAACAAGGAGGCTGCCACTGGGACAAGGAGAGCTAAAGCATACACCTCCCAGAGCCTGAGAGCTGCACGCCCAGGGCTGCTGCTACCACTGTAAGCAACCTCCCTTCCTCTAGCAGCAAGGCCACTGCTCACGTCTTCAGGGGGCCTGGGTACTGGCATGAATGAGCATGTCATCCAGGTGCCCAGGGATCAATCTGCCCCACTTGTGGCCTTCAGTACCTGCACACACTACTGGGGGTCCTGAGGACAGTCCCACTCCATCACCACTGCTGTCTGTGCATGCTGCCTTGGGGCCTGGGAGTAGGCCTGCCCTGCCTGCTGCCACCAGTGCACACATGCACTGTCCAGGGACATAAGAAATGAGGCCACTCTGCCCACACTACCAGCACCCGCATGAACCTCCCTGGGGCCTGGTGACCAGCTCAGCCAGCCTACCACCACCACTGCTGGCACCTGTGCATGCCATTCAGGTTGGCCTGCTGCCACAATTACCACCAATGCCATGCATGCCATCCAGGAACAAAAGGCCCACCTGGCCCACCACTGCCAGCACCCAAGCAAGCTACTTGGAGGCCCAAGGACTGGTCTGCCTAGGCCTACCATTGCTGGCATGCACACACACTACTCAGGGGCCTGAAGACCTGCACACCCAACTCGCTGCTGCCACCACTGACATCCAAGGACTGGCCCTCCTGGGATCCCTGTCCTGTGTAAAACCTCACCATAGACTCTGCTAACTACTGCAACCTAAGCCACTGAGGAACTCACATACACTGATTATAGCAGAAAAAATTATACAGACACTATACTCCTGCAGCCACTCAGAATCAAAGCCAAATCATCCTACCCAACCAATGCTATAGATACATCTATAGAAAAAAGTCTTTCTGTACAAAAGCCAATCCATAAAATTCAAAGGAGTAACTCATACCAAATGCACAGATATCAACATAAGGACACAAGAAATACATAAAAGCAAGGAAACATGATGCCTCAAATGAAAAACAACACTTCTCCAGTAAAAGATCCCAAAGAAAAGAAAATCTATGAAATGCCTGGAAAATTACTCAAAATAATGTTACTAAAGAAACTAAGTGAGATGCAAGAGAATACAGATAAACAATACAAATAAATCAGAAAAACAATTTATGGCTATTTTGCCTGAGCAACCCTAGTGACAGGAGTCAAAGCAGCAGCATAGGTTGTCCCCATTTCCCTTCCCCTTTCCCTTATCAGGTTGACTTTCTGGGCCCTCCTACACTCCACAGACTCAGTCCCACGACATCCCAGTAACAAGAAAGACAGAACCCTGTGGAGAAGACCAGCAAGGAGAAACGAAGATGCAGGATAAAGAAGGTATTCTCTCTGAGAGAGTTGAGGAGCCAAAGCTAAAGTCCAAATACCCAAGCCTAGGACAAGAGCCCAGAGGCTCTGACTTCCTTATGGAGAGATTACAGAAAGGGAAAAGGTACTTTGTCTCAGGAGACTACAACATGGCCAAAGCCAAGATGAAGAATAAGCGGCTGCCAAGTGCAGAAGCAAACAAGAACCTGGTGACTAGTGACCACATTCTGCCCCAGAGAAAGTCCTTGGTTATCACCAGCAAGCTTACAGGGTAACCCAGGTTGCCCTCTCCTCCTACTCCTCACCCCACTGGATGACCAGCATATAGGCAGGGATGAAATGGGCACCTAGTCAGATCTCAGTTTCTAGGCAGAAATGATTGATTCTCCTAGTGGCTGTTAAGGGGGGGCTCTGAGTCCATTTCTTTGGTTAAATTGAGACTCCTACATCCTCCCTATAGTACAGGTAGGGCCCAGAAATAGGAAAGACTAAGATTGGATAATGCTGCAAATGCTTTCTCTCTTGTGAGAAACTGGAGAGATGTGATTTCTCCTTTTGGAGGAGAATATTCCAAAATTGATTAAGCTGAGCCTTGGGAATAATATGGCAGGTTTTACATCCAAAAACTAACCTGACGTAGCTGGGAAAGGTAGATTAAATGAGACATGTTTTTGTGCTTCTAAGTGTTTTGTCCCTTATGCTGCTATTGCTTCATGTTTCCATTACGGCAGGTTTAGAAAATCTTTCAAAAGAAAGACAGACTTGCTTGCCTAAAACTACAATGCCCACTTAGTTCCCTTTACTTAGTATCTCTTGCAGTTTGCCCTGGCTCTTAAATAATTTAAAGATTGATGATCATTACTCACAGAAAATGGGCACTTTTTCTCTTACTCTCTTCCAGTATGTTGCTTTTGAAAGTATTGTGGGATAATGGGAAAAGCACTGGTTTAGGAGTCAAGGCATCTGGGTTCTAGTTCTACTTTGTCTTAGCAGAGCTCATGTATAACCTTTAAGTCATTTAGCCTCTCTGGATTTTAATTTCCTCATCACTAAAATATAGTTAAATATATACAAGATTGATTCTGATTCTAAAGCCCTATAACTTTCAGCAGAAAAACTCTGTATTGCTCATTGTAAAATTAAAAGTGAGGAAGGCAACAGGTGATGAAGTAATACTGTGGTGCTTTGAAATACTGTGAAAGTATTACACAGGGGAACCATTTGAGGGCTATATGACGAGAGAGAAAGTTGAGATTTGGGAATACAAATTCAGGCAGGCAAGTGAACCTGAACCTCATGTAGGGCATGGTCTTGAGGGTCAAAAAAAAAGAAGAAGAAGGAGAAGGAGAAGGAGAAGGAGAAGGAGAAGGAGAAGGAGAAGGAGGAGAAGGAGAAGGAGAAGGAGAAGGAGAAGAAGCTAGCCATGGAAGCTTCTTGCCTCTGACGCAGCCCACTTTTCCAGTCTACACTGGGGCCTTAGGTTCTTAAAAGCTGCTCTGGCAGCAGAACTGTGCACCTGGGAAGACATGCTCAATCATGTATGCATATGCAGTCAGATATAATATGATACCAGGTGTATTTTGGGGAAGGAGGAAGAAAAGGGATAAACTGAACTAGCCTTTGGGGCTTAGTACTACAGCAGAGCTGGATGAGGAGGTACTTAGGAGATGATTCACCTTGGAGGAAGCTGGGGAAAGTGTTTAGGGAGATGAGGAAGACTGAGAAATCTCTGCCTTCCCAGAACTTGGCAACCCAGCTCTTGTGTGATGTGGAGAAGCAGCAATGCTGGTGATTCATGAACAGGAGGAGGAAAGGACTTGAAAGTGACCAGCATCTACAGTCTAGTTCACCAGCTTGGACTGAATCTAACTGAATACAACCTGCTAGTTATAACAGAGAAGGCCAGGGTGAGAACTAACTATTCAAGAGAGCAAGATTCTGTAATCCTCCCTTGCCCTCTTATATCACAAATTCCAATATGCTAAACATGTGGCCCAATGAGAATGACTGATGAACTTGCTGATGTGCATATAGGGGGATAAGGTGTGTATGTACTTCTCTTCTGACTGGCCATTCAATTGTCAGGCTGTCATTCAGATTGGACAGGAGAAAGGTGGTGAGGAAGGAATGAAGAGAGCAGTATCCCTGGAGTACCTGGCCCCTAGACTCTTTGGCTGTTATTTGTATATAATTTCTGTGCTTCTGGCTCCATTTCCTCATGCTATCACCCTTAATTTAAAGTCCATACGGGAAGGGGAAAATGCTGAACATCATTGTATAGTTTCTTCAATGGTCCTAGCAATGTTACACATAGATATGTCATATTATTACATATGTAAACTTTAAAAAGTCATGATCTAGATGAGAAATTCAAAAAAAGTTATAAAAAAGCTAAACAGAAATCCTGGAACTGAATAATTTAATCAATGAAATTTTTTAAATGCACCTGAGAGCTCAACAATAGATGAAGTCAAGCAGAAGAAAGAATTTTTGACATTGAAAACAGGTTTATAGAAATAAACCAGACAAAGAAAAAGAACTTTTAAAAAAGAAGAAGAAAGTCTATATAAGATATGGGACACTGTAAAGTGACTAAATATTCAAATGTGGCGTGATTTGGAAGGAGAAAAGATGAGCAAAATACAGAGAACCTATATAATGAAATAGTATCTGAAAATATCTGTAATAGATATAGACATCTGGATACAGGAAGCTCAAAAATTCTTAAATAGATTTAACTCAAAAATCTCTTCCCAAGGCACATTATCATCAAATTGTCAGAAAAGACAAAGATTTCTAAAACAAGAGAAAAGTGTCAAGTCTCAAATAAAAGAATCCTTATCAGACTAACAGCAGATTTCTCAACAAAAACTATGTAAATCCAGTAGAAACTGGAATGATATATTCAAAGTGCAGGAAAAAAAAAACCTATCAGCCAAGAATACTACATGCAACAAACCTATCCTTCAAAACTGAAGAAGAAATAAAGTCTTTCCCAGACAAGCAAAAACTGAGGGAATTCATCATCATTAGACCAGTGCTAAAATAAATGCTTAAGAGAGCCTGTCTTAGTCCATTTGTGCAGCTATAAAGAAATACTTGAGGCTGAATAATTTATAAAGAGGTTTATTTGGCTCTTGGTTCAGCAAGCTGTTCAAGAAACATGACACTGGCATCTGCATCAGGTAAGGGACTCAGGCTGCTTCCTCCAATGGCAGGAAACAACTACAACAACAACAACAACAACAACAAAACTGGCAAGTGCAGAGATCACATAGTGAGAGAGAAAGACTGAGAGCAAGTAGATGCCAGGCTCTTTTTAACAACCAGCTCTCATAGGAACTGGTAGAATGAGAACTCACTCATTACCATGAGGATGGTACCAAGCCATTAAGGAGGGATCTGCCCAAATGACCCAAACACCTTTAGGGCCCACCTCCAACTCTGAAGATCAACTTTCAACATGAGATCTGGGGAACAAACATCCAAACTATAGCAGAGTCATACACCTGGAAGCAAAAAGACAACATCTACTATCTTGAAAACACACAAAAGTAAAAAATTCATTGGTAGAATAGATAACACAAATGAGAAAGAGAAGGGACTGAAATGTTACCACTGTGGAAAACCATGAAACTGTAAAAGTAAACAGTAAAAGAGGAAGAAAGAAACAAAGGATATTTTAAAAATCAGAAAAAAATTCAACAAAATAACAGGAGTAAGTCCTCACATATCACTAACAACCTTCAATGTAAATGGTTTAAATTCCCCAACTAAAAGATATAGATTGGCTGAATGGATTAAAAACAACAACAAGACCCAACTATATGCTGCCTACAAGAAACTCACTTCGCCTCTTAAGACATAAACTAAAAGTAAAGGGATGGAAAAGGATATTACACATAAATGAAAACCAAAATTGTGTAGAAGTGGCTATACTTATGTCAGACAAAATAGACTTTAAGTCAAAAAACGTAAAAAGAGACAAAGAAGGTCATTATATAATGACAAAGGATCAATTTAGCAACAGGATATTACAAATGTAAATATATACGCACCCAACACTGAAGTACTCAGATATGTAAAGCAAATATTATTAGAGTTAGAGAGATAAAGCATAACATAATAATAGTTGAGGACTTTAACACCCCACTTTCAGCACTGAACAGATCACCTAGACAGAAAATAAATTTAAAAAAACATCAAATTTAATCTGCACTATAGACCAAATGGACCTAACAGACATTTATAGGACATTTCTTCCATCTTATCAGCACATGGAACATTCTCCAGGATAAACTACATGTTAGCCCACAAAACAAGTCTCGACAAATTTTTAAAAATCTAAATCATATCAAGTATCTTCTCAGACCTCAGTGGAATAAAACTAGAAATCAGTAATAAGAAAACTTTGGAAACTAAACGAATACATGGAATTTAAACAAAAAGCTCCTGAATGACCCCCAGGTCAATGAAGAAATTAAGGAAACAATGACAACGGAAACACAACATACCAAAATTAATAGGATACAGCAAAAGCAGTGCTAAGAGAATTTATAGCAATAAACACCTACATCAAAGAAGTAGAAAAATTTCAAATTAACAATGTAACAATACATCTCAAAGAGCTAAGAAAGTAAGAACAAAGCAAACCCTGAGTTAGTAGTGGGAAAGAAATAATGAAGATTAGAACAGAAATAAGCAAAATAGAGTCTAAAAAAGATACAAAGGATCAGTGAAACAAAAAGTTTGTTTTTGAAAAGATAAAACTGACAAACTGCTAGCTAGACTAACCAAGAAAAGAAGATCCAAATAAATAAATTCAGAAACAAAGAAGGAGATATTACAACTTATAACACAAAAATACAAAGGATCATTAGAGATTATTATGAACAACTATCTGCTAACAAATTGGAGAACCTAAAAAAATGAATAAATTCCTAGAGACATACAATATACCAAGATGAAATCAGGAAGAAAGAACATCTGAACAGACCAATAAGAGGTAAAGAGATTGAATCAGTAATAAAGTCTATCATCAAAGAAAAGCTCAGGACAGGATGGTTTTACTACTGAATTCTACCAAACCTATAAAGAAGACCTATCACCAATTCTTCTCAAACTATTTTTTTAAAAATTAAGGAGGAGGAAATCCTAACGTATTTTTTGAGGTCAGCATTATTCTGATACCAAAACCAGATAAGAACACAATAAAAAAAGAAAACTACAGGCTAATATCCCTGATAAACATAGACACAAAAATCCTCAACAAAATAATACTAAAGCAAACTAAATTCAACAATACATCAGAAAGATAATACATGATGATCAAATGGAATTTATCCCAAGGACACAAGGATGGTTCAACATACACAAATCAATAAATGTGATACATCCTATCAACAGATTGAAGGAGAAAAACCATATGATCATCTGAACAGATGTAGAAAAGCATTTGGTAAAATTCAACATCCCTTTATGATAAAAACACTCAACAAATTAGGCATAGAAGAAACATACCTCAACATAATAAAGGCTGTATATGAAAAACTCATAGTTAACATTATACTGAATGGGGACAAGTTGAAAAGCCTTTCTTCTAAGAACTGGAATGAGACAAGGATGCCCACTTTCACAACACTTATTCAAAATACTACTGGAAGTCTTAGCCAGAAAAATCAGGCAAGAAAAAGAAATAGACATCAAGATAAACAAATCAAAAAAGAGACATCAAAATTGGAAAATAGGAAGAGTAACTGTTCCTCTTTGCAGACAACATGATTTTATATATTAAAAAAACTAAAGACTCTGCCAGAAAACTTTTAGAACTGATAAATGAATTCAGTACAGTTGTAGGATACAAAATCAACATACACAAATTAGCAGCATCCCTATACACCAATAACAAACTAGCATAAAAAAGAAATCAAGAAAGCAATCCCAATGATAATAGCTACAAAAAAAACCCCACAAAATACCTAGGAATAAATTTTACTAAGGATGTGAAAGACTTGTACAACGAAAACTATAAATCATTGAGGAAAGAAATTGAAGAGAACACAGTGACACCCTATGCTCCTGGATTAGAATAATTAATATTATTGAAATGACAGTACTATCCAAAGCAATCTACAGATTCAGTGCAAACCCTATCAAAATACCAATAGCATTCTTCAACAAAAAAATAGAAAAAAAAATCCTAAAATTTTTATGCAACCACAAAGAACCCTAACTGGACAAAGAAATACTGAGCAAAAATTAAAAAGCTGGAGACATCACACTACCCGACTTCAAAATATATCACAAAACTATAGTAATCAAAGTAGCATGGTATTGGTATAAAAACAGACATATAGACCAATGGAATGGAATAGAGAACCTAGAAGAAAATCAACATATGTACAGCTCACTGATTTTCAACAAAGGCACCAAGAACATACAATGTGGAAAACACCTCCTCTTCAGAAAATGGTGATGAGAAAACTGGGTATCCATCTGCAGAACAATAAAACTAGGCGCCTATCTCCCACCATATCAGAAAGTATTAAAGCCTTAAGAGTATCATCTAAAACCATAAAATTAGTAGAAGAAAACACTCCAGGACATTTGTCTCATCAAAGATTTTATGGCTAGGACTTCAAAAGCACAGACAACAAAAACAGAACTAGACAAATGAGACAATATTAAACTAAAAAGCTTCTGCACAGCAAAGGAAGCAATCAAGAAAGTGAACCTGTAGAATGGGAGAAAAAAACTGCAAACTATTCATCTGACAAGGAGCTAGTATCCAGAATATACCAGGAACTCAAACAACTCAACAGCAAAAACTCAAATAATCCCATTAAAAACTAGGCAGAGGATCTAAATAGACATTTTCCAAAAGAACGCACAGTAATGGCCAATAGATAGGTGGAAAAATGCTCAACATCACTTATCAGGGAAATACAAATCAAAACCACAATGAGATATCATCTCACCCCAGTTAAAATGCCTATTATCAAAAAGACAAAAAATAAATTCTGGTGAAGATGTGGAGAAAAAGGAACTCTTATATACTGTTGGTGGGGATGTAAATTATTATTGCCATTATGGAAAACAGTATGGTTTTTTTCTATAAACTAAAAATGGTACTATCATATGATCCAGCAGTCCCACTACTGTATATTTATCCAAACGAAAGGAAATCAGGATATCAAAGGATACCTGAACCTCCATGTATATTGCAGCACTATTCATATAATAGCCAAGATATGGAATCAACCAAAGTGTCTATCAATGGATGAATGGATAAAGAACATGTGGTACGTATACAAAATGGAATACTATTCAGCCATAAACAAGAATGAAATACTGTCATTTTCAGCAGCACAGATGAAACTGGAGGTCATTATGTTAAGTGAAATAATCCAGGCACAGAGAGACAAATATCACATGCTCTTACATGTGAGAGCTAAAAAAGCGAAAATCACAGATGTAGAGAGTAGAATGATGATTACCAGAGGCTGGGAAGTGGGATAGGGGTATAAAGAGAGGTTGGTTAATGGGTACAAATATACAGTTAAATAGAAGAAATAAATTCTAGTGTTTGATAGCATGATAGGATGATATATAGTTAACAATAATGTATTATATATTTCAAAATAGCTTGAAAATAAGATTTTAAATATTTCCAACACAAAGAAATGATAAATATTTGAGGACTGAATATCCCAAATGCTCTGATTTAATCATACATTGTGTGCATTTATCAAAATATCACATGAACCCCATAATTATGTATATTTATTATGTATCTATTAAAACGTGTTAAAATATTTTAAAATTTAGATAGGTTGTAAATATTCTGACAGTAATATTATAATTATTGCAAGTCTACATCTCAGAACTAGGGAGTTTCTGAAGATGCTACTCACCTCCAAGATGTCAGATTTATTTTATGTCAAACATTCTTCCTGTTTCTCATGACAGCCAAAAACTGTTTGCTTTGGTCAAGTACATCCATCCTTAGGTAGAAAAGCTCTGAATAATGGATAGTTTGGTGTCAAAAATGTCCTAAATTATAGTCCTGCATATCCATGGAGAACCTAACAATTTATACAGGCATTATCTTATTTGATGCTTAAAGTAACCCCACAAGATGGTTAAAGATTATTATTTTTGTAATATAAGTCAAGAAAATGAGACTCTAAAAAGCCTTGTTTAAGTTGACAGTAAATGACCCAGTGGGGACTCAATCCAGAACTTCCAAAACCTGCAGCTAATGCCCTTGCTGCTATATCACTCTGCTTCCGATCACACAATATACTTTAACTTGAGGGATTGATAGCAGAACTTACAACTGCTGTCTTTAAAAGGAAAACATAAATTTATTTTACGGTATATTAGAAATTACAGAATATTGTAAAAGGACAGAGATATAAAGTGTGGTTATTGTCAAAAAGAGGCTTTGCAAAACAGTGTCTCAGAAGAACATTTATTTCCTTCCCATGTGTCTTCTGATTCATGTCTGCTTTAGTTTACTCAGAAAAATAAATATTATACTACCGTCTGCCCTGCAGAACCAATATTACTACAGAAGAGCAAAATACATGCTATTCTGCTTCACGAATCAAAAATATCGCTGACTAAATTCTGATTGCAGAGTCACCATTGTTGGCAATGAAATACATGGCAAGAGGAACCCTTCTTTTTTTTTTTTTTTTTTTTTAATGTTCCCAATGCTATATTCTTAATGTATAGAATACACATAAATATTTGGCAAAATGTTATATTTGAACCTTGTTTTAGAAATACTTGAATTTATCCTGATAGAGACAAAAATGCTTGACATCTCAAGTCATGAATGTGGGAGTGGGCTCTGATATGAGTGGCAGTCACAGATCTCATTATCAGGAGATAGAGATTTAATTTAAGAAATCCTTGATTTTTATGTGATAGTAATAGCAGCAAGTCTCCAAGAAATTGAGAAACACTGTTCTGGTCCAATCATGTCTAACAGTGATTTGAAATTGGGTAAAGGTGAATTCTTCAGCCACAGAAAGTACATCTACATAAATATCAGGAGTGTCTGTATGATTGCATCAGCTCTTATCTTTATAATGGCAAAGATCCAGCAGCTGAAGCCGGCAAACTCAATTAATGCCACAGTGAAACTTGCTCAACTGTTCACTGCAGGACACAAATGCCTATCTTCCTCCAAGGGCAATAATGACTCTTCAACCTGCAACATTAAAGGTTTAGTTAGGAACTTTTGGTACAATTCAGACAAGATCAGGCACATTCAGGGTGGTACAGATGTAGACAACTCTTGGTAAAATTGAAAGGCAATCCAGCATTTAAATAGTTCTCCAAATTTTTGAATGTTCCTTCTGCACCAGATAGGAATTTTTGCCTCCTTTCTACAATCTTTTGTCACTAGTACCTTTAACTTAAAAAGCAAGAATCTTCTCTGAAATGGCCTATCTTGTGAAATGGCAGAAATGAACTTTATCAGACCAGAGGCACAGAGGCAAAACAAAACAACAAAAAAAAAACCTCACAAAAAACCCCATTGAATCCAGGTCACTCTCCTCTCTTAAATTTGGGCACATTAAAATCACATTACCTTCATATTTTAAAGCAGATGGGGGAAAATCATAGTTATATTTTTCATCCAGTCCATTCACCAACATTATAAGGTATCCACTCTTAGCACTGAACCTGGACACTATCCTTCATGGCTATATTTCTCTTTCATTTGTCTTTCATCAGAACTCTTGAAGATTCTTTTTTTAATCCATTAATTTTACAATTACACAGTTATTAAAAACTCCATTTATATGTTGTTTATCATCTTACATATTGAATATTGACAACTGGATTTTTCAAATGAAACTCAGTATCATTAAAATATTACCTTGTTCTTAGAGTTGCCATTTTCTTGTTTATCTCAACCTTAGAAATATGCTTGGAATAACTGTATCTGCATTTGTCTTCACATGAATTGAACTTTATCAAACAAAATGATACCAAAATGCTATCTATCTAAATGTACTCCGATCATGCATTCAAGTTTAAATTAACCTTTGATTATATACTTGGTCTGAACAATGGAGTCTGAGCATTGAAAGTCTTTATTTTCCACTGCAGATCAATAAAGCTAATGAAATCAACCATTTGCAGGTCAAATGCCAGGTAATGCATTGGATCAACTCAGGGTTAAGGAGACCTGTGAAGTGAAAGGGTCACTCCAGTGTGCAGCGGGCTGATGACAAATGGGCCCCCTATGATGGCTCCCACACTACAAGCCAACTATGTCAGCCCATCACCATATACTAACTCTTGTCTTTTAAGCAGAAATGATGCGATCAGCCATTTTCTATTAAATGAGTGTTCTGTAGTTTTGGTTTGCTTTTCCCCTGGGAGTGGGGGAAAAGCACTGTTGAGGTTGAGAAAAAAATTTAAAAAATTCAAATTATTATCTGGACTTACCCTCACAGGGTAAGGGGGCAGGTAATTATTCCCTGCAGAGTCCAAGCCCAATACAGAGGCTTTGTTATCACTCTGTCTAACCAATTAAGGCAACTTCTTAAGACCTGAATGTGACCTCCTTTTATATATTTGCATGCCATTATTTTGAAAGGGCCTAGCTCATATTTTCCTGTCTTAAAGATATTTTAATGTATGTAGCAGGAACATCTCATTCTCCCTCCAACCTTTATTAGCTGCTTAGGATTGCTACTGGTGGTAGGCCGTTCTCTTTTCCCCCCATTTTGTGTTTGTTTCTGCTCCTTCTTTGGTATAAAATACACACATATAATCACCATGTAAACACACACACACACACACATACCTTCTTTCTCACTAATAGTTACATTTCTTGTTGTTAGAATCAACACTTCGTTGTCAGTGATCATGTGCCTTTCTAGCCGATAAGATAAAGGAAGTAGTTTTTGGGTGTGGCTGACAGAACTAGTGGGCTCTTTTGTCTGCCTCTCAGTCTCAAATGACGTGGTGGTCAGAGTTTTAGTGGACACCATGTAACAATGATACAAGGTAGAAAATGGGAGACCCTGCTCTAGCCTCCAGACTTCATGCTACAGAAGAGAAAAACAAACCCCTACCTGCTTTAGGCTGCTGACTTTCAGATGCATGTGACTGATCTGAGATAGACGAAGTATTTATTGCCCTCCCACGCCACGCACTTTATAGGCTCCCATTTCATCTTCATAGCCCTTCAAAATATCACTTTCCCCATTTTACAGATGAGGAGACTGAGTATCAGATGTGAAGGTGCTTGTCACAATCATGCAAGTTAATTTTTCTAACAAAGTCAGCCCAGTATTAAACACTATGGTGTGTGGCCTCTGACACTGCCTTTCACAGTTACTTCTTGTTAGATGTTGCTTCAGGGAAATCAGGGGCTGATTCTTTGTGCCAGACTCTTTCCTAACCACATCTAAGTTCAAATTTGTTGTGGAAGGATAAAGTGGTAGTCGATGGTTTGGGCTCTTGAGTCAGACAATCTGGGCTCAACTCTCAGCAAGACGAGGACTACCTGCATAACCCTGAGAGCTTAGTTACTTAAACTCTCATCTTTAAAATGGGACGACAACAACACTACTGAGAAAATGAAGGCTGTTGTGAGAATTATTTAATACACGTAAAAGAATGAAAACAGTGTCTGATCATACTAGGCAGGCAACAAGAAAGCATTCGTTGCTATCTATGATTACTATATGGTACTAGCTTTAAGGAGTTTATACAAATTAGAGCATTTTTGCTTTACTAATAAAAGCCAAAGGGCCGTTGACTTTCAACAGAAACTGGAAACAACAATTTCCCTAACTTTTTGATAGTTACAGTGAGTGAATGTTGGGGTAAAAGCCAAATTCTGGAGGCAAGGAGGGGAGGAGAAAGAAAGGAAGCTAATAATGTAAAGGGCAAATGGAAAATAAAAACTCGTGTTGCATTCATTGAAGTGGGTGAACTTCTGATGGCTTATAAAATAGGCAATTCCAAGAATTCTGCAGAACAGTTTTTTTTCCCTCTGAGATGACAAAGGTAGAAAATAACCAGAGAGCATCTAAGCTCAGAGTTTTTAAGACTGAATGCCATTGAAAGGTCAATAAGGGGTAAAAATACATAGCAAGGCAGGAGAATGGTGGTATGGGGTGAATGGAAGTCCAGCAGCAGCAGAAAAATAATAATGGTAAGCCAAAGACAATGTGATTAGCCTTCTGTTCAAGATGTTAAGACAGGGATGAAGGCAGAAACCGTTTTATGAGGGAAGATCCTACCAAAAGCAAGAAGAAAACACTCAAGATGGAGAAACAAAGAAAATGGAATAATTAAGGGAGAACAATACTTTGAGCTCCAATTCTGTAGCCTTTTAGCATACATGTGACATAATATTTAAAATAAGAAGACAACTGAAGCAGGCTGCTATCTTTAGTAATCCTGATGATCACCTACAAATGCAAAAGATTTGTAAAGAAACAAAATTTTGGAAAAGCTTCAAAACAAGAGGAGGAAATGGCTCAGGATCAATATTTTAATTCACTGTTTCCTGACACTAAGCACATGCTGAAGATTTCAGTAGGCATGATCCCATTGAGGACGGCAAACTCTTAAATTCCTCTTTTTTGTTACATGAATTATTTTCCTTCAAATATTATAATATTTAAAATATTCCCCAGAGGCAACCACCTGAGTATAGTATTTCTATAGATTATATACTACTCAAAGAAGGATAAATGGTTTATTTACCCTAATTCCCACAATGTACAGATATAATGAAAATTGAATAGCTGTATTTTCTTACAGATGAAAACAACCACAAAATCACAAGCTTATCTTTCAGTGAAGCAAAATAGCTTACCTGTCAATTCTTAAGAAATTATAGAATAACATAAAAAGAAATAAAGCAATTATTATATATACTTCCATTAGTTTGTTCTTTCTTCCTCTTTCAACTATGGTCATAGGAAATTGGTTGGGTTTCTACTTGATATCTGCTAGCCCCAAATGTCTAATTGATAATCATCCATTGATAGCCTTATATTTTTGTATCATAATTAACATGGCTTTTAAGAGTATATTCTTCTTATGCCCTTTTAAAAATCCCCATCACCCACTCTGCACCTACATGGCTTACATTTGCATTTTAGCAGATCTCCTATGAATACTGCCTTTACTTTTGGGTGATAATAACAAGATTTTTATACATCTCTATAGCATTACCAAAAGGAGAGTGTCTGGCCAGGAAACATTACAAAGACTTGCTGCTAAAAAGATTAACTATGAATGTACAGTTTTTTGGTATAGAATACTATGGATAAATCAGTAGCCATTTGGGCAGGGGATGACTGGTCATTTACAGTGATCATTCAAGAGCCCACATCTCATTTGGAAAGGAAAATGCTTACTAAGTTTTGTCTGCAAGTTGTCCCAAGCCTCAAATGACCAAGTTGCCTTATTTTATCAAATATTCCTTTCAAAGGGCCAGGTTACATCATCTTCAACAAGTCTATGCCAATTATTTCCAAATGGAAAATGTAATCCAATGCACCATTTTATATATATTGAGTTTCTGGTTTTCAGAAAAATGGGTGTGGATGCTAAAGGTGTTGTTCCCATTGACTGTCCCTTTATCTGCCTGAAAACCACAGTAAAATAACACAATGAACAACCTGGTGTACCTCTCAACACAACATATGATGAGTGAAAGGAGGTACTTTCAAACCCAAGTGCCGGCATTGGGAACACAGACAATAAGGAAGAAGCTGATTCACCCCTCAAAACCCCACTAAGGGAAAACAACTGCCACCTTATAATTGCCAAGCCAAACAGTCAGGTGTGATGGCCAAATGAAAATTTTTTCCAGACAAAATATTTATTGATTGTATTCTTTCTTACAAACCAACTGATACACTCCATCGAAATATAAACATAAAGCAGAAAACAGGGAATCCAATAGAGAAGAAAAGCAACAGGGTTCCCAGCAACTGGGAAAGAAGGGGAGTCCCAGGATGAAGGTGAGGTGGCAGGTCTCACTGGCAGCCAGTCCAGATGGGAGTAGGAAGGCACTGGGGGTGCCAGGGTAAGTATTTCCAGGAAAAAAAAAATGAAACTATTCATCTACTGCCTGCATAGGTTTGTCTTGGAGAAAAAATTGTAAGACTGTGAGACCTTTTAGAAATATCAAAGTCATGGAAGATTTAGATATGAGTTCAAAAATTTAGACAAATTTTAAGAACTAATAAAATGAAGATAAACAAGGTTTACAAAAATGCAATTATTGCAAATGACTTGGAAGAGCAATGAATATTTCCATAGGCATTGTGGTGAAAACCCCTGAAAGAGATTTAAATTACCCACTAGGAAGATGGGGAGACGGAGACAGAAGGAATCTGAGTGCCAAAATCATCATCCAATCCAACAGGGAATCAATAGCTACCTAAAATGAAGGAGTCAAGAAAATGCAGTACAGACATACTTACTAAGTAGAAGGTGAAATACCAAAATAAACTGCTACAGGAGTACTAAGTGTTTCTAGGCAGAAGTTGAGAGAGGTAGAGAAGGCATATATTTTAGTCTAAATCTTTTAGCAATATTTGCATTTTTAAACTACATGCACAAATTGATACAAAAGATTTTAAATGCCAACAATCTGTTTTAAAACCTCTCTGACATAAACAACCACCCTCCCCTTTTTTCCTGTTTTTTTTTTTTTGTTTGTTTGTTTGTTTTGTTTTGTTGTTGTTGTTTTCCTTTTCTTTGAGATGGAGTCTCCCTCTGTCACCCAGGCTGGAGTGCAGTGGCGTGATCTCGGCTCCCTGCAACCTCCACCTCCCAGGTTCAAGGGATTGTCCTGCCTCAGCCTCCTGAGTAGCTGGGACTACAGGCATGTGCCATCACATCTGGCTAATTTTTTGTATTTTCAGTAGAGACAGGATTTAATCGTGTTAGCCAGGATGGTCCTGATCTCCCGACCTCATGATCTGCCCACCTCAGCCTCCCAAAGTGCTGGGATTACAGGCGTGAGCCACTGCCCAGCCAAAAAACAAACAAACAAACAAACAAACAAACAAACAAAACCCTTTCTAATGACTACATCTGACTTCATAGAAAACCAGCATGAATATTAAAAAGTTGCATTTTTTTAGAAAGGTAGACGAAATAAATCTGGATAGATTTAACTACTGTTTAAATTATCTTCAGATTAAATTTGCTAACTTAGCAAATTACATACGGATGGCAAAAAACTCATTTTCCATTCATGGTTTCAGCAAACTGCATTTCCTATTTCTGACTTGAATTCGTAATTTGAAAAAAAAAAAAACCGCTAATAAAATGTTGATAAAATGCCTTTCTCTTCTGCAAAAGACTAGAAGTACCACTCAAGAGTAATCAAACAATGGTTAGTACATACGGTGAATATTAACTCATCTGATAGTAAGGTAAATCCTAGATACCTTGCCAAAAAATACCTGATTGTGTCCAGAGCAAACACTGATTTGGTTCTTTTAACAAGTGAGTCATGTGTAGCAAGGTAGACTTTGTTGAAACACAGCAATACCCACTAGCAAGCAGGTCTCCAACATGATATTTCTCTTGGACAGGAAAATAGGGGTCTGCCTTGCCAAAAACAATACCTGTGCAACCATCTGTTTATTCGTTTGGCTCTTCTACTAGAGTGTAGTAAGTCCATTGAGGACTGGGGCTGTATCTTACTCACCTTTGTTCTTCTAGGTGACCAACGCTGTCTGATACCCAGTAGGTCCTCACGGTCAATGAATCAACATAGTACAAATTATCGGGTTAATTAGTAACAGATTCTTCCTCACTCTCTTAAAATGTAAAGCCAAATCTTTAGGAAGGAAAAAGATAAAATGCATATGTATCACTGCAAGTGAATCTTTGCATGGCACTTTAAGAGGATACTTACTGAAAAAGTCAAATGCCCGATCTTTGTACTTTCTGGCACATATCTGCAAAAGAAAGGTCAATAGAAAAATAATATCTCGGCCAGGCCCAGTGGCTCACACCTGTAATCCCAACGCTGTGAGGCTGAGATGGAAGGATTGCTTGAGGCCAAGAGTTTGAGACTAGTCTGAGCAACACATGAGATCCCATCTCTACAAAAAATACAAAAATTAGCTGGGCATGGTGGCATGCACCTGTAGTCCCAGGTACTTGGGAAGCTGAGGCAGGAGGATTGCTTGAGACTAGGAGTTTGAGGCTATAGTGAGCTGCGATCGTGCCACTGCACCCTAGCCTGGGTGACAGCAAGACCCTGTCTAAAACAAAAAACAAAAAAAACTCAACTGACTTCATTTATTTTTCAGAATGTGGTAATTTTCTTTTAATATAAATGCCATAAGTGTTAATCCTTAGTTCTACAGCTCAGAAAATTAATCTGAATTTACCACCAGATGCCAAAATTTCAGCACGTATAGAAAAAAGGAAAGAATTATTACAAAGAGGATGGTAATGATTTTAAGGCACATCATCATATTCTACAGCAAATTCCACATATCTTAGCTTTAGAAATGTGTGTGATGGGTAATCAGACACATTGCATACATAATATATAGTTATAGTCAAACACACATACACATACATACATACTTCTCGCATCACAATAGGTACTTAAATCAAAAATATAATTTCTGAATGGTGTGATGATGTCACAAGTAAATTCCAGCAATAAATGGTGCTAAAGCAGTAGTGACTTGAAACTGTGGGAAAATGCAGGCATAAAAAATCACCTAGAGAATTTTTTTGAACCATATTCCTTCTTTCCACTCTCTTTCTCTTGCCCTTTGATGGTGTTTTTTTCATTTGTTTTTACCCCTTCTACCCTCGACTAGGAGGGCAGGGCCCTCAGTTGAAAATCACTTGTACTGAGCCACAGTTATGGACTGGAATATCATTAACTGGAATATTATGTACTTCTAGTCTGCTACAGAGGAAAGCAACACACACACACACTTAAAAATTACTTGTGTTTTTAAGCATGGCTTAGTTTAGAAATGGTAAATTTATTCCAGCTGATAAACCAACTTGACCAACTAGATGTGGTTGTCTGAAACAAAAATTGAGAAAGATCTCAAGATCCTTTGCAGTCTCAAAACCAAAGTATAGTGATTAGTAAGTCTGCTGAGGTAGAGGTGAGGTTGCCCCAAGTGTGGGACAGACAGTCTTTCCTTCTGGTTGTCCTAGAACAGTCCAGTAAGTTCATTCAAGTAGATATCAGATCAAAGGCTCTATTAAAGCATAATAGCAAATGCTATGGGATAGAGAAAGAACACAGGCATTTGATGTAGGTCCTGCCATTAGTGAGTAGAATGATTTTGGGCAAGTCACTAGAGTTCTCTGGACCAGTTTCCTCATCTTAACAAAAGAACTTCTCACAAGCAATATAATCTCTAAGGTCTCTACCAAAAGGCAGATTGTTTCTCTTTTTTCTTTTTATTGTTAGTTTTTAATGCATAAGGTGTTTTAATCACACAGGTTAAGTTTCACCAACTCATGAAAATCACAGCAACCAGTTAAGGCTCCTTTTCTAATTTTTGTATTTTAGATGCAACTACAGGTTATAATTTAAATGTGTAGTCTATGCAGTGCATTCTACAGAGATGGTAGCCATGGATACTGACTTAGCGTGACCTTTTAAAGAAACTTTGCCCCTCCCACTCCAAATTTATTATAAAGATAATAATATTCAAGACCCATCCTGGCCAACATGGTGAAACCCTGTCTCTACTAAAAATACAAAAATTAGCTCGGCATGGTGGCACGTGCCTGTAGTCCCAACTACTTGGGAGGCTGAGGCAGGAGAATCGCTTGAACCCGGAAGGCAGAGGCTGCATGCAGTGAGCCATCGAAAAACTGCACTCCAGCCTGGGCGAGAGTGAGACTCCTTCTCAAAAAAAAAAAAAAAAAAAAAATGTAATAATAATAATATAGTCATTGTTTCTATAATAGAACAATCCAAATATTCAACACCAGGAATTCAGTTTAATAAATCATGATACATCTTGTTGATAAGATACTACACTTTTTGAAATTATGGATAAGAATACTTAATTACATGGAAAAACAAGGAAAGTAAAAGCATACACAAGGTTTAATGCCTTAGTTATAAAAGCTATATAGGTGTGCTTAAACGGGGGGAAAAACAGATTCAGAATCCTATTTCCCTAAAAAGGAAAACAAATTCTCGGATCATCATGGGGGCAGGAGGCAGGACTAGATTGCAGTTTTGGACAGAGCAGCGTGCAGAGGCTCACATCATGAGTTTTAACTCCAGATTGACTTCAAGAACAAACCAGCAACCCCGAGAAGACCCACAGACCCTCAGAAGGAAGCGAACTGCTCTTGCAGGACCCAGGAGACACCCCAAATACTGTGAGTGCCCCAATTGCGCAAGTGGGAAAGGGAGACCCTCGTTTCCTGAACACACACCCCTACTGGAGAGGCTGAAAGTCTGTGTGTGGGAGAAGTTACCGACTTTACTTGGAGCTGAGTCAATTTGGAGGGCCAAGTGAAATACAGGGGTAGAGGAAGCAGCAGAAAGACCCTGGGAGCTCACTGGGTCCCCAAGCAGCCCATTCCTGCCTGGTTTAAAACAGGGATCCCTATGGAGGGCAACCAGAGAAGCAGGGGCTAAAACTCCAAAGGAAGAGGGAATCTCTAGCGGAACATTGTAACAATTTGAACAGGGTGAGAAACCTCCTGGCCAGAACTTGGGGGCGGGCACAAATCTGGTGTGCAGATGCCACAGGTGGGGATAGAACCAAGCCCTTTTCATTCCCAGCTGGGAGGCGAGTAGCCTGGGGCAGAGTTTCAAGCCTGTCTAGCCCTCTACCTGGAAACAGACTCAGGGCTGGTGGTCGGGGGAACACAGTGGGAGTGAGACCGGTCCTTCGATTTGCGTGGGAGCTGGGTGAGGCCTGTGACTGCCAGCTTTCCCCCACTTCCCTGACAACCTGCATGACTCAGGAGAGGCAGCCATAATCCTCCTAGGTACACAACCCCTGGGTATACGATTCCCAGTGAGCTGGGAATCTCACTCCCATCCCCAGCCGCAGCAAGCTCGCCCAAGGGGAGTCTGAGCTCAAACATGACTAGCCCCACCCCCACCGGAGGGTCCTACCCACCCTGGTAGCAGAAGAAAAAGGGCATACAATCTTGGGAGTTTTAGGGCTCCGCCCACTGCTGTTTCACCCACATATTACCACAGCTGACGCTCTCTGGAAAGTGCCACCTCCCGGCAGGAGGCCAACCAGCTCAAAAATAGAGCATTAAACCACCAATGCTAAGAACGCTCACGGAGTCCATTGCACACACCACTCTCCTCCCACCCGCCACCTCCACAGGAACAGGAACTGGTATCCAAGGTAGAGAGACCCATAGATGGTTTATATCACAGGACTCTGTGCACACAGTACCCAGTACCAACCTGGAGCCAGGTAGACTCGCTGGGTGGCTAGACCCAGAAGAGAGACAACAATCACCGCAGTTTGGCTCAGTGTATCCAGAGTTGGTTCCTTCCGGTGGGTTCTTGGTCTCACTGACTTCAAGAATGAAGCCGCGGACCTTCACGGTGAGTGTTACAGCTCTTCAAGTTGGCACGGACCCAGAGAGCAGCAGCAAGATTTATTGTGAAGAGCAAAAGAACAAAGCTTCCACAGTGTGGAAGGGGACCCCAGTGGGTTGCTGCTGCTAGCTAGAGTGGCCAGCTCTTATTCCCTTATTTGTCCCTGCCCACATCCTACCGATTGGTCCATTTTACAGAGTGCTGATTCGTGCATTTACAACCCTTTAGCTGACACAGAGCACTGATTGGTGCATTTCTACAGAGAGCTGACTGGTGCATTTACAATCCTTTAGCTAGACACAGAGTGCTGATTGGTGCATTTATAATCCTTTAGCTAGACACAGAGTGCTGATTGGTGCGTTTTTTACAGACTGCTGATTGGTGCATTTACAATCCTTTGGCTAGACACAGAGTGCAGATTGGTGCGTTTACAATTCTCTAGCTAGACAGAAAAGTTCTCCAAGTCCCCACTTGACCCAGGAAGTCCAGCTGGCTTCACCTCTCAGGAGGAAGTCATATCCACAGGAAAAGGTGGAGAGTTCTACACCAAGGGAGCACTCTGTGGGACAAAAAAATCTGAACAGCAGCCTTCAGCCCTAGACTTTCCCTCTGACAGAGCCTACCCAAATGAGAAGGAAACAGGAAAGCAACCCTGGCAATATGACAAAACAAGCTCTTCAACACACCGCAGAAAAATCACACTAGTTCACCAGGAAGGGATCCAAACCAAGAAGAAATCCCTGATTTACCTGAAAAAGAATTTAGGAGGTTAGTTATTATGCTAATCAGGGAGGGACAAGAGAAAGGCGAAGCCCAATGCAAGGAAATAAAAAAAATTATACAATAAGTGGAGGGAGAAATATTCAAGGAAATAGCTTAAGAGAAAATGAAAAATCCAGGAAACATTGGACACTTTTAGAAATGCAAAATGCTCTGGAAAGTGTCAGCAATACAACTGAACAAGTAGAAGAAAGAAATTCAGAGCTCAAAGACAAGCTCTTCTAATTAACCCAATCCAACAAAGACAAAGGAAAAAGAATAAAAAAAATATGAACAAAGTCTCCAAGAAGTATGGGATTATGTTAAATGACCAAACCTAAGAATAATCAGTGTTTCTGAAGAAGAGAATTCTAAAAGCTTGGAAAACATATGTGGGGGAATAATCGAAGAAAACTTCCCTGGCCTTGTGAGAGACGTAGAGACGCAAATACAAGAAGCACAAAGAACACCTGGGAAAATCACTGCAAAAAGATCTTCGCCTAGGCACACTGTCATCAGGTTATCCAAAGGTAACAAAAGGAAAGAAAACAAAAAGCTCTTAAGAGCTGTGAGACAGAAGCACCAGGTAACCTATAAAGGAAAACCTATCAGATTAACAGCAGATTTCTCAGCAGAAACACTACAAGCTAGAAGGAATTGAGGTGCTCTCTTCAGCCTCCTCAAACAAAACAATTATCAGCCAAGGATTTTCTATTCAGCAGAGCTAAGCATCACTTATGAAGGAAAGATACAGTCTTTTTAGACAGACAAATACTGAGAGAATTCGCCATTACCAAGCTACCACTACAAGAACTGCTAAAAGGAGCTCTAAATCTTGAATCAAATCCTGGAAACACAGCAAAACAGAACCTCTTTAAAGCATAAATCACACAGGACCTATAAAATAAAATACAAATTAAAAAGCAAATACAAAAAAAAAAAAAACCCTAATGTGTACTGGCAACAAAGAGCATGATGAATGCAATGGTACCTCACATTTTAATACTAACATTGACTGTAAAAGACCTAAATGCTCCGCTTAAAAGATACAGAACCACAGAATGGATAAGAACTCACCAACTATCTGCTGCTGAGACTCACCTAACACATAACGACTCACAGAAACTTAAAGGGGTGGAAAAAGGCACTTCATGCAAACGGACACCAAAAGTGAGCAGGGGTAGTTATTCTTATATCAGACAAAACAGACATTAAAGCAACAGCAGCTAAAAGAGACAAAGAGGGATATTATATAATGGTAAAACGCCTTGCCCAACAGGAAAATATCATAGTCCTAAACATATAAGCACCTAACATTGGAGCTCCCAAATTTATAAAACAATTATTAACAGACCTAAGAAATTAGATAGACAGCAATACAATAATAGTGGGTGACTTCAATACTCCACTGACAGCATTAGACAGGTCATCAAGACAGTAAGTCAACAAAGGGACAACGGATTTAAACTATACCTTGGAACAAATGGACTTAACAGATACATACAGAACATTTCATCTGACAACTGCAGAATACACATTCTATTAAACAGTGCATGGAACTTTCTCCAAGTTAGATCATATGACAGGCCATAAAACGAGCCTCAATAAATTTTAAAAAATTGAAATTGTATCAAGCACTCTCTCAGACCACAGTGGAATAAAACTGGAAATGAACTCCAAAAGGAACCTTTAAAACCATGCAAATAACCTGCTTCTGAAAGAGCACTGGGTCAAAAACAAAATCAAGATGGAAATTAAAAAATTCTTGAAACTGAATGACAGTAATGACACAACCTACCAAAACCTCTGGAATACAGCAAAGACAGTGCTAAGAGGAAAGTTCATAGCCCTAAATGCCTACATCAAAAAGACTGAAAGAGCACAAACTGACATTCTAAGGTCACAGCTCAAGGAATTAGAGAAATAGGAACAAACCAAACCCAAACCCAGCAGAAGAAAGGAAATGAGCAAGATCAGAGAAGAACTAAATGAAATTGAAACAAAACAAAACAAAAAATACAAAAGACAGATGAAACAAAAAGCTGGTTCTTTGAAAAGATAAATAAAATTGATAGACCATTAGCAAGATTAACCAAAAAAGAAGAGAGAAAATCCAAATAACCGCACTAGAAATGAAACAAGAGATATTACAACTGACACCACTGAAACACAAAAGATCATACAAGGCTACTGTCAACACCTTTACACACATAAACCAGAAAACCTAGAAAAGATGGAGAAGTTCCTGGAAAAATACAACCCTCCTAGCTTAAATCAGGAAAAATTAGATACCCTGAACAGACCAATAACAAGCGGTGAGATTGAAATGGTAATTTAAAAATTACCAACAACAAAAAAGTCCAGGATAAGACGGATTTTCAGCAGAATTCTACCAGACATTCAAAGAATTGGTACCAATCCTTTTGACACTATTCCACAAGATAGAGAAAGAAGGAACCCTCCCTAATTCATTCCATGAAGCCAACATCACCCTAATACTAAAACCAGGAAAGGACATAACCAAAAAAGAAAACTACAGACGGGTATCCTTGATGAATACAGATGCTAAAATCCTTAACAAAATACTAGCTAACCAAATCCAACAACTTATCAAAAAGATAATCCACTATGATCAAGTGGGTTTCATACCAGGGATGCAGGGATGGTTTAACATATGCAAGTCATGATAAATGTGATACACCACATAAACAGAATTAAAAACAAAAAACACATGATCATCTCAATAGATGTAGAAAAAGCATTAAAGAAAATTCAACATCCCTTTATGATTAAAACTCTCAGCAAAATTGGCCTACAAGGGACATAGCTTAATGTAACAGCCAACATAATACTGAATGAGGAAAAGTTGAAAGCATTCCCTCTGAGAACTGGAACAAGACAAGGGTGCCTACTGTCACCACTCCTCTTCAACAGAGTACTGGAAGTCCTAGCCTGAGCAATCAGACAAGAGAAAGAAATAAAGGGCACCCAAATCAGTAAAGAGAAAGTTAAACTGTCACTGTGTGCTGACGAAATGATCATTTATTTTGAAAACCCTAAAGACTCCTCCAGAAAGCTCCTAGAACTGATAAAATAATTTAGCAAAGTTTCTGAAAACAAGATTAATGCACACAAATAAGTAGCTCTTCTATACACCAACTGCGACCAAGCGGAGAAGCAAATCAAGAACTCAACCCCTTTTACAATAGCTGAAAAAAAAAAAAAAAAACTTAAGAATATACCTAACCAAGGAGTCAAAAGACTTCTACAAGGAAAACTACAAAACACCACTGAACGAAATCAGACAGCATAAACAAACGGAAACGCAGTCCATGCTCATGGATGCATAGAATCATTGTGAAAATGACCATACTGCCAAAAGCAATCTATAAATTCAATGCAATCCCCGTCAAAATACCACCATCATTCTTCAAAGAATTAGAAAAAACAATCCTAAAATTCATACGGAACCAAAAAAGAGCCAGCATAGCCAAAGCAAGACTAAGCAAAAGGAACATTATCTGGAGGCATCACACTACCTGATTTCAAACTATACTATAACACCATAGTCACCAAAAATGCATGGTACTGGTATAAAAAGAGACACATAGACCAACGGAACAGAATAGAGAACCCAGAAATAAACCCAAATACTTACAGCCAACTGATCTTAGACAAAGCAAACAAAAACATAAAGTGGGGAAAGGGCACCCTTTTCAACAAATGGTGCTGGGATAATTGGCTAGCCATATGTAGGAGACTGAAATTGGATCCTCATCTCTCACTTTATACAAAAATCAACTCAAGATGGATTAAGGACTTAAACCTAAGACCTGAAACTATAAAAATTCTAGAAGATAACATTGGAAAACCCTTCTAGACATTGGCTTAGGCAAGGATTTCATGACCAAGAACCCAAAAGCAAATGCAATAAAAACAAAGATAAATAGCTGGGACCTAATTAAACTAAAGAGCTTTTACATGGCAAAAAGAACAGTCAGCAGAGTAAAGGGACAACCCAGAGTGGGAGAAAATTGTCGTAATCTGTACATTTGACAAGGACTAATATCCAGAATTTACAACAAACTCAAATCACTAAGAAAAAAACAAACAATCCTATCAAAAAGTGAACTAAGGACATGAATAGACAGTTCTCAAAAGAAGATACGCAAATGGCCAATAAACATATGAAAAAATGCTCAACATCAGAAATGATCAGCAAATCAAAACTACAATGCGATACCACCTTACTCCTGCAAGAATGGCCATAATCAATCAATCAAAAAACAGTAGATGTTGGCATTGATGCAGTGAACAGGGAACACTTCTACACTGCTGGTGGGGAATGCAAACTCAGTACGCCACTTGGAAAACAGTGAAGATTCCTTAAAGAACTGTAGAACTACCATTTGATCCAGAAATCCCACTACTGGGTATGACCAGAGGAAAGAAGTCATTATTCAAAAAAGATACTGCACACGCATGTTTATAGCGTGCCAATGTCACATTGCAAAATCGTGGAACCAACCCAGATCAATCAACAAGTGTATAAAGAATGTCTGTGTGTGTATATATATCATATATATACACAATGCGAATACTATGCAGCCATAAAAAAGGGGATGAATTGCAATGACTGGATGAGACTGGAGGACTATTATTCTAAGTAACTCAGGAATGGAAAACCAAACATCGTTAAGTTCTCATTGATATGTGGAAGCTAAACTATGACAATGAGAAGGGCTGTAAGAATAATACATGGACTGTTTGGGGACTTGTGAGGAAGACCTGGGAGCAGGGCGAGGGACAAAGCATTACAAATACTTGCCGGGCACGGTGGCTCAAGCCTGTAATCCCAGCACTTTGGGAGGCCGAGACGGTGTGGATCACGAGGTCAGAAGATCAAACGTTCTCTCTGGCTCAACACCGTGAAACCCCTGTCTCTACTGAAAAATACAAAAAAACTAGCTGGGCGAGCTGGTGCGGAGCGCCTGTAGTCAGCTACTGGAGCTGAGGCAGGAGTAATGGCGTAACCCGGGAGGCGGAGCTTGCAGTGAGCTTGAGATCCAGCCACTGCACTCCAGCGCTGGGCGATGAGCGAGACTCCGTCTCAAAAAAAAAAAAAAAAAAAGACTATCAAATATGGTTGCAGTGTACACTGCTCAGTGTGATGCGCGCGCCCATCTCAACAAATCACAACTAAAGAACGTATGTAACCAAATACCACCTATACCCAAATAACTTATGGGGAAAGAAAAAGAGGTAAGAATGTTAATAGTTGTGGATTAAGTCAATGTTTCCAAGGCCCAACTAAAAGAATAAACGTTAAGGGGTGAGAGAGAAGTGGTGAGGATGCGGTGAACAGAAGCTCATGTCCCCTGTTATCAGCATTCGACGTACTTTTAACACTACGAAGGCCACACAAAATAGTTTCAGTTTAATGGCCCCTGGATTTTGTGCCTGTTTTCTTCCTTGTGCTTTTGTATTCTGCAGAAATTCTTTTTGTATTTCTCAACTATGTAATACTTTTGTAAACAGATTTGTTTAAAAACTCAGACATTTACATGAGAAAGATTCAGAAAAAGACCTTTATTTTTAGATTACATTATCTTACACAGCAGGCAAATGGGGCCTTACACAGCAGGCAAATGGTTTTGACAAACTTGTGGTATTAATGAAAATATGAGTCTAACAAACTATAAACTAAAGCAGAAAAGATAAACATTCTTGTCTTAGGCCTCAAGTGGAGGTGGCGGAAGGGTTTATGATATTATGGTAACAGTAGAAGCTTTGCCAGTACTGTCCAAGGTACACCACTTCTTTGTGGAGGCCTAAGCAATCGTGGTATCCACGGTAAATACACAGAGGGGATGAAAGCTAAACATTTTAGTTAAATGAGCAGGGGTGGCTATATATGATGGGCAAACTTTACCAGTGCAGATGGGATGGCGAGAAGTCAGCAACAGGAAACGAGGGCCTGGCTCTGGTTGTTGTTCAGGCTAAAACCAGTAAAGTGAAGACAGGAAGACGCCCAGCAGTAGATGTGCATGGGACACAAAAGCCAGGATACTCAGGACTGACACAAGCTGTGCTATCAATAGCCACTTTTCCATGAGCTTGCTCACAGGGTTTCTGGAAGGCGAATTGTGAATGCCTACCGTGTGCTGAGTACTTTCACACATTTTTACACCCGGGTGAAATAAACAGTATTTCCCCCGCTTTATCACTGATGATACAGGTTAGACTGTTAACAAACCCATGTCTAACTTCAAAGCCGACCCAGAATCCTCCCTAGGGCTGGAGTATTAGTCATCAACCCTTTAAGCCTAGTCAAAGAACATGCTTTTCCCACTTCTCTCACATCACCATTCTAATAGAAACATACAGGTATCAGAAAGTGCACCTTGTGCCTTAGAAAGCTACACAAATAATCAACAATCACTAATTTATAAGAATGTCTGCAGCTTAATTAGCCAGGCATAAGCCACATTAGTTGACTAAAAAAAAATTATAGCTCTTAACCGAAGACAACTTCAGTAGCTATTCATTAGTTCCTACCATTTTAATGTGTTCAGGGTAGGAAACAGAATAGACAATTGTGACTGCAATGAGGTCCATGAACATTTAGAATACAATTAATGTTTTTTCCACACTGACTCATGGAAACAATAACAGCTAATGTAGCCCCATTCCCACCCGTGAATCATCTTATTCCCACAGAAAACATCAAACCTCCCCAAATATCATCCTCTAGGCAGAGGTCACTTAACTATTAAATTCACAAAGCAGGTGCAAAAACAAACAAAAAAAAGGACCAATGAAATAAAGGAAAAATTCTATTTACTAAAATTCATGTAGCTAAATTACTTCTTAGGTGAAGTCAGTGATAACCCTCACACATTGCTCATTTACCCTTATTTCAATCATAATTCTAATATACTTCCCATCTGGTTTCTATTTTTCAGCAGGTCAAAAGAAAAAAAAAGTAAGTTAGATATGGTAAAGTATTAGCAGAGACAGAAAAATAGCTACAAAGTGGCAGCTGTCAAGGAAAAAGAGGAACAGCTACAAATTCAAGAGAACTAGAAAACAGCCATGAGAATGTGGAAAAGCTACCAGCCTCTCACTTTTATAGAGACACAAAGGAATCAGTGTGTAATTGTTTCTTAATGACGATTCCCAACTATCAAAGTTATACTATATTCGGAATAATCTAAGGTAATAAAGTATCTAGTACATTTTAGAAATACTTCTATTCAAAATTAATTAAAAAGTGTTATGTTCAAAATGATAAGATTTTGTTAGTTAATACATTTCCTCACCAAGTCATGTTGGGCCTCATTCAACAGCACAGAATAAGCCAATTTTATATAAGACACAGATATATGGAAACACAAATAATTTTAATGATTTATGGTAAATAAGAAGGAAGCTTGAATCTATGATTGAAAAATAAAAATTACATATATATCTAAACAGAGTGTACAATTACAAGTTTCAAGAGCTTAACACAAACTAACTGCTGTCAAAATAAATATTTAACAAAACAAAGATGAAACTGCTTAACAGTCAGGGAAAAACAACAAAAAGAAGGGAGGGTGATAAACCAAGAAAATGAATGACAAAAACTGAGCAAGAGACCTCAAAGGTATCTTTACCAACAGGAATTCAGATGCAAGGGACAGACACAAACCTGTCTAAAATGTGACCTATGAGGCAATACAAAGTGACTTGAAGTCAGTTATAAATACAAAATGACAACCAAAATCCCAGAGAGTCTTAAATTATTTAATCCAGACATTATCTAACTCGTCGGATTTTTGTTTGGTGCTATGGTGTTCGTCATTTTCCATCAGAATGAAATGTGGGACAAATGCGTTACTGGTTGCAGAGAGTGTTTCAGAGCTAATTCACCCAGCAAGGTCAGGGTCAAAAGGTTATTTTGTTCATACAATATATTTGTTGATATGAAAAAAACAGTATGTCAAAGAAAGAATTAAAGAAAAATCATTTTCAAATGATAAACAGAATCTCAAACTTTCAAGTAAGTGCATCTTAAGATGTTGATGAACTTCAGAGATTCTCAGTATTTTAAAACTAGGGATATTCTATTCTAGTTGTTATCAAACTGTCCTCTTTTGTTCATGAGGAACCAAACTGGCAGGTCTCTCAGTGTCTCCTTCGCCAAGTCTTTAATTTTGTAAGTATATTCAATGTCTAGGAAGGAATTATTAAAGAATTCTGCTTCTTAAAAAAACGTTTCAAAATAATCTAATGTATCCTTGTGGATTCGGGAATGAGAGCACCCAGAGCAGAGTAACCTCCCCAGGTCTGGCCACTCTCCGGTGGTATCCCGCCCACTCACTGAGGCCTTGTCTGTCTGATACTAGTAAGCCCTCCCCATGCCTCCTTCTACACTTACTGTATGGCCTTTTGTATGATCTGGAAAAAGTCTGTTGTAAGTCAAGTAATCACCAACTTCTGCCTCCATGCCAACCTAAACACTTTTAAAAACTTTACAAAGGAAGAAATTAGGACCTTCAAAATTATTTTGCAAATATCAACAAGGTTTACCAGAAGAAGACTGCTTTTTAATTTAAAGTAATGACGTTGGACTGACAATGTGCTAGATTGGTCAGACTTCTTTAAAAAATACTGATATTAAAATGTGTTAGAGAAAATGCTGTAAGTATATATATAGAGAGAGTAGATAAACAGAGTTATATATTGATAGTTATAAGCAAATGTACAGAATAAAAATATGTACCATGAGCCCAGTGTTGATTTTTACCACAAAAAAAAATGTTAAAATCACGATTTCCTGATGAATATACAACATAAAAAACAGGGATAAAAGTGTAGAAACAGACAACAAAGTAAATTACAAGAAAAGAAATGAACACAATATAGGATAAAGACAATTGCAGATAGGAGAATTAAACACCTAAGGTGGTTGGTCTATTTAGACCAAATATTCTCTTTGCAATAAAGCCAAAATATTTGATAATATTCTCTGTTTACTTAAAAAAAAATGGCAAGTTTTTTCACTGGTGGCAGGTATGGATTTTATTAAAGAATATTAAAAGACTCAAACAGTAATGACACCACTTGTCTATTTAACCAGGATTCTGGCGTCCTCTCATTAATCTTTGATACTCAATAATCTGAATAGAAAGACACGATGAATCAAAAAACATGGCAATTTTAAAAAGAAAAACCTTTAAAAGCAATCCCAGCATCTAAATGGTAAACACAACATGAATTCCTAATCTGGCATTAGACCCTTTTTTTTTTTTTGATTCAAAGACAAATATGAATGACTCTACCTATTTGTAAAAATGTGAAACATTCAAGACAGTACAATGACTGGGCTCTCACAAACCGTGCAAGTTCAATTTGAAATGTTCATCTGGTACAATATTCAGCTGTCAAGAGGAAGCAACTCAAAGGACATCACACAGTCTATAAACCAGCTTGAAGGAGCCTTCCAGACTTTGCCCTGCCGAACCCTCTCTGGGTGATAATTAGACAAATCCTCATAGATTATATACTGCGTGCAGAAGCGCTGATCAGAATCGGGTCTTGCATGGTATGCGACTGTATTGATGGTCTGAGTCACGTCACTGTCTGGCTTGGGCTTTCTACTGAGGATCTGGCCCCCACCTGCAGTGACGAGCTTAATAAGGTTGTCCTTTGGATGGTGTTTGAAGGATCCCCCCAAATAGAAGTAGCATCCATCAAATAGCTTTGGCAACTGAAATAATGAGAAAACATTTGTTAAAGGCAGATCAAAATACTGTATTCAAAAACACTGCATATGAATGAGGAAAATAAAAATACACGTTGAGTATCCCTTACCTGAAACATTTGGACCAGAAGCATTTCAGATTCAGAAATTTTTTGGGTTTTGGAAAATTTGCATATATATGAGATATCTTAAGGATGACACTCAAGCCTAAACACAAAATTCATTTATTTCTTGTACACCTTATGCACACAGCCTGAGGTAATTTTACACAATATTTTCAGTAATTTTGTGCATGCAACACAATTTTGACCGTGTTCTGACTGTGACCTGCCACATGAGGTCAGGTGTGGAATTTTCCACTTGCGGCATCATGTCAAAGCTCAAAAAGTTTTGGATTTTGGAGCATTTTGGATATTGGATTAGGGATGCTCAATCTGTAATAATTATGAGCAGCTAAGAAGCTGCTTAATGAGGTGCTGGGACAAGTTAAATTTCAAGCATACTAATTGGATCAAGAAAAATATTTAGGCAAATAGGGGCTTCCTATTTACAATTTTTCCCCGAAGATTCAGTCACCATTTTGGTTCCTTTTCATTCTTCTAAAATTTTAGATGTGTTTGGTATAAAGAAAAAAAAAACTGTTCATCAAACTTTTTTCATCAGGATGTTTATGCTTAAGTGGTGGGACTTAAAACCCCCACAACTCCTAGCTTTTATGAAACAGGCTTCAGAGACACAAGGCTAAATGTAATTACAAGAGTAACATCTTTTCCATGGACTTTTATCCAGTTCTGCCCATCCACATTCAGGTCCCTACATATTACCAACCTAAGGTCTCCAGGGCAGCCACCGTAGGGGGTGTGCCCTCCACGGTTCCAGAAATGTATTCACGGGCACAAGAGATTATTGTGCTGAGGCTAGGGATCCAATTAGCTATGAAACACATTTCTGTATGCTTGTTGGAAATTTAAAAAAGTTTCATAATTCCCTTCTACGGAAATTTTCTTTGTCACTTCTAATATACATATATATATCAACAGGATAATGCAATATTATCCATTAAAACTACAATATGTGGCCATCAAGACATATGGTAACTAAATCCGAGCAGCAGCTGTAAGTCTTCTTCCAAGCTACTTCCTGTATCTGAGATTTACCTCCGATTCTGAAAGGTTTATGGGAATGTTCAAGATGCCAAAAATCCATTAACAGTATGAAATTATTACCTTCTGGATTTTACTGCTCATCGTGATCATCTTTCAGAACCAAGTGCTTGAAATAAGCACAATTAAAATTTTAATCAGTCACCTGTAGTTGTTGAAAGGGCAGAAGTTTTTCCTGATGGTGATAATAATAGTATGTCATAATAAGAACAATGAAAGTTGTATTAAAAGAAAAATACCAGCTGTTCTCTGTTGAGCCTGCTTCTGTGTGGACCTTCAGGAATTTCATACTTTTCTTCCTGTTCACATACTTTTCTTCGTAGACATGCTTTTACCCCTGACAAAAACACAAGAATTAAAGCAAAATAAATATCAAGTGAGCATTACTTCTCTCTCATTAAAATTAAGCAATTTACCTAAGTGGTTTTTCTTCTTCATGGCAGTTTTAAGTATTATTCTAAAATGCAAACAGAAATCTTACTTATGCCAAAACAAAACATAACACAATTGGTTTTCCATATAAAGAAAAGATTTAAAATATTCTTTCTTTGGAGGATTAAGCCATAAGTTAGTACTGAACACTAACTGTAATTTTAATCTCCTTTCTAAAAAACCTAAGCCAGGATACTATTTCAAACACACACACAAAAGTCTACATTTTCACTCATAGCAATTACCCAAATGTAAGGTGAATAAAAAGTCCATGATGCAGTCCTGCCCACAATAACCTAAACTGAGCACTTACCATCTACACTGCTCATTTTGGCAGTTATGTCTAATTGTCTGTTAAACTGTAAGTGATCTGACATGACGGAATGTGCTTTAGTCTACAGCACCTAGCTCAGCTAGCCACACAACAGGGGCTCAACAGTGCTTGCTAAAGTAAACAAGCAGAGCTTGGGATAGGTTTGGAATGTGACAGGAACACAACTGAGGTCGCCAGTCTAGAGACGATTTGGTTGGGCTTTGCAGGAAAAAAAAAGCATTGTTTTGATGGCTTGAGTAAGTCTGTTCACAGCTTCAGGTTAAAAAGCAAGATGCAATAGAGACAGCTCAGCCTGGCACTGTTTAGAGTCATTCCACTGCCTGGCACCTGGGTGGGGAAACCCTAAGTAGGGCCACTGGCTGGCAGCCAGTACCAACTGTCTCGCTAGGCTCTAGAAATGAAAGGAACCCTTGGATGCCCAGGACCAATCATGAAGGACATGGTCAGCTTCAGCTAGAGACAACATCTTGGATAACGCCTATTCAACAACAGGCGAGGGAACTGATGGCATGTATATATGTATTTATTATGCTTCTGTTCTGATAGCATATAACTACTAAATTTGAGATTTGGAGTTGAAGGACTTGGGTATCCCAATTACTTGTTCTGGAAGCTTCCTTGCCTAAGGAAATAAAAAATGAAAACAGTGTTTTCACTGGGCTTCTGTGGATAAAATGCAAGAAGCATTCTATAAACTAGATACTATAATGAATTATCTTCATTATAAAAACAAACCCTCCATACAATTTCCTATTTGTCTTTGAGGTTGTTTTGCTCAATATCTCATTTTATCACTGAGGGCAGAAACCATATATTATTCACTTATGCATTCTTCAGAATTTCATACACTCTCCCATAGAAGAGGAGTTTAATAGCAGAGGGTATTGGGAAAGTTGGAACAGTAACTCAGGTATCCCGTTCACTGTCTAGTGTTGTTAACACAAAGGAACAAAAGTTTTTAAAAATTCACTATGGACACAGCATTGATAGATTGTATCCACACCAATAAAAATAAGTAATTGTATAGCACCTGTAAGAGTTCAGAGTTACACATAGTTTTGAATATCAAACTATTGTATCCTGTTATCACTTGATATCTAATGGCTTAAAACGACCAGAAAAAAATCTATGGCTGCATAAACATATAATTTAGATCGAGGATTAGACATATATGTTGGATATACTACAGTGTTTTGGAAACCTCTTGAAAAATGCTAGTGATAAAGTTCTATCCGGCTGATCCCTACTTACTTCAACAGTAAATTGATTCCAACACAGGAGCAGAATCACTACTCGGCATGTAAACTCTGCATTTGCCTGTAAAAGGGCTCCTTTCTTGACTGAAGGGTGGCCAAGAACCAGCAGTTAATCTGCTACCCAGAACTGTCCTGGGATTGCATCTACTATAAATTTAGATTCACTTGTGTATGAGTGAAATGGCTCTTGACCTACAATGATTTTTTTTTTTTTTTTTTTTTTTTTTGAGACAGAGTCTTGTACTGTCACCCAGGCTGGAGTGCAGTGGCACCATCTCGGCTCACTGCAAGCTCCGCCTCCTGGGTTCACGCCATTCTCCTGCCTCAGCCTCCGGAGTAGCTGGGACTACAGGCGCTCACCACACCCAGCTAATTTTTTGTACTTTTAGTAGAGACAGGCTTTCATCGTGTTAGCCAGGATGGTCTCAATCTCCTGACCTCGTGATCCGCCCACCTGCCTCAGCCTCCCAAAGTGCTGGGATTACAGGCGTGAGCCACCACACCTATAATGATTATCTTGAGAGCAAAAACTTATACTGGAGAAGACAAAGAAATGCAGTGTTTTCCAAGAGTTAAGTAATGGTTCACTTTAGACTGACTCAAACTTTATGGTATAATCAGTTTTAAACTTTCTTCTTTATTACCCCACTCTGACACAGTAACAAAACTTCATCGGATTACAGGAGTCAATCAGCAGAATTTGGAGAACGCGACAGAACTGAAAAAACTGGTACTTTCTGGGGAAAAAAATGTGTTTGAGTCCTGTTTATAAAATGTTTCATTTATTCTAATCTTGTAACTTGAATTTTGAAAATACCCAGAATCAAATTACTTACGAGGTAGAAAAGACCCTGAAGAGCTAGTCCTACTTTCTTGTTTTATAGATTCGCACAGGCAAATGCAGAAACAGAGTGACTTGCTAAGATCACTAATAGCAAAGGTAAAGTGAACCACTTCCTAAAGCAACAGACTTCCACATCGGTGCTCTTCTTATATCATATTTACAGGCCAAGTATCCCTTATCTGAAATGCTTGAAACCAGAAGTGTTTTAAAATTCAGTTTTGTTTTGGATATTGGAATATTTGCACATACATAATTAGGTATATCTTGGCAACAAGACCCAAGTCTAAAAAAGAAATTCATCTATGTTTCATATACACTTTATACAGATAAAACATATATGAAGATAATTTTATATACTATCTTTAATAATTTTGTGCATAAAACAAAGTTGTGTCTGCGTTTAGACTGTGAGCCATCATGTGAGGTCAAGTGTGTCATGCTGGCACTCAAATAGTTTAGTATTTTACAGCATTTTGGATTTTCAGATTAGGAATGCTCAAACTGTGTTAAACACCTATTATGTACAAGAGAAGTCATAATCTCTTCCCTAAGAAGAAAATCCTGCTGTTTCCTGTCATTTTATTTCAATAATCTAATCCTGAACTTTCATTAATATTAGAATGCTCTATCTCAGACTGCCTAATTTTAAATGAAATTTTATTGCTTTATTTTCCTCTATCAACAAGCAATCCATTATCAAATTTAATTTTCCAAGCACATTTAAAATTACATCCATGTTTTAAAGATATTAAGGATGCCACTGAGATAATCTCAAGTCATGGTATATATAATAACAAAGAAAACTCCCTACTCTTGTCCAGAAATTCTAAGAACTTCATATTATGTAAATTTCCGTTACAAAGTCAATTAAAGAACAAAGGTTAATAGTTTTTACACAGACAAACATGAGAAGATCCATTTTTCAGATCCAGCTTTTCCCTCTTTTTCTATTTAAAATGGCTAACCTTTCAAAGAAGAACAAATTTGGGAGCAGATTTGATTGTCAGAAAAATAATAAAATATTATTTTATATTTTGCATTTATTTCAAATGTTAAAAGCAAAGATAATAGGTTTTTTGAAAAAATGTTTGAATGCAAAGTTGTTTATGAAAATGGAGAACCAATATATCTTAAATATTTAAAAAAAATATTCTGGAAGTATTAATGATTTACATGTATTAGTGAAGTGGTATTCAAAAATACTAATAAAGCAGGAAATAATACACAGCCAGAGTTTTAGTCATTTATAGCTCTTGTTAAACAAAATGAAATGGTAATATTAAATATGAAAAGAAAAGTAGAATATCATTAATAAAATAAGGAATAAGTTGTTCCATTGTTACTTCCCTGGGTTTAAATTGAGTAGAACCTGAGAATTTATTTGATTGTATATAAGTTTATTTTACACCTGTAAATACTAACAGACAGAACTCTATTCTTATAAATTGTTATTAATAGAGAACCATGAGAGCAGCATCATTTTATAAAAACTATGAATGCTATGTTACCTAATATTTATCCAATGAGCAAAATACTTTACTATAGATTGAATGTGTACACTGTGCAGTGCTCTGAAAACTTTAATTTTTCCATAATGTAGAATAAAACACTCATAAATCATAAGGCCTGACCAATCCAATGCTAAAAATCACACACCAATATGTTCTGGTCAAAGGAGAAAAAAAAAAATTCTTAAGATACCAACTTATTCTATTCTGTTTTCTTTTTACTTTTCTAACTTTAAATGACCAAGGACACAACTGTTTGTTCTAAGAAAAGATCCTGATCAAAATTACTGTGATAACAGCTACTAAAAGTACTTGTATCCTTCCCCAAATACAGCAAGAGTAGTATAGCCAATGCTCATTATCTGCAGTAGTTATGTTCTATAAAGATGCTATGAACACCGAATTAGTGAATAATGAACCACTGTTGTTAAAGGAAATACAGGGTTATGTTTTTGTGAGCCTGTGGTTCCAGAATTTTCATCAACCGATGAATACTTTGTTTTATGTATGTTTCTGTTTATACACATTATTTATTGTATACTGTTGACTCATTAACATTAAACTTAGCACCAGCAGTACTACAATTAACACCTTAACAAAGCTTATCTAACACGGTATTTAATATTTTCCCTGAAAGGCACATCACAATCTTCTTGAGCTTAGACACATAAAACAGCACTTCAGCACTACATTATGAGGCCATTTTAAATAATAAAATCATCAACAAAAATACAAAAATGCAGAAAACATGGCATCAATAGACTGTGAAAGGGCCACTTGTTTACAGTGTGAGAGCTGGAAAAAGGAGGCAAGTATCACCTTGTTTGACCTCAGCTGGGGACACACCTGTTTGGCAAGTAAAGTTCTTCACTACTCTGTACATGTCTACAAAAGCACTGTGAGTATTGATTTGGGGATTACAAGAAAAATTTTAGCAAGTAAGAAAACTCACAAACACAGAATCCACGAACAATGAGGATTTACTGTATATTACTTCCAATTCAGGGGAGGGAACTGAAACGCTAAGAAGTTAACTTGCTTAAAGCCATTCAGCCATTAACTGGCAGAATGTGAATCTGAACCTAAATCTGCTTAGTTTTCTAAAGGCTGTGTATTTCACACTGGAATATAACTTAGTGGTACACAAGATAAACCTTGGGTATTATCTTAGCTTGATGTGCATATGTCAAATGCTTAAAAGCTGCTTGAATTGAGTGTTCCAAGATGTTGTTTATTATAAAAAAAGGCCAGAAGCAGAAGACTAACAACTGAGTACTCCATCTCTCCAAAAGCAGAGGTTTGTCAAGAGACGGAGTCTTTCCGGAATTGGGTCGTTAATGCATATTCAAATTCAACATTCACACTCAGGACATCTATAATTACCCATCATGTCAATCTTAATTTGTTAGTTTTATCTGTGCTGTATTTGGCACTCATCTCTCTCTCCCCATTGTTTTAATATAAAATCATATTCACCCAAGTTTGCTCAGCTGAGTTTCTGAATCTTTTAATTTTAAATGATCATAAATGTGCTTTCAAAATTGTTTTTTACATATAATAAAATTATACTCTAAAAGGGCATAAATTTTAATAAGCACTCACTGAATTAAAACTACCTTTCTAATAAAGCTAATATAAAATATTAACTTTATTATACATTGAAAATGAGACTCAAAATTCTTGACTAGGTCAAAATACCATACTAGAAGCCCTGCCAGTGTGCTGGAATTATGTCATATATTGTTTCTATATTAAAGATCAAACCAAAAACCATCAGGAATCCAGTGAAATGGCTAACTCAAATTCACTATATGTAAATTTTTTAATTTTCCTCATTACATAAGCAGGTATTCTGCTTCCCAAATCTATTCCCCTTCCCAAATCTCCTTCCCAATGATACTTGCAGAGCGTTCATAATTGTATCTTTAACTGAATATGGTGGCACAGAAAGTCAAGGACTGAACACTTCTATGATATCTCCTGTATCAAATGAATGGCTAATGTCTAATTGCAGAATTAAGTAGGCTGTGCTTACGTCAGTTGCTTCTCCATTTTATGGGTTGATTTGACTATTTACAAGAAATACATTAAAATGACATCTATTGCTCCTGACAACGTGCTGGCATTAGTCAATCAACAGAATTTAACCCTAATAGATACCAGAATCCAATAAGCATGGCATCAAGAAAAAAGAGATGGCAGATACCAACAGGGCAGAATGGTAATTCAATGGGAAGGAGCCAGTGTAAGTCTTAATTCATTAAGTATTCAGTTTCATGAGAGTTATGTAGTAAGTTTCTGTCAAGTAAGGCAAATCCAATGCTCTAATTATAATGATTGAGTTAAACAAATACACTCCTCTAATATGCTTTTACTCCAAGCAACAGCTTGCAAAATTCTTATGTCATCTAAGACCAACTAAGGAAGAATGAAAGTAGCTCTTTTTCTTTTCCTGAAAACAAAGGAAGTTTCCAGGTCTATAACTACATTTGAATGGTGGCAAAGTGTTTTATTAGAGTTGCTGTCATAGCATAGAAAATCTCAAGAATTTTTTCAAAGCTGGGAGTGACATCTACTCCAAGGATTGTGACTCAAATGCCTACAAAAGCCAAGCAGATTACATAAATGTGTGAAGAACCTGGTATGAAGTGGTAGGAAGCTATGGAGACTATAACAAACATCATACCTAAATATATAAAATTTAATTATGTTAGAAAAAACCACAGACATTGTATTTCCTTCAGCCCTCAGAGTCCTTAGTCTACCGATTTGAAACTTCTGATGCTTTGTCTAATCAACCTCTTTTATAGATAAGGAAACTTAAGCCCCAAGAGATTTAAGTGGCTTTCTCAGTGACATAACTGAGATGAGAACTGAAATATCCTACATGTCACAGATCAAGTTTTTTTGTTAATCTTTATTCTTAGTTGGAACAATGTGTTTACTCAATCTGACATGCTAAGGTTGCTACTCTCTAACTTGTACCCTGTGAGTTTCAGAATGATGACATACTCCATAGACATTACCATAGTTACAAGTTGATATCAACTTCCTACTGAACCTTTTTTAAGACAAATCAATTGAGTTGATTTACTACAAAGTAAAATAAGAATGAAATGCTTTAAAATAAACTTTCAGTAATTCAAATGGTGATACATTATCAATGCAATGGAAGAATCTACCAGCCAAACATTACTTAATTAACTCAAGCCTAAATAATGGCTAACATTTTAAGATTTTATTTACAGAATAACAGTTAAGCAATCTGCAGCAAGAATTTTTAACCTATTTTCCATTTAAAACACTTACATCTTAAGATTTAAACTATTTTATATTTGTAATAAACAGTTGATAAAGTCCATAATTATTCCATCAGTTAGTAGAAAACAAACTCTTATACTTCCTTTTGAAGAAAAAAAAAAGCAAAAAATACAAATACAAGACCACATTTTAGTTAGTTTTCTTGGCTAATAATTTCCTTACTAAAATTACCTTGCATGAATCAGCTGTTATTTATGTAAACATAACTTTTGCATATGCCAGAATGATACATACTTGAAATCATGTGTCAAGCCACTATCCTTATAAAATGCATGCTTTATTTCATCTTTGTTACTTTTCATATGTTCCTTTATAGTTGAAGGTTTTGACTGAAGCTATCACTTTGCAGAAACAAAGGAGGAACTACTTATCTATTAAAACTAAGAGATCCTTTTAGCCCAGATGTATTCCTGATCATGTTCTCCATTTCATGTAAGCTTTCCTTTTTCCCTGAGATCTTAATACTTTTTTAACAGAGGTAAGCAGCCCCATTCCTAAAGTACTGATTAACCCAAAGTAATTAACTCAAAAGTCATTAAGGTAGCTCTGTCTACCTTAGCAAAGCCTGGAATTTTTGCATAATAATGAAGCTTATGAATTCCAGGGCTACAACACTTTTCTATAAAGAAACTTCTACTGTACAGAAGGTATTCTTTTATTCTAAATTGCTAATAACCACTCTCTCCTCCTACCGCATAAAAGCATATACATCAGTAGATGTATGTTTCTATTTTAGCTGCATGGACCACTAATGATGGTCATGGATTTATATTAAGCTTACTTTTCCTATAATAAAAAAAATAATACAAATAAAAGGAAATTTTAAAAGGAGGGTGTTCCTGAATCCACAGTTAAACAAAAATGATGAGAGAATACAATGAAGGTGGAAGAAAACTTCAAAATGGAGATCTTTTAAATGCCCAAAGGAGGAGACAATTATTAACTCTGCATGGAAAGCCCTATGTAGAATTTTCTCACTCTTCAAATCCCAGAGTAGTAAACAGATCCACATTTTAAAGGATTTTTACGCCAGACCTGGTGGCTCGCACTTGTAATCCTAGCACTTTAGGAGGGCGAGGCAGGAAGATTGTTTGAAACCAGGAGTTCAAGAACAGCCTGGGCAAGAAAGTGAGATCTCTGCCTCAACTAAAAAGAAAAAAAAAAATTAGCCAGGTATGGTGGTGAGTGCCTGTAGTTCCAGTTACTCAGGGGGCTGAAGCAGGAGGATCACTGGAACCCAGGAGTTCATGGCTGCAGAGAGCTATGATTGCACCACTGCACTCCAGCCTGTGCGACAGAGTGAGGGAGGGGAAAAAGGGTTGTTATTCTTCTGGAATTAATGGCTATTTGTAACTGAAATAGCTATGGGAATCAGAATTAACCACTCTTAGTCAATACAAAATATCCACACACAAAAAAAAATTAAAATACAAAGTCAAACATCACTACTCCATATGAAAACAAACGTTCTAATAAAATATGTCATTAGATCTAAACTAGGGATGTTTAAACTAGGGATGTGTGTCACTCAAGATAACAGTATATAAGCAAAATAAACATTACAGAATTTCCTATTTCTATTAAAAATCAGCACCCAGATTGTAGAAGCAAAACAATTGTTTTGCAAATGATTTTATTTTAGACTTTTTAGTCAAGCAGACTATAACAGCACCAAACTTTAGTAAAAGGCAAATCACAATAGGCAGCCTACAACAATGACAAAAATGAAAAAACAGTAGCATATTATCACTGCAATTTCTGAAAAACTTAAGTAAAAGAACAGAGAAATGAGTTTGAAATTTGAAACTTCCATGGCCAAAAGTGAAAGGACAATGAAATAAAGGCTGAAAATATAAAATAAAGGCTAAATGTTCCCATTTAAGATTTGAGATATCTCATTAAATACTGTCGCAGGTCATTAAATCCTGGCTCCATATAAATATCATTTAGCAATTATTTATTTTTTGACATTTTCATAAAAATTCTAGCTATCAGCATATTTATATGTAGAAATATATTTCTGCACATGACAATATGTGTAATTTGCTATTTTACTTAATGCATTGAGAAGCAGGTCAAATTCTATTGCAAAAATATATTATTATTTCATAAATTTTTCTTAGGCAAAACTTGGGTATCAATTCTAAGACCTTATATTGTGAATAATATCAAAATATCAAAATAGTCTGTCTCTTGTATTATGAATATCAAAATTAACTGTCTCTATATAGGTATGGTTAAAAACCAAACAGTCTAATGTCCCAAAATTGTCCTATTAGTAAACTCATGCTTAGTGTTCTTTTGAAGTCATATATTAAAAGTTCAAATTTTTATGTAAAAATGTCTGTTCTGATTAGGGCAATCCCCATATTCAACTGTATTTGGTGGGTATGCATTAAACAGGTATAAAAGACCTGGTGTATCAGACGGGAGGAATAAATACATGTAGGTTCGAATTTCCCTAATTAAGACCAAAGCCCTTCCCTATCCAATTAATCTTTAGAAAAGTGAAATACTTCCAATTATTACAACTTGAAAATTTGAAAGCATTAATTTATTCCTAGACAACTTAAATTTGATCTAACAGGCACCCATTATTTTTAAAAGTGTTATAAAAAATAGTCCTCCAGTAACCCACCAATTTACTGCTGTTGCTCTTTGATTTTTTTTATCCACATGCATGCACACATTTGTATATTGTTGAAAGTGAAGATATAATTATTTGATGTGCTTAAAAGCTAAACAATTCCATTTTCATAATATTTTAGTCTTAATATTTATTATATAAAATATGAATTTTTTCCAGAGAATATCTTCAAGCATTTCAGAATTTTCCTAATCTTTCATATGTAGGTCATATTCCCTACTTCTTGCTATCAGAAGTAACACTGCAAATACTTTCTTTCTTTCTTCTGTATTTCTTGCGTAGGGTAAATTCTCAGAACTGGGACTATTAGATCAAAGGATGTTAATTTTTTTTTATTCTTAGACAATCTTTGGTGGAGGCCTTCTGTCAGCATAAAGTTGCCTAATCAATCTTAATTTATAGGAATGTTTTGGTACTTTTTTTTATAATTAGCAAAGTTTGTACAGAATAAAAGTTGTATTTAATTTTAAAATTCCATTGTACTCTCAGTATCCATTTAAAGAAGAAAACTTGTTAGAATTTGTTTGAAAAGAATTAATGTGTTAGCCTGATTATGAGGTTATTACTTAAATGATGATGTAATGATTGTCTTCTAGGGTCCATCTCTCCTCAGCTAAAACAAAAATGAAAAAAACACTCCATTTAGCCCTTCACCATCTCACAGACATAAATCCAGCATAAAATGTCTGGCACATTCCTTCAGTAATTCCCTTAGGTACTGGGGAATTTTACAACTTCGATAGCTGCAATTTTATTTAAACTTAGATGAGAGTGGAGAAGAGAGAAAGATTATTAAAGAAAAGATGACAGCAATCTGTTCTCACCTTCATAATGAGATAAGAAAAGAAGATGCAGAATTAAATTTCTTTTAGTAAAAAGGCTAAGATAGAAAAAAAATTTGAAAGCAGTGTACTGAAAGAACAGGTCAGTAGAAAACATTTTATCTTGGCCTAGTTTGCATCTTTAGGATACAGTTTCATCTTATTCATACTCTATGAGATTAGTAAGATGATTTATTTATATACCTTCCATTCTTTTATTCTTATCACCTCTTTAATACGAAAATCACCCTTGTATGGGTGGCTACTAATGGCCTGTGAGAAATTAGCACCCAAACTAGGACTAAAGTAGAGGCTCCCTCACCAATTTGATGTTGAAGAAGGGACTTTTCTTATCTATAGCTCCTATTTCTGTAAAATATAAAACAAACATCATTCTGTAAAATATCTGTAAAAGAAATATAAGACTGGATGGTCTGTAAAATTATGGCTTAGTCTCAGAATCTTCATGCTAAGTTCGTTAATTGTGGCACTCTAAGATATTCTGCATAAACAATGTAGGAGAATAAGATATTAACCAATTAAGACAGAATACTTCAACAGAAAACTTCTCATAGTTAAATTTGGACCCAATGGATCCAAATCTTTTGTATAATTCTTTTTGTTAAATTGTTTAGTTTGTAAAATGAATCGATTATCTACAGAAAAAATTACAAATAAAATTCCTCTTGAATCTCTTTGGTTTATGAAAAATCTCATGAAAAGTTAATATGAAAGTTTCTTAATAGTTAATCCTGAAGTTTTATCTACCAGCAAGTTAATGGACAGACTCAAACATGAGACCTAGTTTTAAAAAGTCATAAATCTTTAAAATTAATTTTGAAAGCTTTGGTCCACCTATTATCTTTTAATATGAATGGTTTTCAAATAGTTTTAAATAGCTTTGAAACATTTTAAAAAATCAAACTAAGCCAGGTGCAGTGATGTGCACCCGTAGTACCAGATACTCAGAAGGCTGAAGCTGCAGAATTGCTTGAGTGACACCTCGTCTCTTAAAAAACAAAGAATCAAACTGAGATGCTTGATAGAAATAGAAAGTATAGAAACTTTATAGTATACAAACTATGTATAGAAACAGTTTCTATACATCTTCTATACACAGTATAGAAACTATGAGAAATATATATTAGGAAAGAAGTATTTGAAGGTTCTTGCCTTCTTTTTGTAAACCCAGTGACTACCTAAAGGAATTGTCTCAAACTTTGAACCTCTCTTTGGACTCTATATTAGAAAATATGAGGATATGAACTTCAATAAGGGATTCCATCCATCCTTTATCCTAAAAGAACCACTGATATTAGAGGATGTTATTCACTACTGTGAGAATCACCAAACAGCACACTATTAAGTCAGTCTGAGTCCATCAGTGATTCTATAAAAATGACATGGCCAAGATATTAAAGTGACAAAACCTACATTTCCCAAAAAAGGCAGATTTTATGGAAATGAATCATGTAGCCTGTATAGGTAACCAAATGCCAGTTCAGCATATTCACAAGAACTAGACTCAAAAGTTAAGTGGTAAATGTCTTAACATTCAAAATTACATATGGCTTCTTTATTACTGCAACCTTATTATGAAGAAAATCTATTTCTTCCTATAGTCACTGGAAAGGTCTCTGGCACAGGTTTGATACAAAAGCATCCCTGATCATGAAACCATTTTAAATGAATTTTAAAACACTGAGGCTCAATAAGACTTTCACAGATTTAAAAGGAAAAGAAAGTTCAAAAATAAGTGAGACGGCCGGGCACGGTGGCTCAAGCCTGTAATCCCAGCACTTTGGGAGGCCGAGACGGGCGGATCACGAGGTCAGGAGATTGAGACCATCCTGGCAAACCCGGTGAAACCCCGTCTCTACTAAAAAAAATACAAAAAACTAACCGGGCGAGGTGGCGGGCGCCTGTAGTCCCAGCTACTCGGGAGGCTGAGACAGGAGAATGGCGTAAACCCGGGAGGCGGAGCTTGCAGTGAGCTGAGATCTGGCCACTGCACTCCAGCCTGGGCGACAGAGCGAGACTCTGTCTCAAAAAAAAAAAAAAAAAAAAAAAAAAAAGACACATTAGTCCAATTACTTATACTTCTCAAACTCGTCATAACTAGGAGGGACTAATTAATAGGGATTGATGAGAACAGATGGAGTGGCATTGCTAGTCACAGCCTCTTAGCTGGATGAGACTGCATCGGTTGAGACAAGCATCACAAGGAAAGAAGTGGTAGCTGTATTTGAAAATGACATGAATACCAATTGATGAAAGAAAACTGTTTTACAAACCAAATCAACTCCAAACTATAGATTAAATTAATAATATAATTAAGATCTTGATAAATCAAGCATTCTACCATAAAACCTTCAAAGCACAAAGCCATAAAACCATTTTTGTAAACTAATTTTAATCCATCAGTTGCTTCATAAAGGGTTTCATTAAATATACCCACTGTTCTTTTTTAACATCTTATTTGAAAATTATTATAGTCACAGGAAGTTTCAAAGGAATGTACAGACGTCCCACGTACCTTTCCTTCAGTGTCCAGTGTTAACATCTCACACCACTGTAACATAATACCAACAAATTGACTTCAATACGATCCATAGAGCTTACTCAGATTTCAATAGTCATTTATTTTTTTGAGATGGAGTTTCACTCTGTTGCCCAGGCTGGAGTGCAGTGGCACCATCTCAGATCACTTCTATCTCCCGGGTTCAAGCGATTCTCCTGCCTCAGCCTCCCGAGTGGCTGGGATTACAGGCACGTGCCACCATGCCCGGCTGATTTTTCTATTTTTAGTAGAGAAGGGGGTTGGCCATGTTGGCCTGGCTGGTCTCAAACTCCTGATCTCAGGTGATCTGCCTGTCTCGGCCTCTCAAAGTGCTAGGATTACAGGCATGAACGACCGTGCCCAGCCTGATTTCACTAGCTATAAATGCACTCATTTAATTTTATCTCAGGTAGTCTTGTGTTACATGACCACTACTAACATCAAAATACTCAACTGTATTGTTCCCCACGTTCCTCCTTTGTAACCACTAATCTTTTGTAACCACTAATCTTTTGTAAATAATTAATAAACACAAAAAAGTGAATCTACTGTTCTATGTTAGCCATAGTATCAAAAGGAGATGTGTTCACTATTAAGGAGTAGAAAATAATTGTGTATGAACTTTCTTTTCATTTTAAGTCCCAAGGGAATCCGAGTAGAAATGTAAGCGAGTGACAGTAGGGGAGGTGAGAGGCAGCTCTGAAGGTGGTGGTGGGTTGACTATCAGCAAGAAGAGGGGAACAGGAACACATTTTCAGTGGAGGTCGAGAAAGCTCGTGTAGTGACTCCAACTAAAGTAGTACAAGGCAGTCATTTCCCAACAGCTTCCTAAAAATACTGGATTAAATTAACTAAGACCAAAAGGGTGTTATGCAGGTAATCATAAAGGAAAAGTAATAAACTGCTTTCATTTCACAGACATGTCATGCCGTATATTTAAAACATGTATTATTAAATTCAATATATCATTTAACGGTAACAAGAATTGCTTAGGCTTAAAAGTGCACTATGTACTCCATTTACTTTTCATTGAAATAGTTGGTATTATAGGAAAAAAAGACTTTAAAACCAGAACATATGTGTATACATTTACTAAGGACATCTAAATGACACCATAAATATGAGAAGCTTTTTCAAAATGCAGTGACTAACCAGAGGTAAGAAAATTAACATCAAGTTCCTTAATCACGGGCATTAATAACCATAAAAAATGAAACTAGTCTAATTCATTTAATTCTCTCAAATCCAACACTTACATTCAAATTTTAGAATCCAGCATCCATTGAGAATTCCAAGCATACACTTCAAAGTACTTTGAACTGCATCACCAGGAACAACAACATGAGTTACTAAAATACAAAAAAGGCAGTAAGAGAAAGAAAGATATAAGCCAAAGTATTTCTTTGGCCTGCTTTGTATAACTAATCTATATTTTAAAAACTTGTATATGAATCTTCAAAGGCAACAATTTTTACACTTAAGTGTAAGACTACTTCTATTTAGTATCTCGTTCTCTAACTTGGCCATCAATATGAAAAATCAGATCATAAACCATGTATCTTAAAGTCATATTGGCAAACACAAATTTTTATTTTATTTTCAAATTACACCTAAGGGATTATGACATTACACTGCACTACAATTTATTTGTCATAAGCAAAGTCACAAATTTGCTCTTCTGAAATACTGTCTTGTCCTAAAATATATGTAAACCTTTAAACTTTACATTTCCTAACTACATTGTCTATAAGTAGTTTATTACTGAAAAAAAACTTAGATTTATTACAAGATGCAAAGTATACAGCCATCACCCAATGGTTAAAACATATGTAAACTGTCAAAGGTAGTTCTCCAAAAGGATCATCTAACATTTTTTCCTACCCCCTCTCCACCAAAATTCAAAATCCTCACCTGTACTGTCAAACTCAGTACATTTTTTAGCCTTAAGAATTGCTGCAAGCTCACTGAGCATTTTCTGTTGTTCTGAAGAGAGCCCACTGCCTATAAGTACAAGAGGTCCATCCCTACGCTGCCCAGTGTTCATCTGTTAATATAAAAGGAGATGCCACAGTGTTAAAAACATTAGAAGACTAGACAAAGACATTAAACAGACTGTTAACTTGATATAAACTTGAATTTCATTACTTAGTTTACTCTAATAATTTTCAGTAATTTCCAATGAATCGACACCCAGAACCTTTTAATTATTTTCTCTTTATTTTCCCTCAAGAAAATGTCAATTGAGATAGCTCTCTATACCCAGGGCATCTTGTTTCTTCAATTTTAAATTGGGTCTCTCCAGGGTTTTACTTCATTCTGATACCAGTAAGTCCTTTTTCTTTCCCCAAGTAACCCAAAATATCCACTTAAAATCAGCAGTTCCCTATTCCACCTCCACTACCTTGTCCCAAAAGAGTAACTCAAACTTGGTCTGTTATTAAACTGACATTATCTGAAAAATCAAAGAATGCCAAGGCTTCTAGAACAGTGCTGATCTAAAAAATAGAAAACAAATTATGAAAATAGTAACCCCTCGAAACTAAGAAAAGAGAAAAACAGACAAGTTAATTCAAAACTTAGGAGATCAGATCCATAAATAGTAAGAAGTCCATGCAGCTCATGACTAACAAAGAAGTGCTCTAACAAAGACTAATAGTTTCACTTTAAAATCCAGACTTAGAATTCACAGAAGTTAAAAAGGACAAAAATAAAGAGAAGGTAACAGTGGATAGCATTAAAGCTGAGAAGTGAAACACTCAAGGAAACAATATATGTCCATATATATCTCATATATATATATATTTACATAAAAGTGTTTGTAAATGACAGAATTCAGCTTATCTTTCCTAGTCACTAAATTGTAAGATGATGTAAAAATGACAGAATTCAGCACTTAAAAGTTCAGCTCATCTTTCCTAGTCACTAAATTGTAAGATGATGTCACCACATCTAACCTAAACGTTATAAATACGCCTCACATGAAAATAAATAATTCAGTGTACTTTATGGATTCAATTACTCTTTGTTAATATTTAAAACACTACAGTATTTCAAAATTCTTGTTAAGTTACACAAATACCATAAAAATAGAACACATTACTAAATACATCTAAATAGAACACATTACTTCTCAATATATAACACTACTTCAGCTGCATTGGTTCTCTGCACAAAATACAAGAGTGAAAAAGATATCATTTCTAAATATAGCAAGCATATGATACTATTTCTACCAACCCAAGGAAACCACCAAAGTGGGTCAAGTATTTTCCTATCATACTTTTAAAAATTTGCATAAAAAATAGAAACTGGCACTCATTTCTCACAGTTAAAGAATGCTATAATAAAACATAAAGCAAACAGCTGCCAAAGCCACGTGTCTGATTTGGGGCGAGGTGGCATGGGGGCTGGGGATGTGACTTGAATAAGCGTAGGTCTCTGACCCATGAGGCTCAAAAGAGGTGCAAAAAAACACCCCAAAGGTTGAATACCTTGATTTTATAGAGATTAGATACTATGTTCATTAGCATTAAATTCAAAGGAATAATTAAATAGGGTACTTTTTCTTAGATAAAATCATTAGTTTTCTTAAGTTCATCAAAATGGGGTTAAAAAATCTAGAAAAAAATCTTCTTAGATAAACATGCTACTCAAAATGAATCATGAACAGAGAAGTCTCAAAACAAATGAATGATAAGGAGCTTTTTAAATTTTTAAAAGATTAGAGGTTACTTCTCAAACTTAAAGCCGTTTTCCAACAGCCACTAAATTTTACTTGAAACACAAAAATCCTTAAGGGGAAGCAGAGAAATTCAAACCCCTTCCCATCTGCGTGATATTCCCTAAAGCAGCTCACTGGACACCACTATTTAAAGGGTTCCAGACTAAGCTACCAAGCACTTGTGCTTGTTTCAGAGGCAAGTATGTATCATAAAGAATACTCTAATGCTCATTCATGAATTCAGCAGACACTTACTGAACACTCAGTATGTGCCAAACACTGTTTGTTCTCAATGCTAGGGCTACTACAGTAAACAAAAGAGCTAGCCCCTGCCCTCACACAGTTTATATTCTACTTGAGAGGGGAAAACAACACAATAAAATAAAAATACATTACATCAAATGAGAAACAGTATGGTACAACACAGCAGGGGAAGGGGTTAGGCAGCATTGGGAGGTTGCTATTTAACATGCAGCAGCACAGAGTCCTCTCTGCTAAGACTATGCTAGAGCTGTGTCTGAAGGGTGTGAGGAAGCTGGCCATTGGAACATCTAGTTCCTGGAAGAAAAAACAAACAAACAAACAGGTGGTGCTGCACACCTGAAATGAGAGTATGTTTGGTGGACTCAAGACACAGCAAGGCAGCCCATGTGACTGAAAAAGAGTGAGTGAAGAAGAGACTGGTAGTGGCTGGGGGAAGGTAGACTCCAGAGGTTCCATCTTAAGGACTGCACATTAAGAAACTACCCTTTAAACTTCAAGGACTTGATATTATCTTTTCCTTAGCCAAGTACCAACCATTAAGACAGTAAATAATAATACCCAAAAGGCCACGTCTACATGACATGTGCGAAGCATAGGTCTCTTCTACATAATAAGAACCCTCCTTTTCTGAAAGGCACTGCCACCCTCAGACTCCAAGAATATCATCAAGATATCTTTATTCTTGACACCTTTAAAATAATCATTTTCCAGCTTTTACATAAAAGGAACACCAGCAAAGGACAACTTTGTATTCTACGCTGTCAGACTGCAAGTACAAATGAAGAAAACAAGTCAATTTATAGTTGCTGAGTATGGTGGGACTGAATGGAGTACTGACCTAAGGTTTCAGAAATGTGAATTCTAACTGGTCCATTAATAAAGAAAAAAACAACCTTTTTTCTAAATGGCTGGTTAACCCTGGGGCAAATCAGCCTCTTTAGGTCTCACTTTTCTCATTTGTAAACGGGGAAAATTAAATTGCTGATTTCTAGCTTCTCTTCCAATTCATTACCAAAACTATAGTTTGGAACACATTTACAAGGCTGAAGTCTAAAGCAAAAGACACAGGGTATTCACGATACCAAAGTAACTAGCTCATGAAAGCATCTATGAGAGTATCAAACTGTAGCTACCTTAGGCTACCTCTTATCTTAAACAATGGCATCTATTACTACTCTTGTGAATGATCCTTGACCTCAGCTCCTCCCTTTCTGCCCCCATCTGAGCAGTACTAGATATGGTGAGTCTACCAACTCTCTCTAAAACTCCTCTTCTTCTCTCCATCCCCACATAACTACCATCTATAATTCCAGTCCTCAGCATTTCAAACCTGGACTCCAGTACTGCAGCTTCCCAATGAGCCTTCAGTCTCTTCCCACTCTCAGCTACCCTGCAGACAGTCCTATTTCAGTTACAAACACACTGAAGGTGCCCTATTAAGTCTAAACTCGTATCGGGGAATTTAAGGCTTTTCACAATCTGGTCCCAACCTAGCCCTTTACCCTGAATCCCTCTTCAACACACGTCATACTCCTCTCACAGTAAATGCTATAGTTTCTCAGATTCCTAAGGCCCTTTATGCCTTCTTGTCTCTGAGCAGCTGTTCCTTAGATGTGGGCTGCCATTCGCACCTTGTACACCTGACTGCAGTGGGGAATGTTGGCTGTCCCCTCAAAATCTATTGCTCACTTCCTCCACACTAATAGAAGCCCAGTTTTATTCAGGTAGCCTCCCTTTCAAAGAATGACCCTATCCTCCAGCCCCAGGAGGGGCTGTCAAATCAATTTCTGACAATAAGACACAGGGAAAGCCCACGGAAAGACTTTAGTGTCTCTTTTCAGTTGGCCACTGTCATATCTAGAATTGTGGCAATCATTCTACAACCACTAAAGGAAACTTCTTAGTGAGGACAAATCCCCCAAACTGAGGACGGCAAGGTAAAGAGTACAAAGAATTGGGTTCCCTGATGTAACCACTAAGTGCTAAATTAAGCAAATGCAGAGCTATCCTGCATTGGGATTAATTCTATATAAAGTAATAAATTGTCTTTAAGCATTTGAGTAAAGGTTTTCTGTTACTGGCAGCCAACAGCATTCTATTAGATACTTTGCTAAAATGTTTACCCTGAAAGACTTAGGACACCTTCTCTGTGAAATTCTCTCTCTCTCTCCCTCTCTCTCTCTATATATGCATATATATTTTTTTGAGACAGTCTTGCTCTGTTACCCAGGATGGAGTGTAGTGGCGTGATCTCAGCTCACTGCAACCTTTACTTCCCGGGTTCAATTAATTATCATGCCTCAGTCTCCCTAGTAGCTGGGACTATAGGTGTGCGCCACCACACTTGGCTACTTTTTGTATTTTTCATAGAGACGGGGTTTCACCATGTTGACCAGGCAGGTCTTGAACTCCTGACCTCAAGTGATCCGCCCACCCCAGCCTCCCAAAGTGCTGGGATTTCAGGTGAGATCCACTGCGTCTGGTCTTTCTGTGAAATTTTTCCTGACGTCTCCTGTAGTTTCTACTTACCTTGATTCTATTGTATATTTTTATAGCTTATTTTACAAATTTATTACAATGTACAGTAAAAATTTTTACATCTGAAATCCCTGCTAAGCTATGGGTTCCTAAGAAACAGGCACTCTTTCCACTTTATCTCTAGCTTGTACCTCTCTCCTAAGCTCCATAGTTTCATATCCAATGATCTATTCGATATCTCCATTTGATGTTTTATAGACATCAAATTGGCACGTAGAACAATTGATTTCCTTCTCCATGGCAAAAAATGGCATTACCATCTACTTCACTGCTAAGGTCATACTTATTCCATTCTTTCCCCACACTTCATATGTAATCCATCTGAAAGTCCTGTTTAGATGCTTGCTAGTCTCCAGCAATAACAAACTTCTTTCTAACCTTCTAACATACCAGTCTCATTCACTGAAGGGCCTATACACTGTGTCCTCCAGACAGTCACCTGGCAGCCTCCTCACTTCCACATTCAGGTTTCAATTCAAATCAGTGCTTTAAGGCTCCCCTCTGTGACCCTAGCTAAAGCAGTGGCCTTGCGGAAGCCCACTACCTCCATCCAGCGACACTCTACAACATCTTCAAAGCACTCATGTCTAAGTTTCTGAAATTATTTTATTTATATTAGTTCACATATTTCCAGTTTGTCTCTTCCCTACCTCTCACCAGATGGTAAGCACCTCCCTGAGAATAAGTGTTCTATCAGTCATAGTCATTGTTTCATGAATGCTGCCTAAAATACACAGCAGGCTCAATAAATATTTCTAGATGGTCATACTCTGATTATGTCTTTGAATCCACAGTAGTTAACACTCAGGAAGTGCTCAATAATTGTTTGGTGAATGTAAGCAATTTGCCAAATGGAAATTTTTCTATTATATTCCTTTCATAACCAATTTCAATAAAATATATAAATATCCCAAAGCTGAATCCATACTTACTACCAAGCAATGGCTAGTTGTGGACGATTCATTTTTCTCTGGTAGCAGCAATAGTGATTTCATATTTTCATCGTCTGTACAATCCACAGGCCGCAGACCAAATATGTTACTGGCAAAGTAAGTGCAGATGTGTTTAAGTAAGTCAAATGAGTCTCTTAACTACATGAATGCACCAGCAGAACAATTTTTCAACATCCTTAATAATATACAATTTTAACTAAAATAAATTACTCAGAACTCACATGAGGTAGAAGAATCTAGAATCAAAAGCTGCTGAACTCAAAGGAGAAATGATACAAAATTTCAGTCTGACATCAGATTATAGGGATTGTTTTTATTGAATATAGTATCATGAATTTTTTCAAAACTGTATTCTGCATTCTTATTCATATTAAAATATAGCTTCATAATCACCAATCACTATGAGTGACAGACTTTCAAATGCCAATAAAAATCATTTACTACAGCTATTATAGGCCCTATAGTCTTTATAAACCAATACAAAATTAGACAAATTCACAGGACAGGGATTTTGTTCTATTAGAAGGAAAATTATGCCACATAACAAACAGTTTAATAATGTAGTAAAAAGAGTACTTTCAAAATTAATTTACACATGTATGCATACAATAACTTGTAATAATCACAACCATTGCAGAACAAACTATTATGGCTCAGAGAGATAAAAACGTCTCAGCATGTACTAATTCACGAGTCACAGAATGTTATGCTGGAAGAGATTTTAGAGATCCCAGTTTGATCCTGTTAAAGACAAGAAAACAAAGAGAGAAGAACAAGTTCCAATGGCTTAACTAAGGTCATATTCTCCTTGTTCAATTTCACTGAAATTAAATATTGCCCCACCTAAAGTCTTTCAATTATAAGTAACTTGTTAAAACTAAAGGACTTCTGTCTACTATTCTGTTTCCTTACATACGGTTTCAGAATATGATTTAAATACACTATATTGTGGCAAAAGTTTTCAAAATGAGTAATTCTTTTATAGTCTTTTATGGTTTTTATTAAAGATTATGCTATATTCATATAATGGCCACTGAAGTTCATGTGAAAATGCAATGTGGTAAATGGGATATAAAGTTATAAACATGGTATAATACTAACTTTGTAAATTGTATCAAATGTATAGAAAAAGATCTGGAAGGAAACAGAGAGAAACATCAAGGGAAGTGGAAGGTAGAAAATGCCAATTCTGTTTGATGCTGCATAGAGGTCATGTAGATGAAGGATATAAGCATCTACTGAGTTCACAGACAAGGTCATTAATGACCTTGGTGAAAATTGTTTTGATGGCAGAGTGGGAAAAGAAAGCTAGTGTATTAGACTAAGAAATGAACCACAGCAAATGTTTCTCTAATGACTGCAATTCGTGACTATCAGGTCCAGTTGCTTTCTTCTTTGGACAGTCCTGGGTAAACACTGACAACTTTGTATTCTGACTCTTCTTTATGTCCAAGTCCAACAACCTTCCTCTGGCAACAGTCTTTCTCCAGCCAAGATATAACACAGTGGATTGCATTTCAGCTTTATAATTTAAAACAAAGCAACACACATCACAGCTTACATTTAGAGCAGACAATCTCAGGGTATTTTAAAAGAAACTCATCCACTATTTTTGATACTTCCTAATTCATTCTCTAAATTATTATGTTCATATACCAAATACACAATCTCTTCACACACATATGCTATACACATGACAATAAAAAAACAGAAATCTGAGTTGAAGAACCAATGTTCTAGGTCTTAAACCACCAAGTGCAAATATGAATAAACAAAACAACAACAAAAATACGTCACATTATATGCCATCCAAAATAAATAAATAAATAACTGTGTAGCCATGATTGTGCCACAGTACTCCAGCCTGAGCAAGAGACATTGTTTCAATGAAAAAAAAAAATGAGAAAAAAAAAATCCATGCATACATTAGGACTTTTTGACAGAGACAAACGTAGATCTTACACCTCAAAAAAATAAAAGAGCCCAATCAAGTGCATTTTAATGCACAGCAACTTAATCACATTAGCGTAGTTATTTTACACATATATGAAAAAAAGTCCATGATGACAACACGAAAAACTGTTCAAGTGCTTCTCAAAGTACCACCATCAGCTAGGGAGGAATTTAAACCAAAAATCAACCAGTAAAACATGGTCTAAGCCAGTAAGATGATTTTACAAAGTGACTACCAGAGTTCCAATTTACATTTAGGATCCTTACTATACAAAGCTTACTATCTCATATGGTCTTAAAACATGTGGTTTCTCTGCTTGGATTATGGATGGCTTCTGCTCACACACAATTCACTAAACTCTTAGCCCTCCTGTAATGCTAATGAACTGAATGGCACATTACAAGTGCTACAGATGGAAAGATAATCGGTTAATCTCAGTCCTGTATAATGGGAAATAGAGCCTATTAAAACCAGTCATGTTGCTTCTGCTTTGTCATGAACCATTAACATTTGGAAGTAGATGTGAGTTTACATGTGAAACCTTCAAAGACCACAGCAAGGAAAGATGGGGCGTGGGTAAGATTTCTTATGATTTGGGCACAATAATGCGTGCTTTCTTCCCATTGATATATTTGAAGAGATTAACACTTTAGAGAATTAGTGTGAAAAATCAATTTAAAATGCAGAGGTGGATTTTATTTCCATTATACAACAAATAGGTACTACATAGAGGAAAAGTTATGTTGCAACATATCTCAGGCACTGTTAATATGACTTATTACTAAAGAGAGAAGTCAGTGATAAATACATTATTCTTCATCATTATACAAGGGAAGAAGACTTTTTAAGATTTACTACATTATGGACTCAAAATAGACATCAATAACTTGATGTGCTATTTATTAGAATGGGTGACCAGGGAAGCTTATAAAATGGCTTTTTCTAGATACACTTAAATATAGTCAATTCTCTCTTTTCTAGCATGATTTAACCTAAAGCTTTACCACTCAAATTAGGTATTTTGGAGAGACACATTAAGACTTAGAAAACACTGTCCTTGCCTATAATCCTACTGAGGATAAACATTCCTTCAACAAGCAGGTATCAAACTGATAAAGTATAAATCAAAACAAGTAATAAGGTGAAATAAAAGATGGATTTAAATGGCCTTGAGCCCAGGACTAGAAACTGGAATATGGTGGTTAGCCATTAAGGGCCTGTGCAGGGAATAAGCAACATGATTACTGAAATGTATGGAACTGATGGAAGAAAGCCTTCTATCAAACCTTCTAGGCACTGTGTGCCCATGTGTAGAAACCAAACACAGTATGCAAAACCAATGAAAAAATCAGGTATAAAGAAACAAACATTAGAGATAAAAAGTGTACGTCGCTGTGAAAATGGAAAGGCACATGTATCTACTAGTTAAATGATATGGGTCAACGCAACACCAAAGTATTTAAAACTATTTTGGAATATATGAAAATGTCGAGATCTTAACTGCTGAATTTACATCTAGTACATGACAGTATATTAGTATCTTTTACATGTACCACTTTCGACAGTCAGTTCTTTTAATGCCTTATCAAAGACACTCTCGAATTCAGTGAATTGCAAATGAGTACGTGTAGATAATATACTTTACTTATACTGATATGGTTTCGATTTGTGTCCCCACCCAAATCTCATGTCAAATTATAATTCCCAATGCTGGAGGAGGGGCCTGGTAGGAAGTGACTGGATCATGGGTGCGGATTTCCCCCTTGCTGTTCTTGTGATAGTGTTTGAGTTCTCACCAGATCTGGTTGTTTAAAAGGGGGTAGCACTAATGACCAGGGAAATGCAAATCAAAACCACACTGACACCTCCTTACTCCTGCAAGAATGGGCATAATTAAAAAATTTAAAAATAACAGATATTGGCATAGATGTGGTAAACAGCGAACACTTCTACACTGTTGGTGGAAATGTAAACTAGTACAACCATTTGGAAAACAGTGGAGATTCCTTAAAGAACTAGAAGTAGAACTATCATTTGATCCAGCAATCCCACTACTGGGTATCTAGCCAGAGGAAAATAAGTCACGATATGAAAAAGATACTTGCACACGCATGTTTATAGCAGCACAATTTGCAACTGCAAAAATGTGGAACCAGCCCAAATGCCCATCAATCAACAAGTGGATAGAGAAACTGTGGTGTATTATACAATAGAATACCACTCAGGCATAAAAAGGAATGAACTAATGGCATTTGCAGCAACCTGGATGGGATTGGAGAATATTACTGTAAGTGAAGTAACTCAGGAGGGAAAACTGAACATTGTATGTTCTCACTCCTAAGTGGGAGCTATGCTATGAGGATGCAAAGGCATAAGAATGACACAACAGACTTGAGGGACTCGGGGAAAAGGTGTGAAAGTGGTGAAGGATAAAAGACTACAAATTGGGTTCAGTGTGTGCTGCTCGGGTGATGGGTACACCAAAATCTCATAAATCACCACTAAAAAACGTACTTGTGTAACTAAATACCACTTGTTCCCCAAAAATCTATAGAAATAAAAAAAATTATAAATAAATAAATAAAAAGGGTATAGCACCTCCCTGCCTCTTCTTCCTGCTCCAGGCATGGAAGACGTGCCTGCTTCCCTTTCATCTTCCACCATGACTGTTTAAGTTTCCTGAGGCCCTTCCTATACAGCCTGGGGAGCCATGAGTCAATTAAACCTCTTTTCCTTATAAATTACTAGTCTCAGGTGTTTCATAGCAGTATGAGAACGGACCAATACATATAACGAATCCTAAAAATTCAAAGGTTCTAATTTTTTTTCTGTTCCTTGACAACACGGTACACTGGCAGATTTCACCAGTTTTTTCTCTCTAATATACTCTTGCGCTATTCCTTTACCTATGATTTTAAATCATAATGTGGAAAACAGGCTTCATACAAAATCTTTAAAGATATGACTGGAGATTGTAAGTTTTAAAATCTTAAACAGACAATCCAGGTGTTCATGTGCCATTGCTTTTTGCTATCTAAAATGTACTACGAAATACTGGATGATTTGTTACTGATGTTGATGGATTTGATGTGAAAATGGATATATGTATTAATATACATAATGCGTGATATACATACTGCATATATCAGAAGTAGCATTAATCATTTATTTATTTAACACACATGGAATGAGTATATTTGTATAACCATGTAGGGGAAAAGTCATAAACACTGTTTTGTAATTAGTTTGGAAAATACTCATCATTCAACAAGTACTTTGAAAAAAACTTACCAACAACTTTTGGCACTAAAGAAACAATGAGATAAAAGGTAGTTTCTGTCCTCACAGAACTCAGAGGAGGAAAGCAGAGAAGCACACAGAAAAGGTTTTGCAGTCTGGTAAAGCTTCCCAGACCTGAAAGGGTAAGGAAGAAAAGCGGGTACATAAACAGAATAAGAATACAACTTTGAAAATCCTCTTCCTAACTAGGAATCTTTCTGATCCTGAAGATGAGGAAAAGGAAGTACTTATGAAAGGGTTAAACTGTGGTGTTTAATGTTTCAGTTTTGTCCCAAAGGCCACATTCAGGATGCAGTAAAACCTTTTAATATCCCTTTAGCCTCAGTAATAATATGGTAGACAATGGTGATCTGAATTCATTACACCACTAATAAAAGAAAGGAGAGATGGGCAAATTTAAACTTGTCCTTCCATGTACAGATCATCCAAACTGCAAAAACATATGAAAAAATGCATTTTTACTAATGCTAAATCTATCACCATGACAGGATACCAAGAGAGTTCATGAATGAAATCCTTCATGAACAACCACAAAATTGCAAACACATAGATTTAATTTTTCAAGTCACTTTGCTTGCTATGGAGCAGGATAAAGCAGAGTAATTCAAAATAGTGACATGGGTTTTAAAGCTATAAAACATAAATTATCTCTGTTGTAGGCAATTATTTTTTTAAAAACTAACCTAGGGCAGTGGGACAATTAATAGGTCCAATGGTCCATATAATATTTTCTACTTCAGAATTCAACATCCTTCCAAGGAAAACTCTGTTAATGGCAGATCAAGTACCACATTCTAAAATCCTACATATCCATTAAAAAAAAAAAAAAAAAAAGCATATGTTACTCTCCACACACTCAAAATGGTTCTGATGTGACCATAAGGGCTGTGGTTCTAGCTTCACACGGGGATATACAGAAGGCAGTGGGGAAGATAGATTACCAATGATGTTTTGAACAGTTATAAATATTCCCTGACAACAAAGATTATATAAACCTTTTTCTCGTGATCTAGGGTTAAAGCAGAACTGATTTTATTTCTTATTGTTTTAGCTCATAAAAGGTACATTTTATGCAAAAAAAAAAAAAATAGGGGTTAAATGAATTAATACTGTTATTTAAATGCAAGACACATAAAAAAGTAAGTTGCCAGAATATTAAAGTTAAATCAAAACAAAAGAGAAAGTCTGAAGTAGATATATGACTTTGCCCTCATGGAGGGCAAATTATGGAGGATATATTCGAATCCTCCATAATTATAAAGATTTAGGGCCCAAAAACATTGCAGTAGGAAAATTAATAAAGAACATAGCCTCTACGGGAAAAAAATAGGGTTGGGAGACTTCACTGGTGAACTCTAAAAGCTCATCTATTTTAAAATTAAACAGTGAAGATGGCAAATAAAGAGTATCATTGACTTTAAATTCATACCGCAATATGGTTAATTCTTAGCTATTGTGCCTTGCCTTATAAGGTTTCAAGATTTCCCTCCACCAATATTCAATAGGATGCTTTTAAATTCACTTGGCTTTGCAGCAGAAACATACTCCATTCTTTTTCCTATGTCTAGTTTTCCACACACATTCAATGCCTAACTTATATGACTGAGGTGTTAACTGTACCCACTTCCTGGGCTACAAAAAAAGCTCTCAGTTATCTTTGTATTTTATAAGTCACTACTGAAAAGACAGTTCTTAAGCCTGGTCTCCAATATTTAAAGTCACATCTTACTTAGCACCATTCATGGTAACTTATTATTATTTTTTGAGACTGAGTCTCGCTCTGTGGCCAAGGTTGGAGTTCTGTGGCACCATCTTGGCTTACTGCAACCTCCGCCTCCTAGGTTCAAGCAATTCTTGTGCCTCAGACTCCCGAGTAGTTGGACTACAGGCACACACTGCCACACCTGGCTAATTTTTGTATTTTTAGTAGAGATGGGGTTTCATCATGTTGGCCAGGCTGGTATCGAACTCCTGACCTCAAGTGATCCACCCGCCTCGGCCTCCCAAAGTGTTGGGATTACAGGCATGAGCCACCACGCCCGACCCATAACTTATTAGTAATACCAGAACATGTATCAGGATAAAACCTGGATTACTTAGCCCTCTTATACAAGCTTTCCTCTCTCCCAGTGACATCCGAGACTAACTCTAAGGCTGGACTTTGTCTTAGTTTTTCTTCTCTCTCCTAGGGCTGCATTACAAAAATATTTACTCTTCTAATCCAAACTAATATTCTTACAGTAACAGGAAAGTTATACAGTTAATCAAAATTGCAGCCTCAGACAAAATGGCAAAATAGGTAAAATTTTTACAGTCCACAAGGACTTTTAAGGATGAACTTAATGGGATAAAAGAAAAGCCCATTTTCTCTTCAGTGTCTGTATTTTATTATTAATACATTAGTATTTCAGATTACTACTACTAACAAAACTGGAGAGATCTCCAAAAATTATATAATATGTGAGTTATCAAAATAGATAATGTTATGCCAACTTAGCAGGGGGCAGGATATTTCCAGAAGATATTCTATTCATGTTCCAGAGAACAGAAAAGGTAAAAAAAAAAAAAAAAAAAAGCATCTTGGTTACTTTTTAGAAACTAGAGTATAATTTTGGTATCAAAATCTGAGGTAAAAAAAGAAAGATAAAATCACAAATCACTCTAACTTATAATCATAAATGCAAAATTCCTAAAACCCTAGCAAATTTATGTAAAATTTGTGTTTAAAGAATAACATACTACACCAAGTCAAGTTTATCCCAGCAATACAAGCATGATTTAATATTTAAAAATGTATTAATAACATCAATAGTCAAAAAAACATAAGCTTTGGGAGGCTGAGGTGAGAGGATCGCTTGAGCCCAGGAGTTCAAGATGAGCTTGGGCAACACAGTGAGACCCTATCTCCAAAACAAAAACAAACAAACAAGTTTAAGATCATCTCCGCAGAAGCTGAAAATCATTCAATAAAATACAATACAGTCTTGTTAGAAAATAATAAAGGGAAGAAAGCTTCCACAGAGCAATAAAGAACATTAGTCTTTGTATTTAATATGGATATTAAAATTGAATATAACTCTACGGGTCAGTACTTTTTTAAAAAAGGAAGAACGAAGCAAGCAAGCCAACTATCATTATTGTATCATTCTGGAAGCACTGACAAATGCAATAAGAAACAGAAGTTAATAAATGATAATTAGATCTTTAGAATTAGGAGCTGACTGGATAGAAATGTACTAAATTAACAGCTCTCCTATATATCAAGAATAACAATTATGTTTATTAACACAATATCCAGTTTACTAGCAACAAATAATCAAATACTATACAGGTTGAGCATTGCTAACCCAAAAATCTGAAATTTGAAATGCTCCAAAATTGGAAACTTTCTGAGCACCAACATGATGCAAGTGGAAAATTCCAAACATAGTACTTACAAAACCTTTTTAATGCATACAATTGTTTACAATATTGTATAAAAATATTGTATAAAACTACCTTTAGGCTATGTGTATAAAACATTTATGAAACATAGATAAATTTCACATTTAGTCTTGGGAACCATCCCTAAGACATCTCACTATGTATATGCAAATATTCCAAAATGGGAAAGAAATCCAAAATACTTCTGATCCCAAGCATTTTGGGCAAGGAATACTCAGCCTACACCTAGAATAACCTAAATTAATAGTTATATGCATGTATATACATACATACATATGAAACAGACTAAAAACTTTACTAAGATATATATAACAGAATGCTTAAACAAATGGAGACGTATCTTGGTCCCAATTACTTTTTAGAAGCTATGAGTGTAATTTTGATATCAAAATCTAAGGGTAAAAAATGAAAGATAAAATCACAAATCACTCTAACTTTTAAAATGCAAAATTCCTAAATAAAAACCTAGCAAACTGATGTATTCATTTAAAGAATAACACACGACATCAAGTTTATCAATCCACTTGATAAAAACCAACTTTACTAATCCACTGTAATCTATACACTTACCCAGTTTCAATCAACATCCTAATCAGTACTCCACTAGAATCTATGTACTTACCTAACTTTAAAACATCCTAATATGGTATTTTTGAAACAGTACAAAGTAAATCAAACATCATTTGAAAGAATAAATTAATAAATATGGCTATTCCCCCTCCCACCCCCCTGCCACCACTACTGTCACTACTTTGACTCTCATCACTCCTTTCCTGGATTACTGCACAAACCTAACTGAGTTCCCTCCCCAGTGTGGAGGAGGAAGTTTTCACCTTAAAATCAGCACTCTGTTTAGCACACACAGCCTTTCAAAGTCCCTGCCCACCTTCTCTGGCCTCTCATCCTCCTCCATCCTTTTATTCCACTTACATCACTAACAGAAGTTCCTAGAATGAATGAAGAAGCAGTCTGGCCTTGAGTACCTTAGCACCCATATCTTATCTTTCTGAAAAGCCCATCCTCCTGTTCTATGTTTTCAAAACTCAGAGTTCTTCTTCTTCCAGAAAGCCTTCTGTGACTTCCTCTGGTCTTACTTGCAGCCCTAGTCGAGACTTTCATACTACTGTGAGCACCGTGCTATGAAGGCATGCCTCACACCATTCTATAATCAGTGCTTTAACAGCCTGTTTACTCCTACTAGAACAGAAGCAGCCAGACAACTGAGGAGGTGATGAGGCAAAGGAGCAACGGAGGGACTATGAGAAGACTTAAGAGGAGAGGAAGGCATCTAAGAGAAAACTTCAACCTTGAGGTCATGAAGAAGACAGCCAAAATGCCTATCCTAGAGCTAAAGGAGGCCATTTAGAAATTTACAATAAGCAAAAACGACTTTACTTCTTCAATCAGTCAAAGTACCAAACCTCAAAGAGGGTCAGACAGAATGGTGTTTGCCCTTGCTGGTTCTTACCCTTCTTCCATGGGAAGAGTTTAGGCCTACTTACTGAGAAAGGAGTTCCACCAAGAGTAAAAGAGATATAGTAAGCCGAGAAAGAAAAATTTTGTTTGCCAACTCAGATTCCAGAATCTGAGCTGTTAATGGCTTATAAAGAATAAGAGCTTCAGGAAGAAAAATAGTAGTAAGAATCCCATAGTCTCCATGCTCCAGATTCCCTTCCCATGATCTTCTTAAGAAATGGAGGAAAGGGCAGGAATAAATTTCATCTATTCTCACCTGTTACTACCTAATTCTAGAAGACAGTATCTAGAACACTGAGAGAGCGTGCACTTAAAAGTCAAGGCTATAGGAATTACTTTGGGTAGCCACAATCCCACAAAAAGTAACATGCCATGGATGCCAATTGGGCAAAAGCTACCAGGAACCCGTTCAACCACCTTAGAAAAGGCAGAGATAAGAGAAACTTAGTTTTAGACATCTTGTCATACAGTAAAGGTAGTGGCAGAAGGACGCAATTCCCATTTTCATGTCATCTGACCTGTTATCAAAAAAGAGGAAAAAGTATACCATAATCTTCATTCATTCAAACACGAATTCACTCTACAAACAAATGTGGATATAGACTACATTAGGCAGTTGGCAGAGCTAGGGAGGGCAGATGTGATCCCTGGCCCATACAGTTTACAGCCTCATGAGAAGGTAGGAAATAGTAAGTCCTGTGACTGGGGAGAGGCACCACATCAGGAAAGGCAGCCAAAAGGACAGGATAACCCAAGTGAAACTCAAACGAGAAACTGGCTACCAAAAACAAATATTCTAGACAATGCAAAGGCATGTACAAAGGCTAGGAGATAAAAGATCCTAAACATTTTAAGGAAACAAAAATTCAGAAAAGCTGGTGCAAAAAATGCTTGAAGGAAAGGGGGAAAGGAGAAGCTGTGGAAAGAATGATGAGAACAGAGAGGAAAGTAGCACGAGACCATCCAGGGTCTTATAAATCATATTTTGGAGTTTAACCTTTATTTTAAAAAACATTAAGAGGAAGCCATGGAAGGGTTTTAAGCAAATAAATGATCTGGTTTTTCTGAAGGCACTCTGGCTACAGTATGGAAAGAGAATTAAAGAAAAGTAATATGAAAAGGAGGAGAACAGTTAGGAAATTTGTAAAGCCAATCAGATGAACAATGACTACAACCTTTTTTAAAAGGCAAAAAACACAGGAAAATACTTAAGTATGAAGACCAATAGTCTGGAAAGGAAATTTGTGGAAACAGCTACCACACTCTTGTACCCTAGGATTAGATCTACGCTTTCATCTGCCCCTACTAGCCTTTATCCAATATCGATCCCAACGTCTTGTGTGAAATAAACCCTACTTCCCAACTACCCAGCTGTATCAACCAGCTGTCCAACACAGTAGTCACTGGCACATGTGGTTACAATAAAATACATTTTAAAATGTATTCCTCAGTAGCAACAGCTAATTTTCAAGTGTTCAATAGTAGAGGTGCCTAGTGGCTATTGAATGTCTAGCATAGATACAAACATTTCTATCACCACAGAAAGGTCTATTGGACAGTGCTGAGGTACAGATATACCTAAAGTTGCCACTTTACTAGGTAGTCCTACTTAAAACAACACTGAAAGTACCTGTGAAGGCAGACTCACTGTCTCGTGCCACTCCTTGTATATTAATAAGCCCTCACAGTGCAGTGATGAATCATGGTGTACAAACCACAAGAGAGGCTCTGTGTTTTGGCTCATTAATCCTCACTATGCTCTAAAGAAATAGAAACGCAGCAGGCATCACCCATGTTTTATAGGTGAGGACACCAAGGCACAGAAATTAACCTGCCTGAAGCTATAAAGTCAATAATGGAGTCACAAATAAAAGCTAGATTCCCTAACGCCCTGACCAGTGCTCTATTCATTAAAGTAGTCATGGCTGATTTAAGAACCCTAGAATGATAACTAGTCAGTTTCACCTGACCCAAGCAATAATTTGCTTTACCAAATAGCTTGCAACACATACGGGAGGGTCATATCGGTTAGCTCCTTACAAAGAAATAGTTATCTCTGTTAGGTCCATGTATATGGAGACACAGACACACACACACACACACACAAATCAGAAGAAAAAAATATATATATATATATGTTCAAATATGAATTCAAATTCAGGGGATGTGTGTGTATATATATATGTATGTATATATATACACACACATATACACATGTGTATGTATATATATACACACACACACCCCCTGAATTTGCCCCAATTATCTTATAACCTGTTATGAGAGATAAAAGAGATTAGACACATTTACCGAAACTAACAGCACCAAGGTATGGTACATTCTTGCATTATTAATTTGGTTTTCAATTATGTTAAATAGTTACCAATAAAAAATTACAACCTAGAGGCTCTGCATTTTATAATTCTTATTTGCATCTGTTACCATTGGAAACTTAATTTTTGTGTGCTCTTTTCAAAGCTATAGAAGCAACAAGGGCAGAGAGGCAATACCTGCATTTTCATTTCGATTACTTAATTAACTGAAAAGAATAAAATAATACATAGGGAGACATGAACCAAGTTACAGATTAAAGATACAAAATCTACATACAGCATTTACTTGTGACACTCTTGACAATACCAATTTTAAAATCCAGCTGCTGGCATTCACTAATGCATCTCTGTGTCCTGATACTGCAAAAAGTTCACCTAGAACCTCATGTGAATGATGTGAAAAATCTAAGAAATAATTCAACTGCACTGGCCCAATATTTAAATTCTTACATGCTTTACCTGTCATTACAGTAAATACGCAGAAAAAATAAAATGGGAATGAAATATTTAAAATAATTCCAAACTCTTAGGAAGCATACAAAATAATTATTTCTACAACAATTGCTTATGAAAGTGTAAATCAATCTACAGAATATAAACACTTAAGGACATTTTTCCATTAAGTGAAGGCTTCCAAACTTGACAATTGTTTCTGAATTAAGAAAGTAAATCTCCCCTAAATATATCAGTTATCCCTGTTGGTATCTATGGGGAATTGGTTCCTCGATCCTGGTGATGTCAGAATGTGCAGCTGCTCAAGTCTCTTGTAAAACATGGCACAGTATTTACTTGTAAACTACACACATCTTCCTGTATACTTTAAATCATCTCCAGATTACCTGTAATACCTAATAGTATGAAATGCTGTATAAATATTTATATTGTTTTACCTATATTACTTATTATTGTATTGTTATTTTTTAGTCTTTTTTTCCCCCTTTTTAACTTTTATTTTATTTTAGGTCTCTATTTAAGTTGTGAAGGTTTGTTACATAGGTAAACTTGTGTAACAGGTGTGTGTTGTACATATTATTTCACCACCTATGTATTGAGCCTAGTACCTAATAGTTACTTTTTCTGCTCCTCTCCCTCCTCCCACCCTCCACACTCAAGTAGACCCTGGTGTCTGTTGTTCCCTTCTTTGTGTTCATGAATTCTCATCATTTAACTCTGACTTATAAGTGAGAACATGCAGTACTGGGTTTTCTGTTCATGCGTTAGTTTACTAAGGATAATGGCCTCCAGCTCCATCCATGTGATCACAAAAGACATGATCTCATTCTTTTTTGTGGCTGCATAGTATTCCATGGTATATATGTACCACATTTTCTTTATCCAATCCGTCATTGATATTTCCCAATTATTTTTGATCTGCAGTTGGCTGAATCCTCAAGTGTGGAACCCAAGAATATGAAGGACCAACTGTATCATAAAGAGGAAGGGCATGAATGCCAATTACAAATGCAGAATTTGATGATCACATCTAATTTTAGTTGTGAAAGTGAAGAAAGCCATCAACTTGAGTATTAAAGTCTCTGCTTTATCACATACCTTGATTCAAGAATATAGATTGATTTTAAAAATAATTTTTAAGTTGAACTACTTACACAGCATTTCTGGAGGCTCCATAGGAAAGTAACAGCTTGACTATATCCATGTGCCCATTCTTGGCTGCATCGTGAAGTGGTGAGTCATTTTGATACCCAGTGGTGTTTACCAATGCCTTATGCTGGAGCAATAATTCCACTACCTTCAGGTGCCCATGACTGCAAGCTTCATGCTAATTAAATTTTTTGAAAAAGAAGTGAAAGAAGTGATAAGAAAGAGCAATGGATGATATTATAATACCACACTTTAGAAAAATAAATGTAAATGTCAGGCAGCAAATTTATTGTTACCTAAATACTCAAAAAGACTATAAGTTGTTGACAGAGTGAAAGTTACTATTAATAATCTTTCTATCAAGATCTGTGTAATTCATGAAAAAAGAAAAGGCTATTCTCATTTGAGCCTTGGGTCAAGCACTTTTTTTTTTCTTTTTAAGAAGAAAACGTAGTTTTAAACCAATGGTAGCTCCTTAAATGTTCTACAATAAATGTAAAACATTAAGAAAAAAAGACTGCATATTTAGTAACAAGATGATATATAAAATCTGTACCAGTACATACACATATCATACAACAAAGTAAGTATCCATGAAGGAGGGTTTTAAGACAAGCTGTTTGCTGAAACTACAGATTGCTGTATGGCTGCTGTTATTGATAAGAGAAATAACAGGAGTAGGAATACAAAAAGAGCTTGCTGAATGACAGAAGTGGCAACAATGGAGTGTTCACAGATGCCTTAGATCTAAATCTTTCCTTATGTCTAATGAACTACAAACAATGCTGTATTCTAACAAATCTCTGGCATTCTGTACTTTTTAAGTACATCTATTTCAATTCATAATAAGCGATAACACACTCAACATCTGTAGGTCTATTTTTAGGAGAAAGGAATCCAAATTAGGCACTAAACCCTCTAAATCACTAACCAATCTTGACTATAACTTGCCTTAGTGGCTTTGAAGAAAAAAATAAAATTAACCTTTCTTTTTTTTTTTATTTTTTATTTTTTCGAGACGGAGTCTCGCTCTGTTGCCCAGGCTGGAGCGCAGTGGTCGGATCTCAGCTCACTGCAAGCTCCGCCTCCCGGGTTTACGCCATTCTCCTGCCTCAGCCTCCCGAGTAGCTGGGACTATAGGTGTCCGCCACCTCGCCCGGCTAGTTTTTTTTTTTGTATTTTTTAGTAGAGACGGGGTTTCACTGTGTTAGCCAGGATGGTCTTGATCTCCTGACCTCGTGATCCGCCTGTCTCGGCCTCCCAAAGTGCTGGGATTACAGGCTTGAGCCACCGCGCCTGGCCAAAATTAACCTTTCTTTGAAAAGGTTAGCCAGCCAGTAGAGTCCAGTCAGCAAAGTGACTGATCCAGAAGAGTAAACCCTCCCAGCTTTTTTGCACCTAGCCTATTGAGTCTCCTAATTTCTTGGCTGAATCTCTAGTTTATAGGATGAAGGCATCTACTTCATTTGCTGACACTTCTGTGGCTGCATTCAAAGCTCATGTTTATGGCCCTAATGTAATTGGCCTACACAGTAATTGTTTCCAAGTATTTGTGTCATTCTGTTTCCAGATTGTGCCTCACATTTTTATTTTTAGTAATAATAAGCAAAGACTTTTAAAAATTGTTTAGTGTAAGCAAAGATTTCTACTGCCTTATATATCTACAATTGGATAGGGTATAAGTAAGGCTAAGACAGACCCTCAGTAAGAATCACTTCCTTGTGATCACTTTCCTGTACTCAGTTCCTCTGACCTCTTTTTGTTCCAAGAAATTTGGTTCCAGTAACATGCAGGGTTACAGAATGGAGCCTGATGTCAGCTGTAGCTGTTACCTCCAGACATTAGCTAAATTCTGCAATATAGTACAAGTGGAATCCTAAATTTAAAGGTAGTATGTCAAAAGGTAACCAATTTCTTGCCTGTCACAAATGAAAAGCTAGAAGGAAAATAATCATGTCCTCATATTTGTTGAAAACATAAATTCTTCACACTAAAAAGAGGGTATGTGGCAGAGGATGATATATAGACAACTACATAACTATAAACTATAGTAACTGTAAAACACAAAAAGAATGAGAATAAAACCAGACAACTACCAATGGTGTCCATCCAGCATGGTCTTTAACATTTGGATCACTTCCATTTTGTAAAAGGTATTCAATAGAAGGTATGTCACCCTAGAAAATGAACAAAACGGAAATTAAAAGCATTAAGGAAAGAAAGGAAAATATTGAGATTTTAAAAAATGCTGTCTTCTTCAATATAAAGTAAAACTTAAATCATTTTCTCTTAAGGCTACTATTCATGAGTTAATAAATTATTAGGCTGGGTGTGGTGGCTCACACCTGTAATCCCAGCACTTTGAGAGGCCAAGGTGGGTGGATCACCTGAGGTCAGGAGGTTGAGACCTGCCTGGTCAACATGGTGAAACCCTGTCTCTACTAAAAATAGAAAACTAGTCGGGTGTGGTGGTGTCAGCCTGTAATCCCAGCTACTTGGGAGGCTGAGGCAGGAGAATCACTTGAGCCTGGGAGGCAGAGGTTGCAGTGAGCCAAGATCATGTCACTGCACTCCAGCCTGGGCCACAGAGCGAGACTTCGTCTCAAAAAAAATGAAACAAAAGAGAAATTATCAATGTATAAATTATTCTGAGATATCAAGAAATACAGCCATGCTTGAATACAGACTACAAAACCTATTAGAAAGCCATATTCAAAATTCATTTCAAGGTACCAAATAAAGGACACTGGCTAAAGATCATCTGCTCATAATGAAGTTGTAAAATCCATAATTTCATTTGTTTTAAGAAAAATATAATTTTTTGTATTTGAAATAGGAAAAAAACAATTTTTAAGCATATATGTAAATGGCTTCTGAGTATTGTTTAAAACAAACAAAACTGTTTAGCTCAGAAGACTACTAAGTGAAATCAAAGTTAAAAAACTGCCATTTTATTGGCAGTTACTCCATCCTAATACATTAATCTAGTTTATAGTCAACTTATTTGTTAAACAACATTTTCTAGGAAGCAACAACTGCTCTGTTTAAAATGGCAAAAAAGAGATTTGTACAAACCTATTCAAATCAGCCCACAGAATCAACATTAAATTTTTTTTCCCCTGCTCCCCGCCCAGTTCAAGACTAAAATCACCACCTGTTATCAACTAACTCAACTATAGGAAATAGAGCTTCTGTGATGTAGCCTTACAAGTCTTTTTTTTTTTGAGACGGAGTCTCGCTCTTTCAGGCTGGAGTGCAGTGGCGCGATCTCCGCTCACTCCAAGCTCCGCCTCCCGGGTTTACACCATTCTCCTGCCTCAGCCTCGCGAGTAAATGGGACTACAGGCGCCCGCCACCTCGCCCGGCTAGTTTTTTGTATTTTTTAGTAGAGACGGGGTTTCACCGTGTTCGCCAGGATTGTCTAGATCTCCTGACCTCGTGATCCGCCCCTCTCGGCCTCCCAAAGTGCTGGGATTACAGGTGTGAGCCACCACGCCCGGCCAGCCTTACAAGTCTTTTCTAACAAACAGTTTTCAATTTCTCACTCTATTTCTCTATTCCAGTACTCTGGAGAGCTATGCAACAATGTTGGAACAGTAGCAACAGTAGCACACTGATGCAGTGGAGAGGAGGCAGATGAGGAAAAGTAAGAAATACAGTAACTTTACTTTACAATTCACAACCTCTTTTTAAATGAGATGAACAAGATCTGGTGAATAAGTGAATTAAAATGAGGTACAAGGCAAGGAAAATACTCTAAAGGCAGACAATATTAATTCAGCTTTCATATTAAGACAGTGTCAATTATTAAATAGCATTAAAATTGAAGACCCCCTTCCAGTTTTGAACCCTCTGGGTCTTGTGTGTCATGATCCAACTAAATCTTACCATAACTGAGTGGACTTTTAAGGTCACTTTAAAGCTGTCTTTTGAAATAAGGAGGGAAAAAAAAAAAAAGCTTCCCTCTGCTGCCAGCCTCCAGCACAGGTAGACTGTGGCAAAGGAATTAAGTCAGGGGAACTGGTCTCAGGTAGTCTGCCCTCCCACTCTTCTTTTTAATTCATTTTCCTAGAAATGAGAGATAATAATCCTCAAGCTATCTAATACCAGGGTCTCTTAAATTTGTCCCTTCATGTAATGTGTAAAGATCTGACATCTATCGTTTATATTTAATTATATATTACATTTTAAGTATGTGTTAACTCTTAAAGTCTTTTTAAAAATCTCCAGCTGTAATATAAAAGATACTGTCCCTTTGTAAAACAATGTCAGGCTTTAGGAAGAAGGAGACATTTATGCAGTGGGACGAAGGTAAAAATTTTCTTGAAATTACACTATTATCACCAGTCACTGCAAATGTAACTAAATCAGTTCTTTTAGGATAACAGGGCAGGGTGCAGTACCTAAGTCCATGAATATAAAGCAAAAATAACCAGCAGAGCATACTCTCGAAAAAGACTGAATAAAAGGCTACAGACAGAAGTTATATGCATAATATTGTGTTCAATGAGTTTTGTGCTTCTTTAGTGAATAAATCTCTCCCCACCCAGCCCCTCTCCCAATACTCTTTCCTGAAATGAATTTTTTTTCCTCTGTTGGTTTGATAATGTAGAAATCAGTAATTCTCCTAAATACAATATTTGATTTTTTTTTTTTTTTTTAAATTTTGCTGGCCGGATGCAGTGGCTCACACCTGTAATCCCAGCACTTTGGGAGGCTGAGGTGGGCAAATCACAAAGTCAGGAGTTTGACATCAGCCTAGCCAACATGGTGAAATCCCATCTCTACTAAAAACACAAAAAGTAGCCAGGCGTGGTGGCCCACACCTTTAATCCTAGCTACTCAGGAGGCAGAGACAGGAGAATTGCTTGAACGCAGGAGGCGGAGGTTGCAGTGAGCTGAGATCATGCCACCGCACTGCAGCCTGGGCAACAGGGCGAGACTCTATCTCAGAAAAGAAAAAAAAAAAAAAAAATGCTTTTATTTATAATTGTCTCTGTTTCTGTGCTCTGGGCTGCTGCTCAAATCTTCCGTTTTCTAAAAAAGTAAATCCGCATGCAACACATATTTTATATTCCTAAATTAACAAAATGATCTTAAATGCTCAATGGGCCTAAAAGGATTATAGGTTTCAAATTAATTACCCTAGTTTCAAGAAAGAAAGAAAGAAAAAAAAAGGCAACATTTTCCCAGATTTCTTAACAGTGCAAATTCCATTTCTAGAGCAAGTTAATCACGTATTTAGCAACTGGAATGCAATGGCACGATCATAGCTCACTGTAACTTCAAGCTCCTGGGCCCAAGCAATTCTTCTGCCCCAGCCTCCTGAGTAGTAGCTAGGACTACAGGCATACATCACCAGGCCTGGCTAATTTTTTTTTAATTTTTTTGTAGAGATGGGAGTCTCACTATGTTACCCAAACTAATGGACTCAAGCAATCTCCTGCCTTAGCTTCCAAAATGATTGGGATTACAGATGTGAGCCCCTGCAACTTTTGCTTTATATTCATATCAGTTACAAATGAATGCAGGAATATCTGCCAAGATACGAATTTGATTTTTTTTCCAAAACAATCCTGTAATAAGTGAGCAGACAAACTGCCAGAACCACACACATTCCCTATCTTCAACATGAAAGTACTCACACAAGAAAACCTTCTCAAAAATTTCCCCATTCTAATTCTACATGGTAATGCAAAAAGAGACACATTAACTTAAAGAAGCTTAAAAAATAATACAAACACAATTGTGAAATGGAAGAGTCTCATGGGAATAGTCAAACAGAAACAGAGTGACAATTTAAAGAATAAAGGTAGACTCTCTTTTAAGGTTGCTAGACAGTTGCTATTTTTCTTTCATGTCACCTCTTCATATTATCAAAGTGTCTTCTGTTAACATTCTCCCCACCCCTGAACTGTATAGCTGATTAGCAAAAGGCTTGCTTTTTATAATCAATCTGCTTTCTCCTCCCTAGTACTTGAAAGTTTGTCATATTTTCATCTTTCTACTTCATGTAAATGTAATGTCATGCGCATAAATAAAATTATGATAATTAGAGTCTACAGTACCTGGATAAGCTTGAACTGATACGAAGTAGCCAGAAAATAAATTAAGTTTTGATTCTGGCTTCTTTAAATTACTTTCAAATACTCACTTTTGAGCTTCTCACAACTTGAAAGAGTAATTGAACTTTTCTTAAACCATAGCAAAAATAATTTATCTAAGGAAAGTATTTGCCAAGGCTTATTAAAAATTTTCAATGAATTTGGTATTTTCAAGTAATATATTGAAGGCTGAAAATAAGAGTGTGTGTATCCCACTGAATCTTTTATTGCTAATCTTTCAATCAAAGGAAAGATCCTTCACACATTTGTACATATTGCAGATCCACACATATTCCAGCAATATAAACTTTCCAAACACATACACACACAAACAAAACTTTTCCTTATTATAAAGCTTAGCTCTTCTAAAATACCATTAATAATAAACATATTCATAAAAACAATACAGAACATTACAATTAAGTATAAGACAAATGACTTGCCTAGCATGATTAAGCTTTTCCATGTAAATGAACTGACCAGGAACCAAAAACTTCCCTTCTTGGCAATTAGATGCCATTAAAACAAACAAACAAAAATTAACCATCTGGAATGAAGCTCTAAAATATGTTAAATATTTCTCTGGCTTCTTAGAATTTACTGAATAAAATACAGCCATACCTCGGAGATACTGTCGGTTCAGTTCCAGATCACTGCGATAAAGCAAATACTGCAATAAAGCAGGTCACACGAATCTTCAGGTTTCCCAGCGTGTATAAAAGTTATATGTACACTATACTGTAATCTACTAAGCGTGCAATAGCATTATGTTTTTTAAAAAATGAACAGATCTTAATTGAAAATAATTTTATTGCTAAAAAATGGTGACAATCTTTTTGCTGGATGGTCTTGCCTTGATGCTGTGGCTGCTGACTGAGCAAGCAGGTAGTTGCTGAAGGTTTGGGTGGTTATGACAGTTTCTTAAAACAGGACAACAATAAAGTATGCCACATCAACTGGCTTCATTTCATGAAAGATTTCTCTGTAGCATGTGATGCTGTTTGGTAGCATTTTATCCATGCAGAACTTCTCTCAAGATTGGAGCCAATCCTCTCAAACCCTGATGCTGTTTTATCAACTAAGATGATGTAATTTCCTAAATCCTTTGGTGTCATTTCAACAATGTTCACAGCACCTTTACCAGAAATAGATTCCATCTGAAGAAACCACTTTCTTTCTCATCCATAACAAACAATGCCTCATCCATTAAAGTCTGATCATGAGACTGCAGCAATCAGTTGCACCTTCAGGCCCCACTTCTAATTCTAGTTATCTTGCTATTTCTACTGTACCTATAGTTACTTTCTCCACTGAAGTCCTGAACCCCTCAAAGTCATCCATGAAAACTGTAATCAACTGTTTTCCAAACCACTGTTAATGTTAACATTTAGACATCCTCCCATGAATCACCAATGATATTAATGGCATCTAGAATGGTGAGTCATTTCCGGAACCATCACTGTAATCCCATCTATAGCAGGTATAGCCTTACAAAATGTTTTCTGTTTTTTTTTGTTTGTTTGTTTTTTGAGACGGAGACTCACTCTGTCGCCTACACTGGAGTGCAGTGGCGCAATCTCAGCTCACTGCAAGCTCTGCCTCCTGGGTTCACGCCATTCTCCTGCTTCAGCCTCCCGAGTAGCTGGGACTACAGGCACCCGCCACCACACCCAGCTCATTTTTTTTGTATTTTTAGTAGAGATGGGGTTTCACCGTGTTAGTCAGGATGGTTCAATCTCCTGACCTTGTGATCCGCCCACCTTGGCCTCCCAAAGTGCTGGGATTACAGGCGTGAACCACCCTGCCCAGCCACAACATGTATTTTTTTAAGTAGTAAGACTTGAAAGTAAAAGTTACTCCTTGATCCATGGGCCACAGAATTGATGTTTTGTTGGGAGGCTTGAAAACAGCATTAATCTCCTTATACATCCTCATCAGAACAGTTGGGTAACTAGGTGGCACTGTCGATTAGTAATATTTTGAGTATCTTTCCTGAGCAGTAGGTCTCAACAGCGAGCTTAAAAAATTTAGTAAACCATGCTGTCAAGATGTGCTCTCATCCAGGCTTTGTTGTTCCAAATGTTAAATGAGCATTGGCTTTCACTTCAAGTCACTGACTTCATTAGCTCCTAACAAGAAAGCCTGTCCTTTGAAGCTTTGAAGCCAGGCACTGACTTCTCCTTCCTAGCTATGAAAAACCCAGATGGCATATTCTTCCAACAGAAGGCTGTTTCAACTTCACTGAAATCTGTTGTTTAGTGCGCCACTCTCATAATTATCTTGGCTAGATCTTCTGGATAATCTGCTGCAGTTTCTCCATCAGCACCTGTTGTTTCAACATGCATTGTTGTGTTATGGAGACAGCTTTTTATCCTCAACTTCATGAACCAACCTCTGCTAGCTTCCAACTTTTCTTCTGCAGCTTCCTTACCTCTCTCAGCCTTCACAGAATTGAAGAGATTTACGATCTTCCTCTGGAGTAGGGTTTGGCTTAAAGAAATGTGGTTGGTTTGATCATCTATCCAGACCATTCCAACTCTCCTCATATTGGCAATAAGGCGGTTATGCTTTCTTCTCATTTGTGTATTCAACAGGGTAGCACTTTTAATTTCCTTAAAGAACTTTTTCTTCGCATTCACAAATTGGCTGTTTGGCAAGAGACCTAGCTTTTGGCCTATCTCAACTTTCAACATGCCTTCCTCACTCATCATTTCTAGCTTCTTATATAAAGTAAGAGATGAGCGACTCTTCCTTCTACTTGAAAACTTAAAGGCCATTGTAGTGTTGTTAGCTGACCTAAATTCAATATTCTTGTGTCCCAGGAAACAGGGATTCAAAGGGAGAGAGATGGAAGAATTATCAGTAAGTGGAACAGTCAGAAAAGACAACGTTTATCAATTAAGTTTGCCATGTTACATGGGCAGGGTTTGTGGTGCCCTAAAGCAGTTGTTACAATAGTAACACTGAAGATTACTGATCACAAATCACCATAACAGATACAACAGTAGTGAAAAGATCTGAAATATTGTGACAATTACCAAAATGTGACACAGAGACACACTGAGCATATGCTGTTGGAAAAATAGCACTGACAGACTTGCTCAATGCAGGATTGTCAAAAAACACAAAAACAAAACTCTGCGAAGCACAAAAAAAGTGAAGTGCAATTAAATGAGGTGAGCCTGTAATTTAACAGATAATTCTGATAACCCAGTCAATGGCACAATAAGTTACTGGTAATACAGAAACAGACTTATACATATGTGGTAGGCAAAAGAGGAGGAAAATAGATACTGACTTCAAGAGGTATTTTAGAAATTGAACTCTTGAGAAAATATCACATATGCCAAGGCTCCTTTTGTTTCCTTTGCTACCTTCTCATGAAGCTGCTATGAAGGATACATAATTTCACACACAATATAACATGACTGTGTTCAAGCATAATAAACTACAAAGTTAAACTCTTAATGAGTCTCCTCACAAGGGATCTTCTCTCTATCCAGGGGATCTTCACCACCTTTGTTATGTTCTAAGCATACCATGCCTTGTAAGTTGCATTCAAAACATTATCTATTATGTCTACATCACTAATACATCATGTCATGCCAGCTTCAAGCAATTCTTCTATTCCACAGTAAGCCATTGCTGTGGCATAAATTATGAGTAATCACTACCATTTTAAGAATTTGTGCTAGAGAACTTGGTGGGGTAAGAAAAGAGGAAGGTTAGTATGGTACAAATTCTCAAGCAAAACTGACATAATAGAAAATAAAAAATTTTCTCTATATCCTTAGTATTTTGTTTTCTATTGGGTTGGTGCAAAAGTAATTGTGGTAATAAATCAGAAGAATAAATAATGAGTATCTTAGTTTCTACTTAGGTACAATACTTTCTCATAAAATCTCCCATTCGTAACAGTGTTCTCAATAGCAGTTTAACACAGGTGATGCAGACATTCAAACAGGAACATGAGTTATGAAGATATTCAAATAGGAAGAGGGGTATAAAAAAGACTTACTGATAGGACAGTAGAGAAATGACAATTTTGACTTCGGTCAGATTACTCTGACTATTACATAGAGAACCGACTGCAGGAAATACAAAGGGAAATTAGGAAGCTACTTCAGTGGTGTGGTCAAAAAATTATGACCCCCCAAAATGTTCACAAATAATCCCCAGGACCTGTGACTATATTACCTTACGTGGTGAAAGGGACACTGCAATATAATTAAGTGGACACACCTTGAGATGGGGAGATTATTCTGCATTTCTCAGGTAGCTCAATTTAATCACATGAATTCTTAAAAGCAGAGGATCTTTCCTGGCTATGTCAGAAAGATGAGATGTGAGAAGGACTCAATCTACTGCTGCTGGATTTGAAGATGAAGAAGAGGACCACGAACTCAAGGAATGTGACAATCTCTAGAACCTGGAAACAACTCTCAGCTGAAAACCAGCAAGAAATCTGGATCTCAGTCTTACCACAAGAACGATGAGGTCCCTGCCAACCATCCAAATAAAAATAAAACGGATCTTTCCCAGAACCTCCTGAAAATAGCTGACAACATGATTTTAGTGTGATGAGACCCATACCAGACTTCAGGTGTACAGAATTGTAAGAAAATTAATTTGCATTGCTTTGAATCACTAACTTTGTGGTAGTTTGTTTTGGCAGCAATAGAAAACTAATGCAAGTGGTCGGGGCAAGAAAAGAGAAGTAGCTGCTAGTAGGGTGGTAGCTATGGAAAGGTTATAGCCAACGATGATGCCCAGAGGTAGTTTGGGGCCAGGTATTATAGAATATTTATTAATAATGTTTCCAAGTTCAGAAATCAATCAGTAAAGCCCTACCTGCAGTGGGGAAAGGTAACTGGTGCAGGAGAACAAACTCCTGCTGGGTTCTGTGCCCTCAGTGCATACACTAAGCATGCTCAGTGCAACCATGTGCTCAAACTGTAGAAACTGCAAGTTTACCAACATGCTTAAGAAACAATACAATGCAAGTATAAGTAACTTTAGAGCCATTTCAAATCCTTTTTTGAAGTAGGTGGGTACAAAATACAATCACCACCAAAAAAGACACGTACCTTTTGGCAGCACAAAACCTCGTCCTTCCCCTTATTTGCTTTGGCTGCCTTTAAGGTCACCAAAACTAAATTCACTCTAGTTGTAGTAACTCTTTCCTCTTTACCAACTCCTTGTTCCATTTTATAGTAGTTTTAACTTTAGAGCCACTTCAAATCCTTTCCTGAAGTAGGTGGGTACAAAGTATAAATAAGATAGCAGAACTGCACTATGTGTACACATAGATTATTTATTCTTGGCTGCAAATGAGAAAATTAGGATAGGAATGAAATGAAAACTGCTTCTAAAAAGATTGGCTGGGTGTGGTGGCTCCTGCCTGTAATCCCAGGACTTTGGGAGGCTGAGGCGGGTAGATCAACTGAGGTGAGGAGTTCAAGACCAGTCTGGCCAACATGGTGAAACTCCGTCTCTACCAAAAATACAAAAAGTAGCCTGGCATGATGACAGGTAACTGTAATCCCAGCAACTCGGGAGGCTGAAGCAGAAGAATGCTTGAACCCAGGAGGCCGAGGTTGCAGTGAGCTGAGATTGTGCCACTGCACTCTAGCCTGGGTGACAGAGCGAGACTCTGTCACAAAAATAAAATAAAATAAAATAAAATATATATATATATATATATGCAAACCTACTGATTTTAAGGATATATCTATTAAAATAAAGCTAAGGTGAGAGGCATACATTCAACTCATAAAAAAATTTTAAAAGGACACTATTAATTGGTGATTTTAAAAACAATAAAAATTAACTTTTAAAAAATGTACCATCACATAATCTGATAACTGGTGACAATAATGACATTTAATAATTAAGTCCAAGGAAATAAAAATGGATTATTCTAATTCTGGCAAAACTCTAAGTAAACTGACAAAACTCGTATGAAGCAATCTATGGCTACTTCTACCCTAAGACAGCAGAGCTTAACAGTTATAGAGACTTCATGGCCTGCAAAGCTGAAAACGTTTACTCTAACTGCCCTTTTAAGAAAGAATTTATGAAACTCTGGCCTAGACCCTAGGGATCCTCATTAATAAATTATTCTTATGGTTAGAAGAAAAAGTCTCCACCAATATAAGCAAATGCTTGCCTGATAGTCCAAAAAATTCCCAGAAAGCAAAATATATAACTTACTATGTATTAGTCAGAAAAATGAACAAAAATAATAATTACACTAGTTACTTATGTCTATAACTTTATGTTTACAATAGCTTATATATATACACATATATATAACAAAGATGACAAAAAAGTGTGATTTTGTAAGTCAGGCTTTGCAGAAATAAAACTAAAACACAACCAGAGCCAAGTCCAAAAATTCAAGATGTCCAAAGGATATGAGGTCATGTTGTAAGGTCCCTGCCTCACTGGTATCAGAAATAGAGTACAGTCATCCTTCGGTATCTGTGGGAGACTGGTTCCAGAATCACAGCAGATAACAAAATCCATAGATCCCTCATACAAAATGATGCATTTGCAAATAACCTACACAGATCCTCCAGTATACTTTAAATCATCTCTAAATTACTTATAATACATAATACAACATAAATGCTATATAGATAGTTGTTATACAGTATTTTTAAATTTGCATTACTTTTTATTGTGTATTGTTATTGGCTTTTCTCCCAAATATTTTTGATCTGCAGTTGGTTGAACCCATAAACATAGAACGCACAGATACACAGAGCTGACTGTATTCCTCATTAATCTGGAAGAAAAGCAAGGAAAACAAACCAGCAGCAGTTGGGATAAGCTCTGTTTGTGCTATTCCCTTTCTCCACACAGAAAGAAATACAGGAATCTTTGGACCACGCTCAATGTCTACTCCATGTTCTTCGCAAATGTTTTATGTTGCTCTGGTGCCTCATGTTTGTGGGCCTCCAAGTGGTTCCTCCCAGGCGCCCCAAAGTTCTCTACCCATCCAGAAGACCAAAGGGTTTTCTGGGTGAACTGACTACGTACAGTCGCTAAGAGAGCATAAAAGCTATCCTAATTTAGTACTAAGGTCTACCATATCATACTTTCCTAACACTTGCATGAAATCACAGAGCAAAGCCTATAAAGCTATGGTGCCTACTGCTCTGTTTCACATGCAGTGTTTGTGTCAATTTCAAAGATTAACCACTACCAAGTGTTTAGAAAACAGGCCAGGTTCCAAAAAATGCTGCCACATCCCAGGTGCTGAGAATAATTAAAGAGAATTAACGTCATTAAACAGGTCAGTAAAAGGAATGGCTGACTGTAGGGCAAAAAGCAGCTCCTTTGTGGTGAACCAGAGGAGCCGTTTCTGATAGTCAAATGTCCTGGTCATTGGAGAAATGTACAGACCACATCTTTCAACCTTCCAGATTCTGGTGGGCTCTTTTACTAGGTAAACATTGTTGCCTGTAATAACTTAGCAATTGTCTACATTCATAAAGCATGAGGACAGGTAAACAAAATGATAAAAACTGAAGGTAAAATAGACAAAAGCAAAAGCACTTGGCAAAATAAAAGCTGAAATATTCAAATATTGGTTTTCTCCTACAAGATCCTGCTGCCCAGACTCAGGGGCCACTGCTCCAACTGAAGTAGAGATGCTGTCCCTGTAAATTTGGCTTCTCTGGTTCAGAGAAAGTATCATGTCTGTGAAAGGTTAATTATCCTAGTAATCCTATGCCATTTTTCACCAACTCCAAAGAAATTGCTTTATAGTTGGCCTCATTCTGAGATGGTATTTCAGAGTAAGCAACCTACCTTAATAGAAGCAATGTGGAGCAAAGTCTCTCCTCTATGATTTCTTTTCACAGCCATATTGGGCAACAGCTTCACTGCTGAGGGGCTGGACATCACTCGTCTGTAACTTGAACTATTTAATGTAGAAGGTGGTGTACCCGGAGAAAGACTACTGAATTCATCTGACAAGTTACTGTTTTTCCTCCCTGATGTGCCACCAACTTTACGTTTGCATGAAGGCAATGGTGTATTTTCTGAGGGCATCGTTTGCTTAACAAAATCTCCACTGGTGCTCAGAATGCTGGTTCTACATCTCTTAGAAATGGGACTGGAAAGTCTATTGTGATGGTCATGTTTTCCATTATTTTCTAATGGCAAAGATTTCTTAGATGCAAGATAATTTTTGCAGACCTTCTCAGGAGTCACTACTTCATTCCTGCTCTTAGTGTCCGGAGACTCTATTTGCTCAGCCAATGGTAAAGAGACTTCAGTTAAACTTCCAAAACATTCAGATTCTGTCAAGGAGCCACTTGCTAGTAAGTCTATTTCACCATTTATCTGAGGACTGGAGATAATAGATGGTTGGCTACAGAAAGATACCAGCTTTTGCTTTGATTCCTCTTTGGAGTCAAATTCACCATCTTCTTTTTCTGCCTCTAAATTCCACTTTTGGTTGATTTCAGCTAAAGTTTTCTTTTTTTGCTTTTTTCTGGATCTTGCAGAAGCCTTTTTAGCCCTCTCAGAAACATCTGCAGGAGGACTTGTGGAAACAAATTCATAGGAGTCTTGCTGAGCATTTGCATCTTTTTTTATTGCAGGCTGGGTTTGCACTGAAACTTTACTCACAACATATCTGACTTTCTTACTTCGAGGGCTAAACCACATTTTAATTGAATTCTTCTTGTTTTCTGCATCATTAAACAAACTTCTCCTAGGGTCATCTTCTTTCAAATCTGACAGGAAAAAAAGAAAAAGAAATCTGTTACATGAACTTTATTGCTTCCACAAGGAGCTCCAAAAGAATTCTGTTGATAGTTCCCCTAAAGTGTATC